>NW_012116488.1:9880212-10000311 GCF_000951035.1 Colobus angolensis palliatus
AAAAAAAAAAAAAAAAAAAAAATTTAAGGCAAAATTCATATTAACATAAAATTAATCATTTTAAAGCTCACAATTTAGTGGAACTTAGTATATTCACATTATTGTGCAACCGCCACTCTTATCCAATTCCAAAACGTTTTCATCAACCAAAAAGAAAACTCTCTGTCCAGTAAGTTACTCCCTGTTCCTTTTTCTCCCCAACCCCTTTCAGCAATTACTGTGCACTATGGCACATGCCTGTAATCCCAGCTATTCAGGAGGCTAAGGCAGGAGGATCGTTTGAGCCCAGGAATTTGAGGCCAACCTAGGCAATATAGTGAGACCCTGTCTCAAACAAGCAAACAACAAACAAAAGACAGATAAATGGAGCCATATAATTTGTGACCCGGCTTCTTTTATGTAGCACAATGTTTTTGAGGTTCATCCATAGTGTAAGCATATATCAGTGCTTCATTTCTTTTTATGACTGAATACTATTCCATTGTATGGATGTACTGCATTGTATTTTGTTTATTCATTCATCAATGGACATTTGGGCGGTTTTCACCTGCTGATTATTGTGAATAGTGTTGCTGTGACTATTTAGGCACAAGTATTTATTTAAGTATTTATTAATTGAATTTATTTCAGTTCTTTTGGGTATATATCTAGAAGTAAAATTGCTGGGCCATATGGTAATTCTATGTTTAACATTTTGGGGAGTCACTAAACTGCTTTCCACACTGGCTGTACCATTTTACATTTCTACCATCAATATACAAAGGTTCCCGTTTCTTCAAATCCTTGTCAGCACTTGCTATTTTCCATTTCTTTGATTATGCCCATCCTAGTGTGTGTGAAGTAGTATTTCACTGAAGTGTTGATTTGCATTTCCCTAATGACTAACGTGTTGAACATCTTTTCATATGCTTGTTGGCCATTTGTATATCTTCTTTGGAGAAATGTCTATTTAAGTCCTTTGATCAGTTTTTAACTGGGTTAGAACAGTTTTTAACCTCAGAGCTGAAAAGGGCTTTGGGGATCGTCTATTGCCTGCCCATGTTTCTCCCGTTTTACAAATGAGAAAACAGAAACGTAAGAAGGTACACAGATATCCTCAAGATCACACAGCAATGACTGAACTAGGACAAGAAATCGGAGCTCTTAACTGAACTCCGGTCACCCCACATAGCCTATTCTTCACAGATTGACCCAAGGGCAGATCACAAGTCTAGACAGCTGGACTTTGGCTCTAAGGAAAGCTCTAGAGCAGTACATCCATAGTCCCGTTGATCTGGCTTGCTGGTCACCCAGCTAATGGAGGTAAAGACTTATGAGCAAGTTGATGACCACAGAGAGTGAAGCCAGCAGCACTCACACATTAGCCTCACTCGCCCTCCCAGTCATTAACCCCTCCAGGTCTGTGTCCTTCGTGCTGCTTAATTTCACCATATTTTCATTCATATGCAAATAGATGGATGGGTGAATGGGGTGAATGGATGGGTAGGTTGGTGGTGAGGGGGTAGATGGATGGATGGGTGCATAGATGGATAGATGAATAGATGGATAGATCAATGGATGGATGAATTGATGGGTGGCTGAGGGGGTGGATGGATGGATAGACAGATAAATAGACAGATAGCTAGACAGATAGATGGATGGATAGGTGGAAGACTTCCCCCATCCCACTGCTTTTCTTTGTGCTGAGTTTTCTCCCTGAGAATCTCTATTTCATAGTTGGCACTCACTCATGGTGCAGGCTGAGTGGTTTTGTAGTTGTACTTTTAGTTGACCTATTCTTCAGGTTGTGGAATTTACAGACATCCACAAAAGCACCGTTCATGGAGGGAGCAGGGAATTGTTCATTCTTGTCGTTAATGTCTTCCTTCTCTGGATCTCTTCAATGCTTCATCCCTCTCTTGTGTCTTCAGCCTGCCCCATTCTATCTCCTTATTAGTTCCTATCAGCGAAAAACATGCTTAGCTCTCTTATCTTTGAAAATGTCTCTCTTGAAATCATGCCCCACCCCCTAGAGCTTTTCTTTTTTTGTCACCCCCACCAGCCATTGACAGGCAACTTCTTAAACAAAGTATCTGCCCTCTGTGACTCCTATTACTCATTCTTGCTCATTCCTCAACCAATCTTCTGGCTTTTGCCCCTCCCCCACCCCCACTCACTGAAGTTGGTCCTTGCCATGGTGACCTGCATATCTGTAAATGTGACCTGTGCTTTGGAGACTTTCTCTTGTACACCTATCCACAGCATTTACACTGCTGACTGTCCTCCTTAAAACCCACTCCCGCGCATTCTCTGACAGTCATCTCTCCTGGGTCCCCTCTGCCCCTACCTGTTCTTCCTCGAACTCCTTTTCCAGCTCCTCCTCTTGTATCCAACCCTTAAATGCTGTAGGGCCTCATACTTCTGTTCTAGCTACTCTCCATGCCAATACTTTCCAGGTGGCAGATAATAATCATGAATCAGTTTATGATCCCCGAATTTCTATAGAAAACCAAGATCTCTCTAAACACCTAGACTACAAAGTCAACCTCTCATGGGCACACATTTCCTTTGAATGCCTCACTGGTACCTCAAACTAATCATATGCAGGGCTGAATCCTTAGTCTTTCTCTCCAAATTTGCTTCTCTTCTCAGCTTCCCTTCTACAACATGCTTAAATGTATCATTTGGGACTCTAAGTCTCAATTCTGGCCATAACATTTTATGTTCTAAGAGTTGCCCAATTTGCATATTAGGAAATCCCATGGCCAAATGGATGGGGGCAGCCAAGTCAATGTGTGCACTCACAGTATATAAGATCAATCCTCAGGGTTTGCAAGTTTGCATGTAACAGATCAAAAGGACATGAGCAGCAATGTCACTGGGGGACCAATCCCAGAAGGAAATGTCCCACTTGGAGCAGAACTCTGAGCTTTCACAGCCCAGGCACCCTTGTTGCCGCCACGGAGCTGCGTGCTGTGTCTCCTGTCCCATCGCTAGAGGGTGAGCCTCTGGCAGGAAGCTCCTTGCTTTGAGAGAGCCCTTATAGCAAATGCAGTCCACAGCGAGAAGAGACAGCATCCGTAGCTATTGGGGCACCAATAGGCTCTTGAGATATTCACCTAAGGTTGAGGTACTGTGGCTATCTACCCCAACCTAAAAAAGTGTGTGGGGGCAGGGGGTGCATCACTAGGAAGCTTTGGTTTAGAAAGACTGAATAATTCTAGATAAGATATTATTTTATATTGGATGATTCTACAATAAACATGAATAATTTGAGAAAGCTATCTTTCAGTTTCCACTTATTACACTGAAGCCAGTGGGGCAGCCTGAGCAACATATTGAGACCAGTCTCTACAAAAAATAAAAAATGTAGCCAGGTGTGGGTATGCAGTGGGCTTAGCGGCATGTGCCTATAGTCCAGCTACTGGGGAGGCTGAAGTGGGAGGATCCTTGAACCCAGGAGTTTGAGGCTGCAGTGAGCTATGATTGTGCCACTGTACTCCAGCCTGGGTGACAGAGCAAGACCCTGTCTCAAAAAATAAAAGAAGCCATCGGAGTGATTGCACTGCCACTCACTGAAGGTCTGAGATCCCCTTTTCCTCCGTCCCCTCCCCCGGCTTTGACCCCCTCTCAGGTAAGAGTCCCACCATCTTCCCAGTTGCTCAAGCCTGAATGCCAGGGTCCCTTCTGGCCCTCCCAGTTTAGACCCCTTAGCCAATCCATCGCCAAGTCTGCCAACTCTATCTCTACAGTGTTGAGAATTAGTCACTGGAATAAGACTGTCAGAGTGTGAAAACTGGCCCTGGCTCTTCACCACTGCTGGTTAGCAAATGGTGTTGTTTCTCAACCTTTCTGTGCCTCAGTTGCCTCATCTATAAAATGAGAACAGTGCACAGAAACTGTTGTACCGATGTAATTATTAGTAATGTTCCCTTTCTCTCTTGAAAGTATCCTAGTTTGGATAAATTATATGGTCAACCTAACTGATATGAATATTATAAAGCCTAATCAAGGTTCCCTCTTCAGGCAATATGCCCATCCCCCTGCTGGGAATATCACTTTTATTTCACTCATTAATGCAAATAAAAATCTCAATCATCATTCATGTCAGAGCTGCCTTCCTTTGTTCATTGTAACTGCACATGGACTGTGGCCCCACCTCCCCCTGGCACCCCCAGCCTGCCCTGCATCCTTCACTGGGAACCGTCCTGTGTCTCACCCACTGTTATACTGTCTCCCGGGGCAGCCCATGGCTGATGACTGGCTGATCAGGGATATGAAGATTCAGCCCATTTACCGTAATTTGGGGCAACTCTGAAGGGTCTCCCCAGCTCCAGAGCTTCACATGGGATTGTCTGAGGTCTCAGCTGTACCACAGTGTGGGTCACTTCTCTCTTCCCAATTCTATCTTCCTCTCTTCCTACTGGTGTATCCCTCGAGAGCAATACTCAGTAACCCTTCGGAATCTGGTTCCCTATATTACAGTTCCTTTCCAGAGAACTGAATCTTAGACACTAATGACAATCTTTGTCAACGTTTCTTTCCAGCCTGGCTGTGAGCAACTTGAGGTTAAGGCCCATGTTTTCTTTGCCTTCCTGGTCTTGGCAAGTGGCACAGAGATTGTGCTCATCTTAGGTTGATCGAAGTGCCTGAAATGCAACTGGAAGGGCGAGGTGGTTACTATGCTGGGAAAAAAGCAGGTAGATAAGTTAGAGACCTGGATTAGGCACTTACCTCCACGTTCCTCTCCACCAGGAAGGTGATCTAAGTCAGGTTGCGGAACACACACCTCCAAGTACAGAGGATGCAGCATCAAGGCTGACACAGCTCCTGCAAATGTGGGGTTGTGTCTGTGTTACGGGATTTGATGCTATTGCCTGCACTAATAGAAGAGTCAACCAAAGGTAGATTCAACTTGAAGGGCATTTATCATCTCATATAGTAAGAATTCTTGAGGCAAGGCAGCTAAAGGGTTGTTAAGTCCTGTGGTTCAATAATGAGGATCCAGCTGCTTTCTGCTCTGTCACTTTTTGACATGTTAGCTTTGGTCCTTAGGCTTATCTCCTCATGGTCATAAAATGGCAGCCATATTTCCAGACATTACATTTTCATCTGTTAAGTCCAGCACAGAAAATCATTTCAGCCCCTGACAACTGCACACATGAATTTCCTCCACTTAGAACCCTTAGGTGACTTAGATACGGGCTCCCTCAGGGGCCGTAAAGTTGGGTAGTCCAAACGTAGAAAGGACAGGAACAATCCACCTCTGTAGACCCTGCAGGCCCAGCTTCCTGGGTGAGCGGCCTGGACAGCCCCATAGGACCCCTTGCTCAGTAAGGCCTAGTGCTTGGATTAAGGCTGTGCTGTTGCTGTCTTGAAATTCTTAACACTTTTATCTTTGAATTTGTTTTGTAAGTGAAATCTGATGGGACTCTGAAGCATGACTGTGACCTGAGGAGGGAAGTGCAACGTGTGTGTCTCTGTCCCTTGCTGCTCATTCACACAGAGCGTTCAAGATGCTCTCTGAACCCACCATGCATCAGTGATCGGTGAGACTCAAAGTGAGCACGAGGTAAGTGTGTTACAGCTACGACTGAATGGGGGTCTCTGCCACTCCCAAGGGGTCACATTTTCTTTTCACACCAGAACTTGCTTTGAAGGCACAAAGTAGGCAGTGGTGTTCTAAGAAACGGGAACAATCAAGGCATCTTGTCATATCCATTCTCATTCATGCTGCTTCCCTGTGTTGACCAACCGCATAGGGTGACGATGACGGCATAGAAGCACAAGGAAAGATGGTCCCTTTCCTTTCAGTCCTTCTTTGCTACTCAGGAAGAGGAGGGTAGTGTTTGGGTAGAATGTGCCCATATCAAGACATGAAGGGGCTGGGCCTGGTGGCTCACATCTCTAATTCCAGCATTTTGGGAGGCCGAAGTGGGAGGAACACTTGAGGCCAGGAATTTGAGACCAGCCTGGGCAGCATAGCAAGACCCTGTCTCTACATACACACACACACACACATACACACATACACACAATTGAATTAAAATAGCTCAACTAATGTGGTATTCTGTCTTAGTTGTACTGGTAAGAACAAATACATATGCACATATAAGCTACAAAATACAAATTGCATAATATCAGTGATTCCACATGTAAGTTAAATGTTCTATTTGCATTTAAAACTGGAAATGCACAATGTCAAGATGAACAGAATTTATGCTAATCATTTAACATTTTAATTTTTCTTTACTTACAAAGTTAAATAGCAAGTAAAAGAAAAATTCCATGACAGAGAAAGAGAGAGAGAGAGAGAGAGAGAGGAGGAAAGCTTTATATTTTAGTACCTTTAGTGGAATTTTTCTCCATGCTTTTATTTTTCACTGGTGCAGATGCTGGAAGTCCTTTGAAGAAGTGATCCACAGTGGAATGAGTGTCTGGGGCTTCAGTAAGGTCCTTGGTTCTGGTCGATTTCAAACAGCAATTAGAAGATGCCTAAAAGATGTGGTAGAAGACTCCTGACATGAGTACAGTGATCCTTAAGACTCCCTTTAAAGCTAATAATTCCATAACTTTTAGTGGGGGAGTGACAGGTCCACAGTCCCTTCTCTGATACCACTGGGAACAGATTATTCCAGAATTCAGGACTTTCATATCTTATAATGTCTGCATATAACTTGCATTATATAACACCCCTGGGGGAGTCTGGAAAGCCCTCCAAAGCCAACATACTGGTAACTCTGGAGCAAACCATAAGCAGGTGACAAACACAAACCATGAAAAGCCTCATGTTAGGTTTAACTGGGAAACAAACTCAGGGAGGTCAGACTGTCCCACCAGAAGTGGGAAGTCTTTTGGAATTTGAAGCTTTTGAACTTTCAGATAAGGGATTACGGATCTGTATGTGAACTCTTAAATCATTTCACAGATTGGAGAAAACAAAACAAAAATCCCAAACAATGTATACACGGAGGCACCTGAAATGTCTTTAAATTTCATGATGGGAAGAAATAAACCAACACTTGTACACTGCTTTAGACCTGATGAGAGTGCTTGGGGCTCCACTGTCTATTAGACACTCACCGTGACCTTGTGGAAGAAGACACATCATCTCCCTCCTTTGGGGACAGGGAAACTGAAGCTTCCACACAGCCGGCATCACATAGTCCATGCTAGTGACTGTGTGGGAACACACAGATTTGAGACTCCAAATGTCAGGCTTTTCCTATAACCTCAAAAATCTCCTAAATGGTGCCCGGTGAATGTATTTCAGGCAGTTCTGTTATTCAGAGGGCTGCCCCCATCTAGCTGTGCTGAATGTTGGAGTTCTTCCTTATAAGGTGATATATCACCAAGGACTAAGCCTGTGGAGGCCTCCAGCCTTATCCTGCTGCCCCAGATTACCCCAGACTCCCCCAAAGTGTAGTAACTGTGCAAAGGGCAGACACCTGGCAGAAGAGGGATCCCAGTGGCCAGAGACTGTACCCTGTTGTAGCTACATATTTGGAATATCACACCTACTACAGATGTGCTAAGATACTGACCAGTCCTTGAGTATATTGCCTTCCACCAAGAAGAGAGCACTCAAAAAAAAAAAAAAAAAAAAAAAAAAAAAAGCGCAACAGCCGGGCGCAGTGGCTCACGCCTGTAATCCAGCTCTCAGGGAGGCAGAGACGGGAGGATAGCTTGAACCTAGGAGTTCGAGACCTGCCTGGGTAATATAGCGAGACCCCGTTCTCCACAAAAAGGAAAAAAAAAAAAAAAGACAAAAAGAAGAGAGCACTCCCTTCCCACCAAAGATGTTCTATGTGTGTTTAGCCGGGAAGCTCTACACAGCCGCACGCTGGCACATCCTTGCTTGCCTGAGAATCATAGCCGTCTGGAGCTCTCGGGAAACACAGACTCCTGGGCCCCATCCTGACCTATTACAGAATCAGAATCTCCTGACGCAGGCCCAGGTGTTTTGTGCACAAATGTTCCAGCTGAGTGCCGCCTACAGTTGGGCAAGTTTGGAGATCACCGTGGCGCTCCATTTACTTTGGTAAGAAGGATCCAATCAACCCATTCCAATGTATAGAGGCAACAGTAAGCAACTTTCTCTAGTTCTCACACAGAAGCAAATTTAGAGACAAAAGCTTTCAGCTCTGATGGTTTCCACATTTCTTTCCTTGCCACTTCCTCCTTTTGTCAATGTCAATGTATATGTGTATATTTCCAAGGATACCATGCCTTGCCCCACGTCCTGTAGCAGCCGGGCTGTGCCCGCCCCACCCAGGCTGGCCAGGTGCTCAGTGAATGCATTCTCCACTATGCTTCACCCCACCCCATCGTGGAGATCTCAGAAACAGTGGGTTCCCCAGGTGATATTCAACCTCAAATATGCATTTGTCACGCTCAGTTCTAAATTGGCTTGTTTTGGCAACCATCTGATGTTTCTAAACATGGGGAAGTTTTCCACATGTCCTCTTGCCTGCATCTTGAGAAATCTACACAGGAACTGGTAGCCTAGCTACAGAGAGAAGGTTTTTTCCCTTTCCTTTTTCCTTTGAAGCTGCCTGTGACTGCACCCAAACGCTGCAGATGCAACCATGGATGTGTGTGTGCTGTATCCTCAGCCAGCTCTGGGTCAAGAGCCTGCTTGGCTTTTTTATGTTCCCCTTCTTATGAAGGATAAGGAAATGTGGGGGCAAATGGAATCTTCGCTGGGGACATTTTCAGCCCCCAATGCCACCGAAAGGAAGTGAACTTCTTTTCCGTTTATATCTCAGGAAATAATCTGTCACATTTGAAATCATTTCAGAAATATCTACTGCTCATAAACTTTCTGTTCCTTCATCCCCTGATCGGTTGATTCTATAACATTATAGAGGGATGGAAGAATGGATTAAGCAGCATAAAATACTGTAAGTTCCTTAAAATGAGGATCCACATTTTGCTGTAGAAACGAGTTGGAATCAAAGCCCAGCAACTCATTGTAATTTATTGGCTGTGTGACCTTATAAAAGTTACTTAACTTCTCTGAATCTTGTTTTTCCTTTACATAAAATGGGGATAATAATTTTCGTCAATTGTAAAAATGGTCACAATCCTCCACTCCTCCCCAAATGCTCACCACTGGCAGTGGGCTTTGCAGTTCCTCCTATCAGGAAGTGATGTCCATTTCCCATTCCTTTTTAACTTGCTTTGGCCAATGGAGTGATAGGTGCTGGTTCTGAGTCTAGGTTCTAGGAGACACATTGCACGTGTGTCTCTTGGAACTCTGCCCAGTAGCCATGCATGAGATCTGGCCTGGCTTGCTGGAGGGTGAGAGACACATGGAGCTGAAAGGAACCATTCCAAGAAAGGCCATTCTAAATCAGCCAGCCTCCAGTTAACCCAGCACTGGGTACAAAGGCAAAGGTGAACCCAGATAAGGCTAGAAGTATCTCCCAGCTGAGCCCAATACAACTGTCTACCTGACAAATGGTAAGCTATATAAGTGGCTGTTTTTTTAAAGTCACTAGTTTTGGAGTAGCTTATTATGCAGGAAATGCTAACTAATATAATGTGCTTGTCTTTCAGTGCTGTTGTGTAAGCAAAATTAGGTATCACACATGAAACACCTGAATCCATACATATTTATGAACAGAATTTGTTTGAATGGATTGCTAACCCAGCTGCATGTTGATAAATTGCATACTTCCTGTGTAGAAGATGTAAGCATCAGTGTCCATAGCCTATATTGAAAAATAAATGCATTTCCCTGTAAAGATATAATGACAACATAGATAGAATGTAATCCATAAAATTTTTATCTTACTGCCTCTACCATAAGGTCCAAATATCTCAGTAGGACTGGCAAAATCCTTCAAAGTCATATTCCAGCCTCATCTGTCTTTTTAAACTTAGTCTACTCTTTGTTACCTCCATTCATATAAATGACATCTGAGACATTCGTTATGTAAAATTTCCTTTTAGTTTTGGCCCTTGATATGGCTTGGCTGTGTCCCCACCCAAATCTCATCTTGAATTGTAGTTCCCATAATCCCCATGTGTTGTGGGAGGGACTCGAAGGGAAGTAATTGAATCATGGGAGCAAGTTTTCCCCGTGCTGTTCTTGTGTTAATGAATAAGTCTCACAAGATCTGATGGTTTTAAAAGGGCAGTTCCTCTGCACATGCTCTCTTGCCTGCCACCATATAAGACGTGCCTTTGTTTCTCTTCCCCTTCTGCCATGATTGTGATACCTCCCTAGCCATATGGAATTGTGAGTCCATTAAACCTCTTTTTCTTGGCCAGGTGTGGTGGCTCACGCCTGTAATCCCAGCACTTTGGGAGGCCAAGGAAGGCAGATCACCTGAGGTCAGGAGTTTAAGACCAGCCTGGCCAACATGGTGAAACCCCATGTCTACTAAAAATACAAAAAATTAGCCAGGTGTGGTGGCACACGCCTGTAATAACTACTCAGGAGGCAGAGGCATGAGAATCTCTTGAACCTGGGAGGTGGAGGCTGCAGTGAGCCGAGATTGCACCACTGAATTCCAGCCTGAGTGACAGCCTGAGACTCCATCTCAAAAACAGAACAAAATAAAATAAAACAAAACCTCTTTTTTTAAAAATAAATTACCCAGTCTCAGGTATTTCCTCATAGCAGTATGAGAACAGACTAACACAGTGCTTAAAGAAACAAAAAACTCAGAGGTGAAATGTGTTTTTAGTTAACTTTATTGAGGTATGATTTACATGTGTATAAATCATAGTGTACAGACTGATGAGCTTGGATAAATGAATTTACCATATAACCACCTTCTCAATCAAGATAAAAGCATTTCTGGCACCCCAAACATTTCCCTTGCACCCTTTCCCAGTCAATTCCACTCCCATCAACAACCCCAGGCTACCTTTGATCTGATTTCCATCACAATAGATGGACTGTGTCTGTTTTAGAGCCTCTTAGGAATGCAGCCACATACCCTTTCCGGATTGGCTTCTTTCACTCAGGGTAATGTGTTTTTGAGGTTAATCTATGTTGTGTGTATCAGTAATTCATTCCTTTTTATTGCTGAGTAGTCCATTGGATGGCTATACTACAATTTGTTTATCTATTCACTTGTTGATGGACTTGGGGTTGTTTTCAGTTTCTGGCTTTTATGAATAAAGCTGGTAGAAACATTTTTGTGTAAGCATTTTTTTTTTTTTTGGCATGCGTGTATGCATGTTTTCATTTTGTGGGGGACTAAATACTTAGAAGTATAATGGCTGGGTTATATGGTAAGCATATATTTAACTTTGTAAGAACTTTCAAATTGTTTTCCAAACATCTGTACCATTTTACACTCTTGCCATTAGGGCATGAGTGTTCTATTAGGTTAGTGCAAACATAGTTGTGGTTTTTGCCATTAAAAGTAATTTTTCCACCAAGGATAGTAAGCCTTGCTAGCCCTAGGTATTAACTTTTTAATTTTAGCCACTCTTCTAGGTGTGAAGTGGTATCTCATCATGGTTTCAACTTGCATTTCCCTGATGACTAATTATGTTGAACAGTTTTTCATGGACTTTTTGGTGATTTTTGTATTTTGTTTGGTGAAATCTCTTTGCTAGTCTTTCGCCATTCCCCTTTTAAATTGGGTTGTTGGTCTTCTTATTACTGAGTTTTGAGGGTTTTTGGTATATTTTGGACACAAACTGTCAGATATATGTACTGTGAATATTTTCTTCTTTTTTTCTTACTTTCTCAATGGTGTCTTTTGAAGACATTTTGAAATTTTATGAATTCTAATTCACCATTTTTTTTATAGTCAGTGCTTTTTGTGTCTTAAATCTTTGCCTACAAGGTCATAAAAACTTTTTCTTCTGTTATCTTCTGGAAGTTTTATAGATTTAGCTTTCAGGTCTATAGTTTATTTCACATAAATGTTGTATATGCTGTGAGGGTAGAGGCTGAGGTTTGTTTTGTTTCATTTGGATATCTAATTGTTCCAGTGACATTGCTTGAAAAGATTATTACTTTCTCATTGAATTACACTGCACCTTTGTTGAAAATCAGTTGACTATATATGTGTGCTTCTAATTTGGTTCTCTACCAAATTAGTTTCCTGCAACAAATTACTACAAACTAGGTGACTGTAAACAACAGAAACTTATTCTCTCAGTGTTCTGAAGGCCAGAAGCCCCAAATCGAAGTGCTGGGAGGGACATGCTCCCTCCAAAGGCTCCAGAGGGGAATTTCCCTTGTCGTTCTAGTTTTTTCCCCAGCCTTTTCTGTGAATCGTGTGCAACATCTCATCCTGACCTAGGTCAAAACTCAGGCCTTCTCCCCTGAGGCAGTTTGCACAACCCTGTCAATGCTAATTCAGCCTTGCAGTGCCCTTTTGCTCTGATGTGGAATGACTTAGGTCAATTGAACTCAACAAATGTTTATTGCGGTCTGCAATGTTTGGTTGGAGGGATTCAGGATTGAAATACAACAACAAAACATTCTTAAGCCATGTTAACTGTTCCTAATAAGGGAAGGTAACCGTCCCGTGATTAAACTTTCCAAAATGCAACTCTGAAATCTTGGGTGGTCTTCAGAACACCTACTGCCTCTTAGTGCTTTACAATCCCAATGCAACCTACCTGTTCAGACTTCTTTCCTTTTATGGAGTTTCCCCCATATCTGAGGTTCTGCTTTCCCTGGTTTTAGTTACCTGTGGCCAACAGTGGTCTAAAAATATTAAATGGAAAATTCCAGAAATAAACAATTCATAAGTTTTAAACTGCATACCCTTCTGAGTAGTGTAATGAAATCTCTTGCCATCCCACACTGTACTGCCCGGGAAGTGAATCACCCCTTTGTCCAGCATTTCCACACCATACAGTCTACCCATCTGTTAGTCACTTAGTAGCCACTCCAGTTATCAGATGGACTGTCACAGTGAAGCAGTGCTTGTGTTCAAGTCGACCTTATTTTACTGAATAATGGCTCCAAAGTACAAGAGAGGCGGTACTGGCATTTTGTTGTAAGTGTTCTATTTTATTATTAGTTATTGTTGTCGCCTAATGTATAAATTATAATCTACCATAGGTATGTATGTAAAGGAAAAAACATTGTATACATAGGGTTCCACACCAGCCTCAGGTTTAGGCATTCGCTGGGAAGTCTCGAAACATATCCCTCCTGAATAGGGGGCACTACTGTACTCTCTAATGTAGCCACACCTATATCCTCCCTCCATAGTCAATTCCTGCCTCTGCAGCTCTGCTTAGCCCTGTGAAATTTTTCCTTGAACCTGTAATGGAGGTGTTAGGGTATTCAGGTCTGGAGTTTTAGCACAGCAGTGTGGGCTGGGGACTTGGATCTGGGATTTTCAGCACAGAGATGTTTATTAGTTTGCTAGGGCTGCCATAGCAAAGTACCACAGACTAGGTGGCTTAGAGGCATTTATTTGCTCACAGTTCTGGAGACTGGAAGTCCATGATCAAGGTGTCCACAGGGTTGGTTTCCTCTGAGGCCTCTCTCGTTGGCTTGCAGGCGGCCACCCTCTTGCTGCCTTTTCACACAGTCGTTCCTCTGTGCACGCGTGTCCTGGTGTCTTCGCGTGTCCTAATCTCTTCTTCTTATAATGACATTAGTCAAGCCTGGGCAACATAGAGAGACACTCTCTCTACAAGAAAGAAAAACAAAAACAAAATTAGCCATGCTTTTACTCCTGGCTACTCAGGAGTCCAAGGTGGGAGGATCACTTGAGCCCAGGAGTTTAATCCATTATTGGAGCGCTAAGCTTGTGGGAGTTATTTATATCCTACTGCTCAAGGTCATCACCAAGGTCTGATATTTCACACAAAAAATTTGCAACCTCTGGCATAAATGATAAAGCTAAAGTGAGCTATGATCTCTCCACTGCACTCTAGTCTGGGGGACAGAGCGAGACCTTGTCTCTAAAGATAAAAAGATTGGGTTAGACTAGGGCCTCCACTAAACACTTCATTTAACCCCATCATCTGTTTAAAGATCCTATCTCTAAATACAGACACATTTTGAGGTACTGGGGCATTAGAGTTTCAATATACATTTGGGAGGAATACGATTCAGTTTATACCCAAGAAGGTACCTAAGTTATGGGAATGGATGATTTTACCGAGAGAGGATAAAAGAGGGGTTGCAAACTCCATGTCATAGAGATTAATAAGCAAAGGGGGCTGGTAGTAACATAATGGCATCTCAATTCATATTCTTTTGGCACAGATACACTTTATTTGACTATTATTCTCATTTTTTTAATGTCAAAACAAACGTTCTTCCTGATTTTCTTAAAACAAGCTTCCTTTCCAGGATATCTCTTGGTTTCAGCCTTTTGATGGTAACCTTGGCACATGGAACTAGTTCTCCATCCAAAGAAAAACAACACTGCAGATCCCTGGGAGATGCAAGAGATGCTCAGCCTCAGCCTGGGGGGCTACAGGAGTGCGTGGCAGTGATGACTGACAACCAAGAGTGCACACTGTTTTAGGGTGTCAGCCACAAGTCAATGCTGCTGGATTTCTGGTATTTCAAAGGAAGCTGAAAATGCATATTTAAAAATGTACATTATCATCACTTCAGAAAAGTGTCTCAGCTGTTTAAAAAAAAACACTGAAGTTGAAACAAAACACATCACCAGACTGCATTTGGAGTGTGAGCCATCCATTTCTAACCTTAGACACAAAGTGAGACAAGAAGAGGAAATAGGGGTCTGAGCACTAAACAGAGCTCAGAGGAATCCTGTCTTAAATGAAAGCCAGAATTTTTCTATCTTTTATGAATGAGCTAACAAACATGGCTGGATGCTGAAAGTTCCAGTGGATGATGAAAGACTAAAGGGAGACCTTATGTGGAGTGACTCTGACTCACAAACTGTGGGACAACAGTGGTTATGTACTCCCGGGCTGATGCAATAGGATGTACCCAGTACCAGCTATGAGCTTTTTTTTTTTTTTGCCCAGATCACTCAGTCCAAATCTAATCAAGCCAGTAGATCTAATTTTCAGCTTACAGGAAATTAAAAGGTTGGAGGAACCCAGTAAAGGACACAACAAGGATGTGCTCGATCACATCCACCATGTAGGGAATTCTGCAGGGCAAATGGCCAGGTTGTCCTCCAGAGGTAAAAAGGGGAGAGGGACTATTGTAGATTTTTAAAAGATTTAAGACACACATCAGCCAAATGCAAAGCATAGGTCACATGTTGTGGATCATGATTTGAACAGTTGTTTGTAAAAAACACTTTGAGACAGTTGGAGAAATGTGGACTCTGGCAGACATTAGCAGACATTAATGAATCACTTGTAATTTTGTTATATGTGATAACTATTTTGCAGCTATGCATTTTCAAAAGCTCTCTCTGTCAGAGATACAAACTGAAGTATTTGTGGGTGAAATGACAGGACATCTGGGATTGGTTTTAAAATATTTCAGGAAAAGTTAAACAGGGAAGAGGCAGAATGGATAAGATTAGCAAAATGTCAATAATGATTGATAAATATGATGGGTACATGGGAGGTGTTATTGTATGATTCTTTCTACTTTTATGTATATTTTTAGAATCCTAAATAAAAGGGAAAAAAAATAGCACAAAGCTCAGGTAGAGCAGTTGACCTTTGCAGAGAGGTAGGAGAAGGCCCAGGCATCATCCTTTCCCAACTGGCACTTCTCAGAACTGTGCCTGGACACTATGCTTTGATCTGCATCCATGAGCTGCCTTGTTCTATCTTTTTATTCTTTCTTTTGGCAAACACTGAAAGCACCTGTTACGTGGTTAGAGCTGGGCAAAGGGCTGAGTTAAAAAAATCATTTTAACAAAGAGATGTTCTTTTTCCTAATTTTCTTGACATAAACTTCTCTTGTTTCCCTGAGTTCTGGAGGCCGATGTGCTGGATCCTCCCAACTAGGGAGGGAGCCCCCGGAAGGCAGGAGACTTGCCTTATTCCTGTAAACTCTGTTGCTCCAAAACGCCATTGCCAATTACTAGTTTGCTGTGTCCCAGGCATGGTGCTAAATACTTACTATGGAATTTAAAATTTTGATGTTTTGCATGGTTTATTTTGCATTAATTTGGAATTTTTAAGACATTGTATTAGAATAGTGTTTACCTTCATTACCACAGCTGGTTTTTGGCACCCTTTAAATTTTGTGAGGAGGTTAGTACCTAACTCGCCTCACCTAATCCTGGCCCCGCATGGAATTCTCAATACTTGCCCCAAAACTATGTGAGTATGTGTTATTCTACTGGTGAATGTTCTGGAATCTTCCTCAGCACCTTGCAGGCATCAGTAGTCACAGCAGCACAGAGAGAATTAATTACAGAACACTGGGCGGCATTTGGGAATGGTAGGTCTCACCAAAGCCTGATTCTCAGTGTCTTACTTAAACTACAAATCAGTAGCTGGGAAGACAGGGAAGAAGGAGGACTGTAGGTTCTCTTTCTTGAAGTCAAAACTTTCCACTGCCCTGAACGGGCCACTTCTTTCATGGTCCCTTCAATTGGTTACTGTTTGTTCTCAAGGAACCAGGATTCCTCTGGGCTTGTGCCTTCTGGAGCTGTCTTCTTGTGAGAGTAGGGTAGATAGGCAGACATGAGCAGGGCAGGAGAGGCCCCCCACCACAACTGACACCCAGTAAAGTCAGGCGACCGTCAGGTAATGGTCAGGCAGTTGTTAAACCTTCTCTGTGAAATAATAATTGGTTGCAGCAGGTGCTGGGGAAAGGCAATCTCCCAATAGATAGAAAATAACTGAAGCTGATGATCAGCAGCTTCCTGATAAGATCTCAGGAGTTGGGTGAGTGGGCTCAGGCATGAGCACTAAGAGGCAAAACGGCAGAGTTTCACTGGTATGTGACCTTCCTCTAGGAACACTCAAGTAGTAAGGGGAAAACACCTCAAATGAGCGTGCACGTGACTTCAGTATCATGCATGAAGCCCCTCCCAAGTGCTGGCGCATGAGGACAGCCCACCCCAAGGGAAGAATCAGAGGAGGAGAGATGCAGATGCTGGAATCATGCTCATGTATAAAACCCCAGGTCAATAACTAAGTGACACTTGAATCTCTCAAGTCACCTGCTTGGCCTTCTTTCAAGTGTAGTTTACTTCCTTTCGTTCCTGCTCTGAAACTTTTTAATAAACTTTCACTCCTGCTCTAAAATTTGCCTTGGTTTCTCACTCTGCCTTATGTCCCTCAGATGAACTTTTTCTCCTGAAGAGGCAAGAATCAAGTTGCTGCAGACTCATATGGATTTGCTGCTGCTAACATACTTTGGTGTCATGACTCAGATATGTCCCCAGGGGCAAGATACTGCTAAGCCTCACCTTCTTTGGCTGGGTTTTGTTTTCCCCTTTCACACTCCTGCTTACTAACCAACCCCCAGAACAATCCCTCTTGGTCACTGTGGCTCTGTTCCCACAGGCTGATCTCTCAGCTCACGCTGACAGGTGGCTCGTGGGAGTAGGAAGGACCTTGGCATCTGCAACAAGCAGACCTGAGGCACTAATAGCTCTCCTGGACAGGAGGCTCATGAGAGTGGTAGGGCTAAGGCCTGAGACCATGGAGTGTCTGGGGTTGCCACTGCTGTTTTAACTAAAATAGGCTCTTTCTCAAAAAACCTGCACATCCTGTTCTCCTGTTTTCTCTCTGTGTGTTTTGAAATGGCCTTGTGCACCTTCTGCACTGTCTGCCTCAGGGGCAAGTCTGCCTCTTCCCTGATTTCACCTTGCATGCTGTCTGACTTCCTTATCTGCCTTAAAATACACACTCCCTGTTATTTGTGCACTGGTGGCTCTTGCTGTATTTGTGTAGCAGCAAAGACATGGGCTCCCAGCAAATGTCTATTGGCTCATTGCCAGGGCAGACACTGATTGCAACCACAGCTCTGCCAGCTCCTTATAAATTACCATACACTTTTCATCCCTGTTACACTCCAGGGTCAAGATGTTTTGGTGGCTTTTGAAACAGCTTGTCACCTGGATAGGGCCTCACTCTGGGGTCCTTTAAGGATCCCACTTACTTGCTCTTTTTGAGTTGACATCCCTTTGGGAGGAGGGAAATTTCCTCCTTTGACATTTGCAAGCCCTTATCTTAAGCCCCAAGTCCTCTAGAAGTTCCTTCTTTATGTCAAGAGGGTAAATAAATGTTGCCCTCTGAAATCCAAGGGTTGCTGTTTTTGTGAGAGTGTGAAGGCTTTCCATGAGTGTCCTTCTCACTTCCTTGCTCTTCCTCATATAGCAGGATTGTCCTGTCTGCTTAAGCGTTTGTTCTGCGTGTTGCCCTGGGAGGATGAGGAACCCCAAATACAAATTTTCTTTCATTTCTCTAATCACTTCCATGCCCTTCTCAATATGCATCAAGACCTTCAAGGTCATATTCAAAGGGAGGAAAGTCCAGCCCCTTGTGGCAGTTGGCAAAAAAGCAGACTTCTCATCTACTTAAAGAACATCGGAAATGGGAATCTGAGAAAAGAGAATCATTTTGTTTCTCCGAGTGAGAGTCACTATGAGGTCATGGAGACAAGGATATAGGCCAGCCCAAGGCCACAGGTGCAAGAGACAAAAGTACCCCTAAGGGTTAGGTACAGTGGCTCATGCCTGTAATCCCAGCGCTTTGGGAGGCCGAGGTGGGTGGATCATGAGGTCAGCAGTTCAAGACCAGCCTGGCCAACATGGTGAAACCCTGTCTCTAGGCCGGGTGTGGTGGCCCATGCCTGTAATCGCAGCCCTTTGGGAAGCTGAGGTGGGCAGATCACCTGAGGTCGGGAAATCGAGACCAGCCTGACCAACATGGAGAAACCCCATTGCTACTAAAAATACAAAATTAGCTGGGCATGGTGGCACATGCCTGTAATCCCAGCTACTCAGCAGGCTGAGGCAGGAGAATCACTTGAATCTGGGAGGCAGAAGTTGCAATGAGCCAAGATTGCACCATTGTACTCCAGCCTGGGCAACAAGAGTGAAACTCTGTCTGAAAAAAAAAAAGGAAACCCCCGTGTCTACTAAAAATATAAAAATTAGCTGGGCACAGCGGCAAGTGCATGTAATCCCAGCTACTCAGGAGGCTGAGTCAGGAGAATTGCTTTAACCCAGGAGGCGGAGGTTGCAGTGAGCCGAGATTGTGCTGCAATGACCCGAGATCGTGCTGCAGTGAGCCAAGATCGCGCCACTGCACTCCAGCCTGGGTGACAGAGCAAGACTCTATCTCAAAAAACAAAACAAAACAAAAAGTTCCCATAGGACACAGTTGAAGACTGATCCCAGGCTGCAGGCACAGAACAGATTATCATTAGAACAGAGATGAAGGCAAGGTTGGGGTACTGGGTAAGACCAATTCTTCCAAAACCCCAAGGATGAATAAGGGGTCCCCTGTTCACTCCAGTATCTCCTTTGTTCTCAAGTGGGTAATCGTGATAAGATGGGACCAAGGTTAAGGGTACCTGGTAAGATTGGCTCATTCTGGAACCCTAAGGATGAATGGGGGATGCCGTGTTCAGAAAAGGATAACAGATGGGACACCTTCTTTTTCCTTTTTCTCCTCTGTTCTCTCTTTGCAGATGAGGAATTGTGTCTCCATACCACAGGACACCCCACTTGGATGCATCCCTAGGAACTGGGAAAAGTTTGATCTCCCAAACTTTAAAACAAAACACTAGTTTTTCTTAGTAATACAGTTTGGCCTAAAAATGAACTGAGAAAAAAATCACAAAAGTCAGCCTTAGAATCCAGTGCGCCTATGAAGGAAATCCTCAAATTAGCCTCCTCAGCCTTTTATGACTAAGATCAGGACAAGGAGGACAGGGCTAAGAAAAAGGAGAAACTCAAGGACAAGAGGCAGCTCACATACTGGGTGCTTTACAAGCCCCCAGCCCCCTCCAGATTGCCCTAAGGCCACTCCTCCAGGTAACTGCCATTGGCATGGGAAGCCAGGCTGCTGGAAGGCAAACTGGCCCAAGGGGACAAATGGGAAAAAGCCCCTCACAGTTTGACCCCTCTGCCACAAGCTCATTCACTGAAAATGGGACTGCTCTGAGGGCCAAATGGCCCCCGGGACAGAATTCCAACCCCTGAATGCTGTGAGCTGAAGGAGCTCTCTGCTCAACTGGCTTCTAAATCAGACGTCGTCATCAACAGGACAAAGCCAAGGACAACTCTTGGAGGGATCAAGTAAAATTATACATTTTTCTTCCAGGTTCAAGAGCTGCTTACTCTGTGCTAATCTCCTTCTCTGAGCAACTCTCCCCAAAATCGTATTGGATAGTGGGGGCAAATTGCACCCCCTCCCCCCAAAAGAAAAAATTCACTCCCCTTTGGGGCAAAAATATACTTTCCAAGATGGGTGCTTCCTTAGTATTTACCCAACCTCTAGATTCATCTTTCCCTCTAATAGTCCTACTTCTTCTGGGAAAACTACCTAAATCTTTAACCAATAACTTTAACCTGCACAGTCCTACTTCAGGGGTTTAAAAATAACCCAAACTTCTTCAGACAAGCCCTAGCAAGAAATCTAACTGAGCAATCTCTTAGGGGGGAAGGGGGTGGATAACTTCTACAGTATGTGGATAACCTCCTTATCTGCTCCTCTTCACAGGACTTGCACAGCAACATGTAGTGCAAGCCACAACCTCCTAATAGAAGGAAAATGACTTTTGCCTAATTCAAAGGTTATAAAGGTAAAGAGGTATTTTTGGTATGGAACATTATAAAGAAAAGAGATTTTATATGAGAAAGGATCTTGTATCGTAAATTCTTGCCATAAAGTAAAATGACTGGTAGTTTTAAAAGAGGGATATTTAGGACAAGTCAGAAAGTCCAAGCATGTCATAGCCAGTCCATGTAATTTGTGAAAAGATTTGTGAAAGGGAATTTATAAAAAATGTACTGTTTCAAAAGTCATTAGGTATACTACAGGCTTTAAGGTCATAAACTGCTACTATAACTCCTAATAACTATACAATTTGCCTGCTTTAAAGCCATTAAATTCCAAGTAGAGTTTAGGAAAATATGAAGTTAGCCATGACCCCTAGCTAAAGAGTTAGACTTTTCTTTTTTCTTTTTTTTTTGTTCTTGTTTTTCTTTTTGTTTTTTGAGATAGAGTCTCACTCTGTCACCCAGGCTACAGTGCAGTGGTGGAATCTCGGCTCACTGCAACCTCCGCCTCCCAGGTTCAAGTTATTCTTCTGCTTCAGCCTCCTGAGTAGCTGGGACTACAGGTGTGTGCCACCATGCCCAGCTAATTTTTGTATTTTTAGTAGAGACAGGGTTTCACCATATTGGTCAGGCTGGTCCTGAACTCCTGACCTTGTGATCCACCTGCCTTGGCCTCCCAAAGTGCTGGGATTACAGGCATGAGCCACTGTGCCAGGCCCAGACTTCTATTTCATTTCAACATCTCTACTTGTCTTAAAACTCAAGGCGTCTTCTATGTTTGTGGCCAATTAGTTCACCAATGTCTTCCCCCTAACTGGACTGAAACTTGCACCACAGACTATGGATCCCTGAACATCTTCATAGCCCTTGGAAATCTCTCACTTCCAGTACCAGTACACTGGCATTCCATCTTGCCCGGGGTGAAGAGGGCTATCCAATTAGTTCCCTTTCTCCCAGGACTTGGCATCATAGCCAGTACAGGAACTGGAATTGCTGGAAACACAAAAGCCTCCTTAACCTACAGCCAACTCTCAAAGGAAAACAACAACATTGAGGCCATGGCCAAAACCTTAACAATCTTGCAAGAACAAATCAACTCTAGCAGCTGTAATCCTCCAAAATAATCAAGGACTGGAGATGTTAATGGCCAGTACAATTTGTTTAGCCTTAGATGAAAAATGATGCTTTTGTGTAAATCAACTGGGAAGCATACAAGACAACATCAGACAACTGCTAAGTTGAGCCTCCAGTTTACAGAAACAAGGCTCCCAGGGTTGGCAAAATTGGGAAGGAACCTGGAAATCATGCTCCTGGATTCTTCTCCTTTTGGGTCCACTCATTAGTGTTTGAATTTTGCTCCTTTTTGGTCCATGTCCTGTAAATCTAATAACTCCATTTGTCTCCTCTCGCCTTCAGGTCATCAAGCTCCATATGATCCTCAATGAGGGATGCCGTCCTCTCAATATTCAAGTCACCATTCTACAGAGGATAGCTAGATTGCCCAGCAGAGGGACATGACAGAGGTAAAACCCTGCCCCTGTTTCCCTTGGACCTGGCTGAATACCACTTTCACCAACCCATGGAGCCACCCTGCCCTGACAGCTAGCAAGAGTCCAAGACCCACAGAACAACCACCACCACCCCTCTCTCAGCAGGAAGCAGAGAAGACTGACCTTCATCCCTTTTCCCAAAGAATTGGGTCTTGAACTCTTGAGTGGGAAAACGTTACAGCAGGGCAGGAGAGCACTGCCTTCTCAACCTCCTGCTCTGACACCGAGGAATGTCAGGCAACCATTAGGTGCTGGTCAGGCGGTTATTAAACTGTCTAGCTAAGATAATAATTGGTTACAGCTGGCACCAGGGAACAGCAAAAACAATGGAAAACAATGGAAGCTGGTGATCAGCATCTTCCCAATAAGATCTCGGGAGTTGGGTGAGTGGGCTCAAGCATGTGCACGAAGGGGCAAAATGCTAGAGTTTAACGGGTAGATGACCTTCCTCTAGGAACACTGGACTGATTAGGGAAAAACCCTTCAAGTGAGCATGCATTGCAACTTCAGTAAATGCATTGTGCATGCAGCCCCTCCCAAGTGCTGGCAGACCACTGCTCATGAGGACAGCCTGCCCCAAGGGAAAAATCGGAGGAGGAAAGATGGGGATCCAGGAAAAATGCCAATGTATAAAAACCCCAAGTCAAGGACTAAACAGCACCTGAATCTTTCAAGTCGCCTGCTTGGCCCTCTTTCAAGAGTACTTTGTTTTGTTCCTGCTCTAAGACTTTTTTTTTTTTTTTTTTTTGAGATGGAGTTTCACTCTTGTTACCCAGACTGGAATGCAATGGCACAATCTCAGCTCACGGCAAACTCCACCTTCTGGGTTCAAATGATTCTCCTGCCTCAGCCTTCTGAGTAGCTAGGATTACAGGTGCCCAGCACTACACAGGCTAATTTTTGTATTTTTAGTACAGATGGGGTTTCACCATGTTGGCCAGGCTGGTCTCGAACTCCTGAACTCAGGTGATCCACCTGCCTTGGCCTCCCAGAGTGCTGAGATTACAGGTGTGAGCCATTGCACCTGGCCTCTAAAACTTTTTAATAAACTCGCTCCTGTTCTAAAACTTGCCTTGGTCTCTTACTCTGCCTTATGCTCCTCAGATGAATTTCCCCAGAGGAGGCAAGAATTGAGTTGCTGCAGGCCTCTATGGACACGTTGCTGCTAACATTTACTCCCCTGTTGCAGGAACTCCCTTCCTCTTCCTTTCACGTGTCAACACATCAGGACCTCAAATTTTGGCTGGTAATTTCTATGGGAGCAGCAGGAGCTGGCACACCCTGCATGGGAGCTACTATGGTTACCCTGAGCTTGTGTCCTCAGCTCCTAACAGCAACTTTCCCTTCTGGAGCTCCATGCTAGGTCCCTGATGGAGCTATTCCTGGGAGCCGCCTGCAGACTCTGAACTGATTGGCATTTCTACCCCCTGCCTTTCTTTTCTTTTTAAATTCTGAAAAAAGAATAATTCATTGTACCTCTCGATAATTTACATTGCCAATTCCCTAGTTCTCATCTGTATACTGAGGCTATAGGTCAACCATGTGACTGACTTGTGGCAAAGGGAAACCCATGTCTGTGTGATTCAAGCCAGAATCCACTTCCATAGCTACAGAAATGGAGGCCAAGTTGGTCTGGGGCTTATTTATCTAAAAGCTTTAGACAAAGCTTTATCTAAAAGCTTTAATGACCACATGGCATGTGAGACAGAGAGATTTTTCTGCAAAAACCGACATCCCAGACTGCAAGTGATTTCTCCAAGATGTTCTTGAATTAATAATGGCAATAGGTCTCCTGAGAGGATAGTGGTTGCTTTCTTAAAAGGGTCTCCAATATGCTTCTTGGGTGCCCACATAAGGAGTCAATGCCCAAGATGCAGGGGATGTGCCCGTAGATTTCCAGAACTGTAGCCTCTGCTCTGTCTGAGATGAAGTGAAAACAAGTAAGACTTGTATGCCAAGCTCTTGCTCCTGTGCCCATCACCTAGTAGGCACTCAACGAATATTTGTTGAATGCATGGATGAACTGGCTCTTAGCTAACGTGTATGTGGTTTGACGTTCAGAGATTTTTGTAGAGGATCCACTGCCCCACTTCCCATGTTTTCCATGGCTTTTCCTGGGATGTCTGGAATAGCCCCATGATGGCTTGTGGCTGAACACTTTACTCCTTCTCAAACGTCATTAACACACAGGATGAAAGAAGGCTCTGGAGAACCAGTGGGAGACAAGAGTGACTTTTTCCATGCTTGCTGTGTTTCTTGCTGTCTGCACTTGGAACCGTGGCGTCCTTCAGGGCAGGTGGTGGGCATCTCATCTGTGTGTCCTCTGGGTCTTGCACTGTGCTCAGTGCATGCAGGCACTCAGAAAAGTGCTCTGAACAAGTGATAGAGAGGACACTTTTGTCTCTTTAGTGTTGAGCGTTGGGCTTGGCACACAGTAGGTGTTCAATAAAGACTTATTCCATGGAAAGCCAAGCATGATTTCTCTGGAACACTGGAAGTGAGAAACATTTTGATCTCTGGAAAAGGCCACATCCAGGCTAAAGAGGCTTTCAAATATCTTTCAATGAATGAGACCCATGCCTAACACACCTGCTTCCAAAATGTTCGTTTCCCCTCCTTTGACTCAGCCCCTGGTCATTGCCAGCGCAGATTAAGATGTTTCCCAGTGAGTTTCTGGAGGAGTTCCTACTGAGGAATCCCAGGGCCTGCTCCCAGGTTCTTGGGAGACAGTCAAAGCATGGTGAAATGCTGGGCCCAGGCAGTGGGAGGCAGTGGGGCATTTGGCCTCTTCCCTCACCTTTTGAGTCAAGCCAGGAAGGACAGTGCCCTCTGTCCGACATTTACTCAGAGCCAAGCATTTACCAGCAGAATCCAGCTGAATCTGCACATGATCCTAGAGAGCAGGTGTGATCCCCACTTTACAGATGGTAAAGCCAATTCTCAGGGGTGTTAACCAACTGGCCCAAGTTCCTGTGGGGAGAGTAGCAGAGCTGGCATCCACACCAGCTGCAGAGCTGTGCCCCCACTCTGGAGCTGCCTCCCACAAGATGGCTGCAGGGTGTCAACACACAATGACGCCAGTCCCGGGCGCACTATGTGCACGCAGATGGGGACCTGTGATACCGCCATTTTACAGAGGAAGGAAGATGCTCGAGCCACCCAGCTCAGGAGGGGACTTGAGTCTGTAAGAGGGCCCTGAAGCCCAAGGCCTGGCTGTACTGGCCTCTTCCACTCCTGTCTCACAGTGGCCATGGTATTCCTGGCATAGACCCCCCAACAGTCTCCCTGCCCCACCCCAAGTCTTGTCTCTCTTCAGTTTTTCCCACCCCACCCCAGCCCCACCACACCTCAACTGTCTGTATTTCTGTCTGCATCTGAGATCTAAATCTCAGATCTGTCACACCAGTGCCCATACAAGGCCCCCCGGTGGCCCCTTCTGGGACATGTGCTATTTTCCAAGAATAGACACAAATCAAAAAGCTATCTACCTTGGAAACACTTCACACAAATACTTTCTTAATTAAATTCCATCTCCATCTCAGCACCTACTAATTTAAGCCCCTACTAATAAAATTCCATCTCTATTTCAGTAGGTGTATTAAGGACCTACTATGTGCCAAAACCTGTGGGAAGTGTTGGTGGGTGTGTGGGAGAACCCAGGAGGTCTGCAGACCTCACAGGTGTGGTGTTTCAAGCTGAGGAAGAGGGATCCGCATTCACCCTTGAATCCTCGATTTACCCTGTGCATCGGTACAAGGCCAGGGGATTACACGTGTCAGTACGCTTGATCAGCCCGTTTACCCTTGAGAGACGGAGGCTCAAAAGTGCTGAGTGGCTTACCCCAATGATAGGTGGTGGGGACTGAATCAGCCCAGGTCTCTGTTTTTCTCACAGTGAATACCATGACAGGTGGTGCGCATGAATGAAGGTGGGTGCACAGGCGGCGCTGAATTCGGGCTGAGACTGGCTCTCAATGGGGACATGGTGGCAGCTGACGCTGAACAACCTCCAGGATTCATCTCTCCTCATTCACAGGGTACCTACAAGATCCCAGGAAACCAGAAACATGAGTAGGAGACTGAGTCTCAGTTCACAAACTGTGTCACAAGCTGTGTCACCTGGGACAAGTACTTAAGTTTCTTAGCCTCATTGAGCCACCTAGGAACATGGAGAACTAGCTGTGAAGAGGAAGGAGTGGACTGGGTGAAGCCCATGCACAAGTTCTGTTCCCATGCATAGGGGGTTCCCTGTAAGCACTGAGGGGAGGAGAAGGAGGGGAGCTCTGGGCTGGACTCTGCGTGTGGACAGCACTGAGGTCCCTGCCCCCAAGCCCTTTCTTCCAGGGAACACTGTGGTGGACACGCATTAGTTCTTCCTGGGGGTCAGAGACTGCCCTGAGAACTTGATGGGTGACAGCTTATTTAATGCTGACAGCAACCCTAGGAGAACGTGCCATTGCTGTCTCTCTTTGACAGGTGGGGAAACTGAGGGCTGGAGAGGTTGAGAGACGTCCCCACCCAGGTGACATGGCTGATGGTGAGAGAAGAGGTCTGAGCATCATTGCCTCTGCCCTTGACTGCATGCGAGGAGCTGGGGGCTCCAGCGGTGGGGGCGGGTGGGGACGGGGCACCTGCGCTGCCAGGTGGAGCTCTGTTCCCTCTCCATTCCCATCATACATGAAATATTCACAGCTGACACCCACCGACAGCCGAGGTATGTCAGAACTATTTCTCTTCCAGTTTCCCTTAGACCTAAGAAACACCCTTTGGATCCTAGCACTCATTGCTAAGCCTGTGTCTTCCAAGGAGAGAAGTAAAAAGGAGAAACAGCAGAGAAAAATCAGGGCTGAGATGGGTTCTAAACAGAAATTTACTGTCCTGGGAACTTTTTGGAGTCTGTCTTCATGGGAAGGGGAGCGGTGAAGTGAACAACAGGTGCATCTGAGGGACTGGGGAACGCGTGACCATGGATCAAGCGGCGCCCGCATTTCAAAAGACGACAGAGAAGGGAGGGAGGAGGCTTAGTCTGCTCTGGCTGCCGTGACAAAATATCATAGGCTGAGCAGCTTAAACAGCAGAAATGTATTCCTTGCAGTCCTGGAGGCTTGAAGTCTGAGATCAAAGGGCTGGCCATTTGGTTTTTGATAAGGGCTCACTTTTTGGCTTGCAAACAGCTGTCTCTCTGTCCTCAAATGATGAAGACGAGGGAGGAGGAGAAGCGGGGGTGGGAGAGAGAGACAGAGATAGCGCTCCACCTCTGGTGTCTCTTCCTGCAAGGACACTAACCCTTTTGGATCAGGGGTGCACCCTCACAACCTCATTTAACCTTAATTACTTCCTTACTCCACATACAGCCACACTTGGGGTTAGGGCTTCAACATATGAATTTGAGGGAACACAATCTAGTTTGTAGCATGAGGCAGTTGGGAAGGTGACATTTGAGGCATCCTTGGGGGAGAGTTTGTGGTAGGGAGAAGGCTTCCCAGAGTCCATCAGAGAGATTCCCTTCTCTGACGCCCCCAGCATGCCTCAGTTTCCTCATCTATAAAGTGAAACTACACAGCTTCTTCATAGGGCTCCTATGAGCTGATAGTGAGAAAATCTATCTTGAATGCTCAGCACAGGGTCTAGCACACAGGAAGTATTTCTCTTCTTAGCTAGCCGGGGCGGTGGGGTCTGTTGCCCACTACTTGGCAACGGCTGGGCTTGCGACTTGCTTCGAGCAATGGAATGTGCGGAAGGGACACTGAATTTCAGAGCCGGGGCCCCCAGGTGCCTTGTAGCTCTCCCTGTCACCTCTCTTGGTATCCTGTGAATAAGCCTGAGCTAGCCTTTTGGGTCATGAGAGTGAGGCAGAGGAGAGTGAGGAGACGTATTCTAGACCATCCAGGTGCCAGCTGGTCACTGACTTTTGGGGAAGCCCAGCAAATATCAACCTGGCTGGCCCAGACCAGGAACATTACCCAGCTGACCGACAGAATTAAGAGCTACAAAAAATGATTGTGGCTGTAAGTCACTACATTTTGGAGTGTTTTGTTCTGTTTTTGAGCCCAGCAAAAGCTAAGTGGTAGCTGTATTATCTGTCCATCTGGCTGGTGTGTGTTTACATTGTACATGGCAAAGATCTTGGCAAATATGAGGGATTTTGTCTTTCTTGTTAAACTGGAAGATGACCTCTGAGTTGCTATTGAGGGGTACAACATCAGAACTGCTCTACGGCCTTGTTTCTTCCTCTGAATATTTAATTATATGAACGTAAAAATTATACAGCTAACCTGTGTACCTGTTCTTTGCGCAAAAACCTGGAACGTCTGAGTTGAGGTCCTTTTGACCACGTCTGCCTCCCGGTCCTCTCCCCAGGGTAATCCCGGGCCCCCCTTTCTCCCTGTGCATTTCTCTCTGTGAACCAACAGACACTGCAAAGCGGAGTTTTCCATCTTCTAAATGGCATTACGTCAATATTTTTCAACCATTTGCACTTCTGCCCAGTGATTACATTTTGGAGAACCTTTATCGAGGTAAGAGCGGCCTCTCTGCGGATGTGTGTCAACTCTCCCGCCCGAGGTCTGGCACATGGCATGCTCTCAGTGAGTTGTTCCTGAGGGAAGGCCTGAAAGAACGCACATGGGCAGTGACGTTGTCATCCCACCCGGCTTGCCCTGCTCCGGCACAGCCTCCTCACGGTCTGCACACCCGCGACTCCGAGGTGAGTCCTGGTGGCCCCGCCTAGAGCTCCGGGGAGGACCACCCCGCACGCGGCCCTGGCATCTCATGGGAGGAAGGGAAGAACTTCAAAGGCCACGGTCATTGCCACGGACACCAGGCTTACTCTGCTTGCACAGAGTAAGTGGGGAGGAGAGTAGGGGGCATAGACTTCAGCAACTTGGGGGAGGGGTGTGCGAAGTGGGGGCACCTCCCCTTTGGAGGATCAAAGCACATGCGCTCAAGCCTCCTCCGCTGTGCTGGAGCCTTGCCCAGGTCTCAGAGGGGAGGGCGGATTTCTCAGCTGCTCTGGTTTATATCCACACACAGATGGGGCCTGGTGCGAAGTCTCAGTATAGACGGTTCTAGGACAGGGTTGTGTCTAAGGGACCTGAAAAACGGGAGCCTGAAGTCCCAGGAGCGCCCGATGCATCCCCTCTGCTCACTGCTCTCCAACCCATTAGACTCACGTGTCAGATCAGGCCATTCCCCACCGCCCAGCTAAACGCCAAGCAGCCTGTGTTCTGCCTGGAGCGCATTTTCTGTGACATTGGTCACGTTGTGGGCCGGAAGTCCAAAGGACACAGGTGTCTTGGGGATTCTCCTCCTGCCTTTCTTTCTGTCTTTCTTCCTTCCTCCCCTCCATCCTCCAGACATGATATATTGAGGGGCAGCGATACGCCGGGCAGTGTGGCAGGCACCGAGGATTTCAGGAGCCTGAGTCAAGTAGATGGGTCCTTGTGGGGGCTTACTGCTCAAAAGAGCAGCCCCCTCCCACTAAAACCCATTCTCTCGTGGTTGAAAGAGTTGGACAGGGCCTCATCTGCCTTAGAGTGCTTTAGGGAGCACCTTTCTCCTTGGTTAGTATTTGGGAGGAGGCAAGAGAGAGGAAAGTGCCCTAAGGAGAGGCCTCCTGGAGCTTACGATCTAGTCAGGGACAAATACGTAGCTGGAAGGCAGTGAAGGCCTATGAGAAAGACACAGGAACAGTGACCCCAACAAAGTGGGTTGATCAGGGCCCCAGGGTAGAGCCAGCCATGGCAAACCAGAGGAAGAAGATGCTGGGTGGGGGTGAGGCGGGGCAGAGTGGGGTGAGCCCTGAGACCAGGCAGAACCTAAAGAGAAGGAGGCTGTCCTGTACTGGGGAGAAGGGATCAGGCGCCATGGGGACCCACCAGGGGGCAGGCTGCCTCCACTTCAACAGCTGAGTAGGGTGACCAACTGTCTCAGATTGCCCAGGACCTAAAGGCTTCCCGGGACACGGGGCTTTCAGTGCTAAAACCAGGAAAATCCTGGGCAAACAGAGATGAGTTGGTCACCCTCAGGCTGGGTCACTGGGCGAAGCTTCCCAGAGGCTAGACGAGCTGTAGCTGGGCCTGGAATGTGGTACGGGCTGAAGCAGCCCAGGGAAAGGCTGTGGGCGGGGTGACTGCATCTCTGCCTGGGTTATTACTACAGGGAATGGTCTGGCCGGCTGGCCACCCACTACCAGCCTGAGATGAACTTTTGCTTTCACTGCTGGCTGCACTTGAAACCAATGACGCAAGCCGAGGCATGTAAATAATGACTTCACAGCCACCTGGCCTGCATCCCGTGGTTGGGCAAGTCTGGAAGGGGCCTGGGGATGCAATGACTGTAATCTCCACCATATGGCCTCCTTCCTTTCCTCACATGGTCAGAGGTCACTCCTTGCTTCCCCCAGGAGCGTCCTGGGGCCGGAAAGAGGCAGGAGGCGGATAGGGGCAGAGGTTCGGAAGCCCCAGTATTGACCGAGTGGCAGCGGCTCCCACTTACTGAGCTCCAAGCTGTGCCTCAGGGACCGGATGCTTAGAGGCCTGGTCTCAGTTCATCCCTACAGCGATCCTCTAGGGGAGGTGCTCGTGGTAGGGTTTCTTACATCTGCCGTCACCAATGACTGCAAATTTAGTGCTTAAAACAACATCAATTTAGTACCTTACAGTTCTGGAACTAGAAATCCAAAATTATTCTCACTAGGCTAAAGTCAAGGTGTTGGTGGGCCTGGGTCTTTCTGGAGGCTTTCTGGAGCCTTTTCTTTTCTTGTTTCCTTGCCTTTTGTGGCTTGGAGAGGCAGCCCACACCCCCGGGCTTGTGGCCCCTTCCTTGTGATACTCCAACCTCTGGCTTCCTTTGTCACATTCTGACAGCTCATTCTGACCCCTGATCCCTCTCATGGGGACCTTTGTGATGACATTGGGCCCACCTGGATAATGCAGGATGGTCTCCCATCTCAAGATCCTGACTTAGTCACATCTTCAGAGTCCCTTACGCCATCTAAGGTAACACATTCATGGGTTCAAGGGGTATCTTTGGAGGGCCTTCATCAGCCTAGCACAGTGCTACTCTTGCTCCCATTATACTGATGAGGAAACTGAGGTTCAGATAATGTGTGTGTCTTGCCTAAGGTTAGAGCCAGGATGGGTATCCAGCCCAGGCCCTGGAGGGCCACCACATTAGCTCATTTGGCTCGTGGGTCCCTTTGTGAAAACTAAGAGGAGGTGTTTGTCCTCTGGGCACAGGTGGCCCACACTGGGTACACAGCTTGGTGAGTGGCACGATCTGCACATCAGCCCATGGATGCCCCTAGGCCAGATGCCTCTGTGTAGTGACAACTTGTCACTGTGCAGCCATATGTGGCCTCCAAGGCTGCTTCTGTCGTCTCTCTTAACCCGAGGGCTAATGATAAGCGGCCTACTTGTGGTGAAGATGGGATGATAGCACAAACGACTGTGGGGCTGCCTTCTCTGTGCCAGTTGTGTACAGAACTGCTTCCACCTAAGTCCCCTAGGGGCAGCTGCCCCCAAAGATGATAAAAGGGAGGGTGAAGAAGAGAGACTTTCCTGCTGGACTAGCCAAATGACCTTGCCTAGTCTTTAGGAAGGGCTAGTTCTCAGACTTACCTTCTCTGGTGAGGTTGGCAAATGTTTTCTATAGAGGACCAGACAGTAATTATTTTTTACTTTGCTGGCTATGTGGCCTCTGTTGCAAATACTCAGCTCCTTTTGCCGTGCTTAAACAGATGTGGACAAGGACTAAACTCTTGGGAGTAGCTGTGTTCCAATAAAACTTTATTTATAAAAACAGGCAGTGGACCAGACTTGGCCTCTCCTTAGTGCACTTTTCTCTCTCTTGCCTCCTCCCAAATACTAACCAAGGAGAAAGGTGCTCCCTAAAGAACTCTAAGGCAGATGAGGCCCTGTCCAACTTTTCCAGCCATGAGGGAATGGGTTTTAGTGGCAGGGGTTTGCTCTGTCGAGCAGTGAGCCCCCGCAGGGGCAGTCACTGCTAGGGGCTGTGAGCACACACTGTGTGTAAGACAACTGCTGACGTCATCTCCTTACATTTACAGTATGCTCCTCCATTGTATTCCCAGGAAGTAGAATCATGAACAACCTCACATCCCCCACCACGATACCCAATACAAAGGTGGGGGCGGGTGACTTTGATGGGATTTCGTAAATATTCACAGAGCTAGAACGAGTCTGAAATTAACAGGCTGGCTAATAATCCCCTCTATCCCTTTCCAAACAGACGTTCTTTAAGTCCAGGGTTGTAAACACAACACCTACAGGGCCACACAAGTAAGACGAGGCTAAACAGCTGCTGTAGAACAACCTGGAGTTTCAGGGAGGCTTCCCTTAACTCATGCTGGGCCAGGGCTACTGTACAAATGGAGGACAACATGCCATTTGTCAAAACGTTTTAAAGACAGGATTCAGCTAATGAATTGTGAGCAAAATATGCCCTCTTCTTTTACCTGGGCAGATGCACCTTTGCACCCTGGAAGGAAGGCTGGGTTTGAGCATAGCCTTCTGGGAATCTGTGATGGTGACTTTTATGTCAATTTGGCTAAGCTATAGTGGCCCAGTTATTTGGTCAAACACAGTCTAGCTGGTGCTGTGAAAGTATTTTTTAGATGTGATTGACATTTAAGTTACTAGACTTTGAGTTAAGCAGATGACCTTCCATTATGTGGCTGGGCCTCATCTAATCTGTTGAAGGCCTCAGGAGATAGACTTTGCCTGAGTTTCCAGCCAGTTGCCCTTTGGAATTTGGACCTAAGACAGCAATATCTGGCCTGCCAGCCTGCCCTACAAATTTCAGCCAGCCCTACTTGCCAGGACCCACAATTGCACAAACTAATTCCTTATTCCTTAAAATAAATCTCTCTCTCTCTCCTTCCATGTATACACACACACACACACACACACACACACACACACACACACACACACACACTATATTGGTCTGTTTCTCTTGTGAACTCTAATAGTGGCTTTTCAGGGTTCTGTGCTAGGGTGTGGTGCCCAGGACAGTGGGCCTGGCCCCAGGTCTGCCCCCCTTGTCTTTCCACCCACAGCTTGAACTGTATTTATTTACTTATTTAGAGATGGAGTTTCACTCTTGTTGCCCAGGCTGGAGTGCAATGGCGCAGTCTTGGCTCACTGCAACCTCCACCTCCTGGGTTCAAGTGATTCTCCTGCCTTAGCCTACCGAGTAGCTGGGATTACAAGCATGTGCCGCCACACCGGCTAATTTGTATTTTTAGTAGAGACAGGGTTTCTCCATGTTGGCCAGGCTGGTCTCAAATTCTGACCTCAGGTGATCTGCCCACTTCAGCCTCCCAAAGTGCTGGGATTACCGGCGTGAGCCACCGTGCCCGGCCAGCTTGAACATCTTGAACATGCCCTTTCCTCATGTCACAGGCAGCTGCTCCTGAACCATGGCAGTCAGCTCTCAAAAGTACGAGCACAGACAGAATTCTGGGGTCCTGAGTACAGAAGTGTGATGTAGAAGGGGGATAACAGAGTCAGGTGGACATGTCTTCTGGCCTTTGGAGCCCTTGCCTTGTGGGGAAGGAGCATGTAAGAGGAGGACAGGGAGGGCTTTTAAAACAGAGGGTGCAGGGCAGGCTCCCCTTTTCCCTGGGCTAGGGGGCTGGGCATGATCTGCTGTTCCAAGCACGGGCAGGCAGCTGCTATGTGAATCTTTCCATTTTCTCCAGAAAAACCAGAAATCCAAATTTTCTGTTGCTATTATTGTTGGCAACCAGTTTAAGTGAGTTTCACCACAAGGTGCAGGCTGAAGACGTTTCTGAGAATGTTCCGCTTGTTGGCCCCATTTCTGGGGTATGAGGACCCCATATGGGGTATGAGGACTTTGTCAAAATTTGTTGAACAGTGTACATAGTTTTCTTTCTGTACGTTGTACTTCAATGCAAAGCTTTATTCAAACAAAGCAGAGCCATCAGAGGTCTGAGGACTGGGTTCGGCCTGTTCACCTGTCTGGGTCCTGGCTTAGAAGATTTGCTTGGCATTTATTTTGGGGGTGGGGCAGGGTGATCCCAGGGAGTTATCAGTTAATTTCCTCTCTGGGACCTCGTGGTTTAGGGGCTATTTCTCATAAGGGAACATGATTTCCTGAAAAGTACTAGGGGGAATCTCAGAGCTTCTTCTGTTTTTCTTTGCAGCCACCAGCGGGCGACAACCCACTGACCCCAGAGGCTACCAGGGTCCCTTCCCATCCCTAACACCACACTGCCCCCTGCTGGTCCTGGCTCACTGCATTTTTCCATACGACTGATTTTCTAGGACCAGTAACTCATAATTGCCCCGGGGGCAAATTTTGGTAATAAATTAAATGTTTTGGAGTTTCTTGGGCAAGGCAGGATTTTGAATGTGCTTCCAGGGAGTCAAAACTTGAGGGTCAACACAGGTGCAGACAAACACAATACTCTTTGTGGGAGGAGAGTGCAGGTAGGGAGGAGGGGAACACAGGTAGGGAGGAGGGGAGCATAGGGAGGGAATGGGGAGGTAGGGAGGAGGGTAGTGTAGGTAAGCGAGAAGGGAGGACATCTCGGCTGTACCACGTGCTCCTCTGAAAGCCGCTCCAGCTCACACGACCTCCTGATTCTGCAGGCCTATGTGTGTAAGGGAGCCCAGGAGCTCATGGCTCTGAGCGGCCCACCAAGGATTTCGCCTCTGAGTCAGCTTCTAGCAGCACTTGGAGCCAGCCAGTGGGAGTCACACGGGGTCATCACACAGCCACGTGCCTGCGACTGACCAGTCATCCATCAGGTGGTGTTTTCCTGTTCACGTTTGCCCAGTAGTGCTCTTGCCCCCTCCCCCAAACAAAAGGAACCCTAAGCACACTGCAAGGTGGGGGAAGCCTTGAGTGGATATAAGAAAACCTTCGTCAGTGGCTTCATAACAAGTATCTTTTTCACAGGGTGGAAGCAGTCACTGTTGGGTTCAGACCCTGTAGCAACTGGGCCTCTGTGTTTCTCCTCTTCAGGGCTATCTGGATGGACATGAAGGCTTCCATCCTAGGATCCACACAGTTGGCTTACAGAGCAAGAAAAAGGATGGACAAGGCTTGGGTGAGAGGGCAGATGAAACTCAGGGCTGTGGCTTCTGTGGTCAGTGTTTACGATGACCCTGGGCTGCAGAGAGCTCTCTAAGGCTCTGGTGTTAGTGTCCAGCTTCTGAAGACTGATTGCTGATTGCTAATTTCAGTCCCAGGCATCTAATTAATCAATGGAGGATGGAGTGCCTTGGGTTGTGGGGTCTAGAAGAACTGAATTTGAAGCCTACCCTGTCACTCTCTGGCTCTGTGATATTGGACAGGTCGCTTAACATCTCTGAGTTTTAGCTTCCCTATCTGTAAAATGTAGATGAGCATGTCTAGCTCTCATGCGAGTTAGGGTCATTTCTTTTGGTGTGTTCCCCAGAAACAGACCTGAGACCAGGGTTCAATGCAAGTGATTTATTCAGGAAGTGCTTCTGGGAAATGGGAATGTTTGCAGGAAGCAAAGCCAGGGTAGCAGTTTCAGGCAGTGTCCTGCTGGCGGCAGCCTCAGTTTGGTCCTGCAGGGAGTTCTGGGGTGTAAGTTGTTAGAGCCCATTGGAGGCAAAGGGGCTGGGACACCTGTCATCAGTGCCACCATGTGGGAGGAGGAAAGGAGCAAACTGCCTGGCCTTCCTGGCTGCTCCCTCTGTGTGGGCAAAGCTGTTGCTGGAACTGAAAGCCTGCAGGGGTTTCAGTTACAGACAGAGGCACACTGCTGCTGGGAGCTGTGCACACCAAAATGCACCAGCCCTCTGAGGATATCTGGGCAGTGCACTGCAGGGCTCCTGTGTGGTCAAATTTAAAAATGTATGTGAAATGCCTTAGGTTGGAGAAGCAACAGAGATTTTTTTCTTGCAGCTCTAGAGGCTGGAAGTGCAAGAGCATAGTGCCAACAAGGTTGAGTTCTGGTGCACCGCTTCCAGGTTGCAGAGGGCCGTCTTACTACATCCTCACTCAGCAGAAAGGGGGCGAGAGGGCTCTCTGGGGTCCCTTTGATGAGAGAACTTCCCATTCATGTGGCTCTACCCTCATAATCTAATCACCTTCAGAAGATCCCCTCCCCGCCCCTGCTACATCCTAATACCATCACATTAGGGGTTAGGATTTCAACACAGGAATTTTTTCAGGGGGTGGCAGAAATATTCAGTCCACTGCATGAAAGATTTCTGCAAACTATGAAGTGGGATGCATAATGTGGGTTATGGTAGGCTTCCCGGAGCAGTAGTAATGACAAAGGGCTGTACTGGGGCTGCCCCCTACCCCACTCTACTGGCATGAAACAAAAATGAGAAGCGAGTTTGTTTGACACATTCTAATTCTTTGGAAGCAGGGTCAGACTAATCCTGGGGTCAGGTCCTAGGTGCTGAGCCTCATTGGTGGTCAGTATCTGGGGCCATCAGAAACCAGCAGATAAGGCCAAAACCAGGGACAACGTGTCGAGCCAGAAAAGATGAGCCTGTGGCTAGACTCACAGTTCAAACTTCCAGGGACAAATGGAACTAGGTGAGAGCAGGAATAGAGTGAGGCAGCAGCCAGGCAGGAGAGCCCAGGATGGCCAAGAATGAATAGGACGGTGCCCTGGAGCTCCTCAACCTGGGGGTGGCCATCCCCATGTGGGGTGAAAGTCAGAGTGAACTGAAGTAGTATTGCCAACATCCTTTCTATGACAAGGGGCAGAGACTCAACTCAAACTGGTTCAGGTAGACAGGGAATTGATCAGCTCACATCAGGAGAATCAGATGTGGCTTGATCCACGGGGGTCCAGTTAGACTCATCAGGAGCCAATCTCTTTCTTCCTATCTCTGCGCTCCGCTTCCTGCAGCTTCACTCTCAGCAGCTTCTCTCACAGTGGTGAGATGGTGGCTGCCATGACAGGCTCACATCTTCCTGGCTTTCCTTCCAGCAGAGAGACAGAGTCCCCCATGCAGACCTCACTTCCCAGTGCTCCCTTACAAATCCGGGCATCTATGCTGCTTACATCTGCCTGGTTGTGTAATCACTCCTGGCCCAGCCATTGGGATCAGAGGGTTGCAAGGTCGCCACTGCTCAGGCCAGAGCCATGCACCCACCTTGTACATATCATTGTGGCCGTGGGGCATTCAGGCTACCCAGCCCAGGAGGGATCAAGTACACAGACAGTGGGTTGTGACTCCCCAAGAGGAAATAGCACGCTTTACCGAAAGGAGTGACAACAGATGCTGAGAGTCCAAAACCAGCATGCACCTAACCCAGCAGCCATGTCTGACTTCTTGAGATAGGTGCTAAGGTGCTAGGCCCCAGCAGCACCTGCAGGAGCCACACAGGGAGGTGCCTTTCCTACTCACAAGGGTCCAACGAGGTACAGGGCACCACCTGGGCATTCCCTGTAGGCAGCAGTCTCCAGCCACTGTCACCCGCATGCAGACTTTGGCTGGTTAACCAGGTATCTTCTGAGACTTAATCTCAGGGGAGAACTGGGTCCTGCAGCCCCAACCATGAACATGACATAGGAACTTTGAACCTGGACCATGAGCACCGTGGGGGCAGGAGCCAGGGTGTATTCTTGCCTGTCCAGCTCAGAGTAGAGACTCAGTGAAAGAATGGATGAATGAATGAGTGAATGAATGAATGAATGATGCTATTTCCAAAAGCACTTCCGGGACAAGACAACACTCTGTAAGAACTGAGTACAAAACTCTCTCTATCCAGAAGCTTGGGGAGGTCAGGCAGGATGTCAGGTCACCTCTCTGAACTGTCACCCTACCCTGAGCCACTGGCACCACCTCTCCCCTGGGGAGAGGAATGCCTTGATTATCCTCTCCAAAACCGCATGCCCCTCCTGCTCCAGCCCCACACTTACTTTCTGTTTCCCCCAACACCTGTCTCTATTCCATAGCGCGTTCTTTCACTGTTGCTTTCTTTTGGTTTTTCAGAAAGTAAGGCTTGATCTTTATTTCTTAATTGGCTTCTTGTCTACCTTCCCTTTGCCATCAGAAGGAGGGGGCTTTGTTTTGTTCACTTTACGCCCTGAGTGTCTAGAACAGTGCCTGGCCCGTGGCAGGTGCTCAGTCATTGCTTATTGAATGAACAAGTCAATGAACTTCAGTTTTGTTTTCTAAAAACTGGAGGCTTGTCTCCCTGGCGTTCTAGCCTGAAGTTCTAGCCTGGTTAGGTGGCCCTCCTCAGCCCCTGCCCATTTCAGCTTCTCACTGTCATGCAGTTATAACCCATTGTCTTCATCTGATCATTTTGCCTCCCCCACCCCCCCACCACAAGACAGAGAGTAGGTGCCCTGCCTGGTTGTGCTTGGGGCATGGGAGGGGCTGACACAGGTCACCTGTTCAGAGGATGGAAAGCTGGAATGGAAAGTTCTCACAAACTCTAAGGGCAGCACGGCTCAAATGCTGGTTGCCATGGTAGTTAATATTATTTGTGTTGCTTGCGGAAGAGGCCTCAGCAGCTGGCTCTTATCAATATGAATTGTTGGACCATCTCTGCTGCCTGGTATGGCCAGCACCCTGCGGGAGCCTGAGCTGCTGGAAGTCAAATGGAAAATCCCCAGCGAGGGCAAGCTTTGGAGACCATGGGTATCAGGCAACTAAATAAACAGGCAGCCTCGCCAGAATCACTAAGGGGCCCAGCTCGGCCTTAGAAACCTGTGCCTCCCCTTTTTCTCCCCCTCCTCCACCCCTAAAGGCTCAGGAAGCTCTGGGGAGCGGATGCAGGGCTTGGCCATTCCAGCAGGCACTGAAGGGAGGCTGCGGTGTTCATCCCCGCCCCCATCATTAGTTCATTTATGGAAAGCCTGACACTGCCATCCCTGGGCTGGGCATTGGGGAAGGCACAGGGGTGAGCCAGAGGAGGCATTAGCTCTCCAAGGGTATACAGCTAATGGGGGGCCAGCTCATCCCCAGGAGAGAGGAACACCTAACTACCCACAGCGTAACTGGCTCTTGGGCAGAAGTGAAGAGCTGTGGTTGTTTGAACCTTTATTTCTTTACAGGCCCCACATTACAGATGGACATTCTGTTCCAGGAAATCTTCCCATACCCTTACAATACCAGGGTTGACTAGGAACAGGCACATTGCATGAGGATGTATGTGTTTACAATCCTGACTGGTAAAACCAAAAATTCAATTAAATGTTAGCAAGGAGGGTGGGGCAGGAACCAAGGGACATGTTGTGGCCTGGGCTGGACTGGCAGTAACTTCTTGAGACATAAATTCAGCAGCATTGGACCAAGGATGCCTCCTTTTCTTGAAAAACCTTGCTGCTAGCCATTTTTGCTATTTCAGAATGATGCTTATCAGTCTTGAGAACGCAGTCCTTTGGGCCACGTGAAAGCCTCTGCCACCTTTGCAAGGCACACGACTGGGAGGGAGACCCCAGCCTATCCGCGATGGGTGCAGGGCAGAGGTGCCATCCAGTGAGCTAGGGAAGATGCCAGAGGGGCAGGTTCCAGGGGAAAAATCAAGAGCCCTTTCCCAGTTATCTTGCTGCCTGCCTGCTCCGGAAACTGCAGCCCTCTCTACTTGAGAACCAGCCCTGCTTCCCTATGGCCAATGGTGGCCTATGGCCCACCATGGCGCCCACCCTGACATTCAAGGCCCCTTCCAGCTGGCTGTATCCCTTCATCCTCAGCAGCCTCAGCTCCACTGCTGCCTTGACCTTCATCCAGCCTGGCCTTCTAGCCCGACCCCCGTGCACCCTCTGCTGTGCACCTGCTTCTGCAGATTCCATGCCAAGTTAAGTCTTGCTTCCTCCAGGCAGCCCTCAGTGATCTCTTTAGTTGCTGTCTACAAAGTCCATGCAGCTCTTGACATTATGGAACACCTTCTTGCTCTAACCCCTCCCTTGACTCACTTCTGTTGGGCCGTTGGCAGGCTGGGAATGGCCAGGCTGTGGTCTCTCCTCATCCAGCAGGCTAGCCTTGCTTGCATTCTCAGGGTTCCAAAGACAGAACCAAAAAGAGGCTTCTGAAGGCCTAAGCCCAGGACTGACCCAGAATCAGGTTTCAGTCCTGGTTCACCAGTTACATGGCCTTGGGCAAGAAACCTCTGCATGCCTCAGACTTCTCATTTGTAAAATGAGGATTAAGTGAGTTAACATGTGTGGAAAGAGCTCAGAGCTGCACCAAACATCTCATAAGTGCTATACGAATGTTTGTTATTATCAGTGAACTAACAAAGAAAATGATATGGTCCATGTTCCTTGTAGTGTTGAAATGTACTGGGCTGGTCATTCAGGTATCATTCACTCATTCACAGAATATCGGGTGTTTGCTAGGAGCCAGGCACTATGCTGGGTGGTGGGGATAACGTGTTGAATAAGATAAACTTTGCTCTTAGATGGCTCAGATAGTTGGGAAAACTGAATGTAGCTTTGCAATTCGATTTGCTACAGTGTGATGATGGAGTGGGATCAGGAGGGGATAGGGAGCAGGGGACCTGTCCTGCCCCAGTGGGGCAGGAAAAGCATCAGAATGGAGGTGACGCTGGGGCTGAGCCTTTTAAAGCTGGGTAGATTGTCTGCTTTATATAAAGCACAGGTGAGAACCAGACACACAGGAGTTCATGTTTTCTTCTTTTCTCTCTTCAATTATCATAATAGAAAATGACAACAGCAACAATGCTAACAAAGTGAGAAAATTTCACAGATACATTTTTACATCTTTTAAGGTTAGATATTTTTAATCAAAAGAGCACATCGAAATCCTACATTAAGAAAGTCTTCACTGTAGGAAAGTGAGTGATCGCATGGTGAAACCCGGTGCTTGGGTAGCAAAGGCCCAAGAATAGTTAAAATACCTTTTATGAAGTCAATTGCTTACATTTACAAGTTGATCATGAAAACGTCGGTAAGACACAGAAACATTTCCGATGCTCTCGGCACGAAGAACTGGTATCCGGAGAGCAGCAAGTTACAATAATAAGGTTTCTGCAAAAGACTAAATAGTATAAAGAATATTAGCATGCCTTCAACTGGCAGAAATAGGACGGGGCACGTGGAAAAAGGTCAGAAATAAGAGAAGATGCAGCTTTGCTCAAAGGTTGCTACCCAGCACTCCCATGCCCATCCCATTCCTAAGCTCTTCCCCAAGCATGCTCCTCAGATGCACTGGTGAGGGGCCAGGTCCCTGGAGATCCCAGAGCCACAAAGTTAGGGGTGGGCAAAAATCCAGCCCCACACTCCCCATCCACTTTGTAGGGTTTTCTGCCTTCAGTCTGCCCACAAATGCCCAAGATGGTGGAAACAGTCACATGGATTTCTAAGAGACCCATATGACATGCTGGGAGTTCCAGATCACTGTCCTCAGCTGGCATTATTTGAACTCAGGGCAGTGACCATGATCACTGCTGCTGCTCAGAAGAGCTTTGATTTATTCAATGACTCACAAATGGGGAAAAGTGGAAAGCACGCATCATTTTGGAATCAGAGATAGGATGGTCCAGGGCAGGATTCCCTGACCCCGGCACTGTTGGCGTTTTGGGGCTGGATAGTTCTCATTTGTGGGGGGCTGCCCTGTGCATTGTAGGGTGTTCGGGGGCATCCCTGGCCTCCACCCATGAGATGCCAGTAGCAGTCCCCACCAAGCTGTGAGAATCAAAAAGGTCTCCAGACATTGCTGATGGCCCCCAGCCCTTCCTTGAGAACGACTGGCCTCATGAAAGTCACCACTAAGTCTCCTAGTGAAAACTCGATAGTTAGGTGTCCTGGGCTCAAGACCCCTGTCTCCTGAGAAGCTCCACCTGGCAACACCCCCAAGCCTCTCAGAGACTCAGTTTCCTCAGGTTAAAAGGTTGGAAGCTCCCTTCTGCCAGCGTATAGAGCCCTTGTCAGCACCATCTGCATTGCTGGGACAATGCTTCAAACGGCAAATGCGGTCATGGTGTGGTTCTTTAAGAAACCGGCAGAAAGACAGCCAGTGAGACAGATACAGGGGACACAGGGGTGTTGCTCAGCCACATGGACGGGGCTCGGTGTGGAGTGGGCTCTGGTTCTCCCAATAACCAAGGCCTGCAAATTCCCTGCAAATATGCTGTCAGGATTTATTTCCAAGGCAGAATGGGGCTCAAACCTCCTCTTGGGGAGGCAGGAAACCAGCTTGAAGAAGGACCCAGGAGCAGATGACGACTTTGCCAAATGTCTGGATGGAGCCATCTGGGCAGGGGCGAGGCTGCCGCCACCGTCAGAAGACCAGCATCCGGAACCCCCCGGGGACCGCACCACCTGTGCAGCCTCTCCAAGGACCAATGTCCACGTCATTCTCTGCTTTTATTTTCTATCTTGATAATAAACGCATGGCTTCTATAGTGACTCAGAACACACCATACACTTTTATTTCAAAATTTATGGAGTCAATTTCGTGTACTTTTTGGCTCTTCCATTCTGCTTCTGGCAGTAACTGTTTTCTCGCTCCAGGGAGTCTTTTATCGTCTTCAGTCATGATGGTTTGCATTGTTTTATCCTTTGTCACTTTCCCTCCTCCTCAAAAAGAAACCCAGTAAATGCTCAAGGTCTGATCTCAGAAGGACGCACTGGGAATGCGTGGGTGCTGTGATAATTCTGGTTATCCAGATTTTTCAGAGAGGTCCCTTTTCCTGCTTGGAAGTTGTGGACTCTGTCCCTCTGGGTTCTCAGCACTCAGTTGAACCACCTTCTCCTCCATCCCTCTCAGTGAGTGACCATGGTCAGGGGCCTGTGGAGTGGGCCAGGGCGGGAGGGGCTGGGGCAGATGAACATAGAACATTCAAGCTCTGACTGTTCCCTTTAGCTCCCTGAGCAGAGCTCCCTGGGCCCCCCTGTCACAGCAGCTCAGCCCAACCCTGGGACTTGCTCAGGGACAATCACTGGGCATCTGCCAGGATGAAGCAAAGTGGTCCGGTGGCAGCTGCAGTGAGCACAACCCACCTCAGGGCCGGGGCCGGCAATCCTGGGCAAGCCCTTTGCTTCCCACTGAATGCACAACGTGCTGGACCACGGACCCCTGGGCCAGGCGCCCAGACTCTTGTCAGCTCTCCACTAATTCTCCATGTGGCCTCAGCTGCTCTCCCCCAAGATTAAAGGTCTCGATTAGATGCTCTCTAAAGCCTCTTACCACTGCAAGGTTCTGAAACTGATAAATCCATGTGCACTGCTGCCTGCCCCTTTCCTGGACTTACACTTGAACGTGGCAATCTGGCTACAAGTTCTTCAGGACCAAACCTCAACCCCAGTCTCTGAGGTCCCATATCCAGAGATGGTCCATCCCAGGGGGATCACCCTGGTGGGCACGGATGCAGGTGCCTCTAGAGCTGACAGAACTGGGTCTGCATCACAGCTCCTTAGCTGTGAGCAGTTGGCTCTGGCCTCAGTTTTCTCCACAGAAAAATGCGACAGTAATTAATGTGCATCTCTCTGCATCCTCATTCCTGCCCCCAGGGGTAATTTGAGAAGTAAATGAGATACAAATAGAGCAACAAAAAGATATGCAAAACTGGCACCAGCAAGAATAATAACTGGCAATAATATTACTGCTAATAACGAAGGCAGATCATGCTTCTGAAGAAGGAAAGTGCCATCTGTCTTGCAGGGATCAGGCAGCAGCGCTGACAACAGACAGACTCCACTGAGCCTCTTCAGTCTCCAGGGACCCACTCCAGGATATGCCAGAGTGGTCTGGCCGGCCTCCAAGCCTTCCAGCTGAACCCGGGCTGGAAAAGCATCTGCTGCCTTTGCAGCGAAGTGCTGCTGCCCCTCCTCCCAGCCTTTCTCCTTCAGATCCTGGGGGATCTGAAAGGAGAGAGAATAATTTCTCTCTTGGGGGTAGAGTGGAGCAGGGAGTCTTATTTGCTTCTTGACCTTGATTTCATGGGAAAGGGGAAGGACAGCATTGTCTTGGAGTAGGAAGAGCTGCGCCATCATCCTGCCTGCCTGGTTCCCTGGAGGCACAAGTCCTCTTAAGACAGGCCTGGCTACAGCGGTGTCTGGCCTCTTCTCAAAGACTTCCAGTGGTGGCCGCTCACAACCTCACAAAGCAGCAAGTTGCTCTTTTTTTTTTTGAGACAGTCTCGTTCTGTTGCTCAGGCTGCAGTGCAGGGGCACGATCTCAGCTCACTGCAGCCTCTGCCTCCTGGTTCAAACAATTCTCCTGTCTCAGTCTCCTGAGTAACTGGGATAACGGGCACATGCCACCATGTCTGGTTAATTTTTGTATTTGTTTTTTTTTGTAGAAATGGGGTTTCACCATGTTGGCCAGGCTGATCTTGAACTCCTGTCCCTGCCCGCCTCGGCCTCCCAAAGTGTTGGGATTACAGGCGTGAGCCACTGTGCCCAGCCTAAGTTGCTTTTTTGAATCACTTAATTGCTTGTAGAGGAGCAATGGAGGGGCACACAGACGGGCAAGCACAGAGAACATTCCAGAAAATGCAGGACACTTTCTCTGAGGCACAGCTATTTAACAGGCAACCCCATCCAGGGAGAAGCCAGTACAGAGACCCCAGCTAGAGTCTGAACACGGGTGACCCTCTCCCCTGTCCTGCGGAGCCTGGGGTCACCTTGCAGAACAAGATGGTCCCAGGACTCTGACTCTGCACTTCTGGCTGTGGTGAGCCTCTTTCTATGTGTGGGTGCCTCTGTTGGGCTCCTGGGTGTTGGCCAGGGAGGGTCCCCTTTCTGACTGCATCCCAAGAAAACCAGTCTCTGGGAACTTCACCGGAGACTTCCAAGGAGACCTGAGCCTTCGGGACCAGTACCCCTGAAATCTGGACAGAGACAGAGCACTGGGCAGGAGGTTGAGCATATTCCGCTCTGAGGGAGGTCAGGGACGTGTGGAAGCCAGAGCTGGCCCAGGCCACACCATGACGGGCATCTTGAGAAACAGCCTCTGCAGATTCAGGGCCTGGTGTAAATGTGCCCTGGAGGTGCCACCCAGTCACAGAAGGCAATACTGTGTGGCAGAAAGAGCCTGGCTTTAGAGCCCAACTTCCCAGGTTTAAATCCTAGCTTGTCACTTTCGTGCTGTGTGACCTCAGGAAGGCGACTTCACTCCTCTGAACCTCTGGTTCCTCATCTGTGCACTGGGGCGATGATGCTGTGTGGTGATTGTAAGGAGTTAGTGTGCATGCAAGTCTAGTGGCACCTGGACACATAAGCAGTGAGGACCGGCATCTTTCTCCCCTTTCTGAACTGCTAAGATGGACCCCCGCTGAGGCAGGAGGGAGAGTGCAGCTCGCTCTGGCGGGAAATCCATCCTTTGCTCCTTAATCAGACACTAACAGGCACATCTATCTTCATTTTTGTTTGAGAGATGGTAGTAAAAAAAGTTGATAAAGAAACCATAGGAGACCAAGATGGAGCAACTCCGAGGAAGTCACTGTAATCTGCAATGTAGAGTGGTCGAGGTCTCCAATGCCCTGGATCATCTACCGCTCTGATATTGAAAAGCGAGAGAGGCTTGAAAACTGAATTTAACTGTCATTTATGTTAAGGGCTGGAGGCTGAGGGGCCTCCATAGGGAAAACTCCTGCAGCCAGAAGCACCCAGTTCCTGGGATGCTGGAGTCCTCTTCAGGGCTAGAAGCCACCCTTTTCTCCTGCCTTCTCTTCCCATTGCTGCAGCAAACACAGAACCCTCTCTCTCGACTGCCATCTCCATGGGCCATTTGGAAGCCAGGGAGCTGCCTCCTGCATCTTTACAGGGGTCAGGCCCTCTTAGGGATGTGGGGCCAGAAGGGAAGATTTGAACATGTAGGGCAGAGTGACTCCATGAGGACATCACGCAGCCCCGCCTTGGCTCTGGGCTTCTCGCCTTGGGTTTTCTCATGGAGACATCCATCTGTTAAAGATCTTGCTCATGGAGCAGACCTGGGGTTTGGTGGAGAGAGACTTGCTGGAGACACAGCCACCCACGTACTCCGTGGCTAACTCCCCAGCCCAGCCTCCGCCCTGTCAGTGATTCCAGGAATTCGAGGCAGGTGGTCCGTGTCCCTTCTCCCTCAATGCCAAGGTCAGGTTCTTTGCACTCGTGATGTCCCCTTAAGCTGATGCACTGGCAGATGATATATGGCGGCAGTGACAGATGTGATCAGTAAGAACTGGCGGCCATGAGCAGGCACTGTCTGGAGCCAAGCTAGGAATCCTATTACCATGGCGGCTTCCAGGGAAGAGCGCTGCTTCTGGACAACTAAGATGTCCCTTTGCCTGTCGTCAAGAACACTCATTTCTCCTGAGACCACAGTGAAAAGTCCAGCTTTCTTGTAATTGTCCCTAAACATACACGCGAGCTTCCTAACCAGCTTTTTAAGTTTCTCTACCACAGAGGGTGTTATTGACACAATTTTTCTCTTTTTTTGCAGTGTACCAAGTGAGGAGAAAGCCTCTCTGGGCCTAGAGATGAGTGAGTCCCGTTCTGGGACCTTTCCCGCTCTATCTGCACAGGGAGGCTGCCTTGGGAAGGTGTGGGGGTGGGGGTGGGTCCTGTGCAATAAGATTTCCTCAGGAAGAAAGAAAAGTGTGCCCTTCCTTCTGGTTTTTACTTGGAAGCTTCCTTGTTTGCCAGGACCCCAGATGCTGATTTTTGAGAATTTAAGGAAGTGGCTTGGGCAGAAGCACTTTCACAGCTGCAGGAGAATGCACGGTATCCACACTGAGTGTAAAGGACAGGTGACTGAGCAGTCTGCCCATCTTGCATCCACCTTCAAGATGTCTGGACATTCTCCCCAGGACAGCTTCTCAGCAACCTCCTCAGGGAAGTGCTTAGTTGGGGCAGATAGAGCAGTGAGCTGAGCAGTGAGAGAGAGCAGTAAGCTGAAACAGAAAGGACACATCTTTCTGTCCCGACTCCTCCACGAACGTGCCTGGTGACCACAGGCAAATCACCCCCCTCTCTGACCCATGCATTGAATAATTCAGCAGACATGAATCTTGTTCATCTTTAAAATTCCACGATTCCTCAGAGAAGAAAGAGCATCCTCACGTGGGTGGCCTGAAGAGTTCACTGCCTGGCAGATCTAGTTCTAAAGGACATCCTCTCCCCTCCTCTTCTTAAAAAGAAGAGAAAGTCTGACCAGGAGATAAAAACCACCAACAACACTCCCAGAAACCCCACCCTATTACAGTAACCCCCCATCCCTGGGTCTCCGGATGCACTTGGGTCTCGGAAGGGACCGGGTGTCTCGTGACAAAGGTGCCATTTCAAAGTCAAATTAGGAACATCCAATGGCCCTACTAGATGGCCAAGGGACTGAATGTTAAACCAGAATTGGGTCGGGAACACTGAAGTCCTGAGGGCTGCTCCTGCCCCAGCACTCCACACCCTAGGTTTGATAAGTTTGCATAAAAACAAGACACACAAGTGATTATTTACCACCAGCAAGCGACCATCAAACCGTGCCTATGTTTTAAACCTAACTAGCTGTCCCATCTAGTCTCCTGTTCCTGGAATGTAGTTTCAAGGATCCCCAATCTGCCCTTTGAGGGCCTTGCCCCATCACGCCTCTAGGGGTGGGAGGCCCATACTTCCATGTCTTCTGACTCAGCGTGACCACAACGTGGGATATTTGAAATCAGGGCTGCTGGGGGGAAATTCCAGAAGGATGGCTGCTGCCTCTGGTCAAAACTCCTGGTTCTAGAACATGGGAGCAGCCAAAGGCCAACAGCAAGTCAGAGCTACGTGCCAAGCCTCACCCCATGGTGGTGGAGGGTGCGCCGTCCTCAGAAGGTGAAGGCGTACACCACACCCACGACCACGATGTTCCCCAGCGTGGCTATGATGGCAATCCAGAGCAAGACGGCGTCGTTGGAGGACCGAGGAGGATCTTCCGGCTGGCCCTGGCCATTGGCAGCTGCGTGGACATTGGCAGAGGAGTTAAACAGGGAGTACTCGGTGCTGAAGTCCTCGTTGGGCGAATCCATGAAAGCTCCTCCCATCATTGGCAGCTGCGAAGAAGGAGAGAGAGAGACAATTATCCAGGGCCGTGGGAGCTTGGGTAGATGTGCCCTCCAAAAGGGAAGTGGCCTGGGCAAACAGCCCCACATGAAGCTACGACTTCTACTGCACCTACAAAACGGGGCTTTGCTTTCATGGTTTTATAATTGATGGTGCATATGGTAATCTACAAAAAATTAGTGTTCACAGCAGCCTGTTGAGGCAGACGTTCTCATGCCCACGCTACTATGAAAGCATCAAGAAACTCACCCAACAGCTAGCTGGTGACTCACTAGGACTCACAGCAACCCCTCCAGCCATTCCCCTCCCCCAATGCCAGGCTCCTCCATGACAATATGGGTTGTAAAATACCTTCATTCCTTTTCTAATTTTAAAAATAATATATGCTTAGCATAGAACACTGAGAAAATACAAAACAGGATAAAAAAAATGAGAATAATGATCCCACCACATAATCACTGCTAACATTTTGATGGCTTTTATTTTCAATCTTTTTTTCCTCTATGTGTGTGTGTGTGTATGTGTGTGTGTGAGAGAGAGAGACAGAGAGAGAGAGAGAGAGAGAGAGAGAGAGAGAAACAGAGCGAAAACACATTTAAATGTGTTTTTTAATCCATGTTTCAAAATGGCCATCAAAATTCCATTTTAACAATTGTGTATTATTTTATCACGAACATAAGCCAAAATGTAACCACTGCCCTACAGTTGGAGATTTAGCAATTTCCACTTTTCCTATGAAAAGTAATGCACCGATCAACATCCTTGTACATCCTTTAGCATGTACATGCATCCTTGTACACACATTGTTATTTATTAGGGCAGACTCCCAGACACACAATTTCTGAGTCGATGAGTATGAACACTGTATACCTTCCGGTGGATAGGAACAAATACCCCGGAAGAGTGACCCTAATTCCCACCGCTTGCGCCACACACCACTGCACACGGGATGCCAGAATGTTTGCATTCATGGATCAGAGCTTCCCATTTCTGTTTTTAAAGGTTCTCTGCTGCTCAGACTTCAGGTGGGAGGTGGGGTGCTCCAAGGGAGGGGGTGATCCTGGACACAGCAGTGAAGAGGAGGCCCCTCCCTGCCCCAGCCCAGGAGGCCCACATCCAGGCTTCCCAGGCCGTCTCCAGAGGCAGAACGTGCATGTGCATTCCCGGGCTGGCACTGACACCTATTGGCCCATAACCAATGTTTCTTTTGAAGGGAACCTGAGTGAATGAACACGACACAGTGATGTCTGCGTTGGATGCACAGTTACCAAGCACTGCATGAGATAGTATTGGACGTGGAGCTCCTGCTATGGTCAGGGGCTTGCTAGAGATATTAAAATACTCTCAATCATTCAACTATCCTGGCGGAGGCTACTACTGCAACCCCATTTTACAGATGGATAAGCAGAGGTCAAGGCCATAGCACTAATCTGTGGTGGTGTCAGGGTTGAGTGCCAGGAGTGTCCGACTATGAGCCCGGGCACTCCCTGCTCCACATGCAGCCCCATGGGCTTCAGGGTCAGGCTCCTGGAACATGAGAGGCACACGGGTGCCTGGGCAGCTGCTGCTCAGAAGCTCTCTGGCCTGCCTTGAGTCTCTGTGGCCTCTTCTTAAAGGATGACCATTACCAGGTCACCAGGTGGCCCTTGAGCATCTGCTTCTGATGGGCTCCTGCCAGGAGGCACTCGGCACCTATATTCCTAACATGGTGCTGTCCTTGAGGGGATGGAGCAAGGCAGTTGTTGACCTTGGCAGTGCAGTGACTAGAAGGGACTGCTATGGGGCTCAGGGCAGGCCAGGCGCAATTTCTGAGTGGGGGCTGCAGGTTACCATGCTGTGTTCACCCCTCGAGGGGTACATTTTTATATAAGTACTTCTTATATGTATAGCATATTCTATTAATATATTTAAATTAAATATAATGACCAATGCAAACAAGAATATTACAACAGCTTTTTTAGGCTAAAAATACAATTATAAGTGGAAGCAAAAGAATTGCAGGTCAGATGGGGTGCAGGTGAATCAGACACATGCCAGCCTAATGAGCGGCTTCCCTTCCCCAGGTGACATCATCAGTGGCTTTGCCCAGCCTGTCCACAACAGAAGGCCTCCCAGGCTAAGGTAAAGTCACCAACATTTGCTGGTGGCCTCTTGGAAAGCAGACTCAGTGTGGGAAGCTGTGCTTTCTTCCTCTTGGGTGTGACGAGGGCTGCGGGGGCTTGTTCTGCCCCCACATCCCCCCATGACCCCTGCCAGATTCCCCGGAATTAACCAGAGTTCCTATCCCTTCCCACTCATTACTTCTTGTCTCTCCTCCCTCACCAGGCCCATGCTGCTGGGTGCTCAGACAGATGGCTCCCTGGACTCCATGCATGGGATCTGATCCACTCTCCCACCCCATGGAGCTCTCTGGGCATATGTCCCGTCTCTCTCCTCTCTTTAGAGCAAATGTGAATGAGATGAGTATTTTCATCCAAATCACTGGGGAAGAGGGAGGGAATCTGGACAGATCCTTTTGTAGGACTCCCGCCAACCGGGTCATCAGGTGGCCCTTGAGCACCTGCTTCCGATGGGCTCCTGCCAGAAGGCACTTGGCACCTGTATTCCAAATACTCCTGCCAAATGGGTCAGGGTGATGCCCTCCAGCCTCTGCACCCCTCACTTCTCTGCCTCCCTGCAGGTATTTATTTAATACCTTTGCATGTCAGTTTCCTGTTGCTGCTGTGACTAATTACCACCAGCACAGTGGCTGAAAACAGCACTAATTTGTCATACAGTTTCAGAGACCTCACTAGACTAAAATCGAAGCGTTGGCAGAGCTGCACTCCTTCTGGAGGCTCTAGGGGACAATCTGTTTTCTCCTCTTTCCCAGCTTCTAGAGGCCGCCCACATTCCTGGGCTCACGACTGGGCTCATGGCCCCTTCCTCCATCTTCAAAGCCAGCAGTGTAGCATCTTCCAATCTCTCTCTCATCTTCCAATCTCTCTTTCTCATCTTCCAGCCTCACTCTTACAAGGGCCTTTGTGATGACACTGAGCTCCCCTGGCTAATCCAGGCCACTCCTACCATCTCAAAATCCTTAATCACACTTGCAAAGTCCCTTTGGCCATGAACGGTAACCCATACATAGGTTCTAGGGGTTAGGATGTGGACATCCTTGGTGGGGGCATCATTCTGCCGACCACACCCCGGACTTCTGTTCCAGAAAGGAGTCAGGATGGTGTGCATAATTGGATGCCCACTTCCCATTAGACAGAGAACTCTTGAAGGCAAGGATATGGTCTACTCATCACAAACTCCCTCAGCCCCATCCTTAACATACAAAAAAAAGTGACAAGTAAAAGCATGCGGAATTAATGAATATGAAATCAGCAGGAGGGCTCCCCACAGGCGGTACTTCATAAACCCCAATCCTGGAGCTCCCAGACGTGGGACAGGCCTCACGGGGAGTCCCCTTTGCCCTGCACCTGTGGTGGGAGCTCAGAACTGCCAGAGAGGATGGTCAGTGTTGGATGGATTCTGCTGTCTCGGAGCGTGGGAAACGAGGGTGGGTTCTGGTGTCAGAAAGGCTCGGGGTGAATCCACATACGGTGGAGCTTGGGTGAGTTACTTACCGACTTGCCTCAATTTCCCTTCTGTAAGTGATGAAGAGAATGCAGTCCAACCAGCGAGATTGTTGCAAGCAGTGAATAAGATCATGTATAAGAAAGCATGGCCCAGAAAAGTTACACAACAATTACCAATCAGTATTCCTTCCCTCTGTCGTCCTTGTAGGAGAATATTACATGCATCTCTTATCCAGCTGCTTAAGCTAAAGTGAGGAAATCAGGAACACAGCATTTCTGGTCATGTGCTTTTTGTGTGATCGATAACTAGATACTCATTTTTAGTTGTCAGCAGATGGCTGCCTGTGCCCCCAACGTATGCTGAGACAGGCGGCTGAGAGGTGCTCCAAAGCTGGTCAGCCCTGTTGCTCCACCCATCTGTCTGAAGCTTGTTGGTTTTATTTTGTTTTGATATTTTTTTCTTTGTGAAATAGGTTCTAAATGGAAAGTGCTGAGTTAGACATAAAAATAAATTCAACCATCCTGGCTAACACAGTGAAACCCCACCTCTACTAAAAATACAAAAAATTAAGCGGGCTTGGTCGTGGGCGCCTGTAGTCCCAGCTACTCCAGAGACTGAGGCAGGAGAATGGCGTGAACTCAGGAGGCGGAGCTTGCAGTGATCCGAGACCGCGCCACTGCACTCCAGCCTGGGTGACAGAGCGAGACTCTGTCTCAAAAAATAAAAATAAAAATAAAAATAAAACTTCAAACAGCAGAATTCCATGACTCGAAAACAAAAAGTCAGTCTCAATTCCAACATTTGGAAGTTACAAAAGTTTGATCACGATCTGGCTGGTGGTCAGCATGAGGGGTGTTGGCTGAGGTCATCCTGGAAGCAGGTGGTGAGAGAATGTCACTCTCAAAGCCCGCCCGACCAGCTCCAGTCTACTTTTAGCCACTTTTAAAGATGCCCTTTCGGTGGCATGCCACTGCTGGAAACGAGCAGCTGGGCTTTCCCACACCAGTGGGCAGGGGTGGCCACCGGCCTTCAGAGAATGGGACTCTTGGATGAGGTTTTGACTCAGAGCAGATTTTGGGGGGTGTGATCCTAACCTTAAACCCTAGAAAAGCTACTGTGCAGAAGAGAGAGTGGCTTAAGGGGGCAGAGCAAGAAAATGAGTCTCCTGTTGCTGAGTTAGATGCTGGCAACCAGGATAACACGAGGTGACCTGGGGGCGATGGGGGCCTTGTTTCCCTATGGGAGGAGATATTCATGTCAAGATTAAAAACAAACAAACAACAACAACAAAAAAACATTTGTTGGCCGGGTGCGGTGACTCATGCCTGCAATCCCAGCACTTTGGGAGACCAAGGTGGGAGGATTGCTTGAGGCTACGAGTTCAAGATCAGTCTGGCTAACGTAGTGAGACTCCATCTCTACAAAATATAAAAAAAATTAGCGGGGTGTGGTGGTGTACACTTATGGTCCCAGCTACTAGGGAGGTTGATGTGGGAGGATCGCCTGAGCCCAGGACATCATGGCTGTAGTGAGGTATGATGGCACCACTGCACTCCAGTCTGGGCATCAGCGAGACCCTGTCTCAAAAAAAAAAAAGGAAACAGAAACACTTGTTGGCTTGTCGAAGAGAGAAGGCTGTATTTTTCTGCCTACACTTTTCAGAAGGCAGGGATCTTCCACAGTATCGCAGTATCCCCGATGCCTAGACCAGAGCAGACACTCAAAAAATATCTGGTGAATGAATGATCCCTAGGACCATCAGTCAAGAATCCTGAGGCCATGATGAGATTTAGCCCCAGGGCCAACGTTGCCTCCTGGTGTGATCTAGGCCCACTTCTTAACCTCTCTGAGGCAGAGGGTTCTCAGTTAAAAACAGGGAAAATAATACAGACAGCTCATAGAAGGGGGGCTGCTGGGAGGTTCTTAACACTGGATGAAAAATGCTTTCTAGGGGAAAAAGGCAAGTCGCAAAATAAACTCAGATAGCATTCTTGAAATCAAAAACATGCATGCATAATATTACCATGTAGTATGCATGGATTTACACAAATGTTAGTAAAAGTACCAACTTGGATTGAGAAGCCAGATTCATGATGGCGGCTGCCTCTGGGAAAGGGGAAGATGGGACAAAGGAGACTGATTTCATCAGAAGTCATTTCTTATAAGGAAAGACAAGGCAGACATGACGAAATATTATAAATGGCCTATTCTGGTCAGTGGGTATATGAGTGTCTGCTATAGTTTGGTATTTTTGAACTTCCTAAAATTAAGAGCAGTGCTTTGAGTATTGGAGTGCACCACATGCGTGATGGTTATAATCGATCGTGGCTGCGGGATTAAGTACTCTCTGAATTCAGGAGGGTGCCCCAGACTCAGAGTCCCTGCCCTGCAGTGTTGGGGCACCATGTGGCATGTGGTGGCTGAGTGCGATGTAGGGTGTTCCAGGTGGTCCGGGCCATTGTGGACAATGGGATGACATCCCCCAGGAGCCTCAGAGGGCCTTGCCTTCCCGACAGTCTCCATCCTGCTCCCAGAGCAGAGCTGCTCCAAGGAGTGGGGTGGCCTTTAGGTCTCCACTTGTTCCTGCTAAGGAGGTGACTGTTATATAAATCTCCTCTAAGCGCCACCTCTACGGAGAGAGGAATGGAAAATGCTTTCAGAAGGAAATCTACAAAGCGTGGTTATCAGAGGTGACCCCAGCAGGCCTTTCAGAGGAGAGGTAAACACAAAACAACAGAAGTGTAATTGTGATGGCTTGTGATACGGGGACCAGAAGACCCTCCTCCCTTAGATGCAGTCTCAGTGCCTGGCTTGGCCTCGCCCGTCCTGTGGCATCCTGGCCCAGAACAGTTAGAAACTGATGCTCCTGGGCTGTGAATTTTAAAGTTAAATTTGTATGGGGGTAAAGACAACCATGTCCCCAGTGGGCTGTGCTGCTCCCGTGCTGCTCTGGGTCTGGAGAGCCGAGATCTGGCCCTGCTCCAGCCCTGCCCTGTCTTACAGCTTTACGTACTAGGGAGTAGCTTGGATGGGGTGATATCTAAGGTCAGAAGTCCCTGCCCAATACTAAGAAGGCTGAAGTCATTTATAGACAGGCCTAAAGTGACAGCCTGTGTGGCAAATATTGCCACACAAACCCTTCAATAAAATTCTCAAACAAAATATAACATGCCCAGTTAAATTTGAATTCCAAATAAACAACACAATTTTTAGCATAAGTATATCCCACATATTAGCATAAGTGTATCCCACATATTGCATGGCATATACTTATCCTAAATAATTATTTGTTGTTTATCTGACATTGAAATTTAGCTGTGCATGTTTTATTTGCTACATCTGACAACTCAATATGTGGCTAATCTAAAAAATAGCAGCAATTTCAGAATTTGTACAAGGGACCACGCCTTCAGTTTTGTCTCTTCAGAACACACCATCTGTGGCCCAGGCTCTCTGGGGGACCTAGCACATCAGAAAATTCCAGAAAAGCCACCAGTTAGTGTACAAACATTATAAAGATAATTTCTCTCATCGCTAAATTCTCGCAGGCTGTCTGTGGTCTAAACATAAAGCCTGGATAGATTTGAATACCATCCATCCATCCTTTCATCATTCATTCAACAAATACCGAAGGCCCATTTGCACCAGGAAGTGATAGACAGACATTAGGCACACCAAGGGTTACTCATGACCTCTGAAGGGCTCAACATTTGAAAAGAATATAGACTTAAACACACAGTCATAAAATAGTATCGTGTGCACTTTCACAGAGAGAGGAAAAAGGCGATGGGATTTTGATGGGGTGAAGACATTTCGGCTAGAAAGAAGCAACACAGGCCGGGATTCTTGACAAGAGCCGCAGAATCAGGCATGAGGCTGAGCTCCCGCGTGATTCCTTTTTAGCTGTATGATGAGGGCAAGTGACTTATCCATCCCATGCCTCAGCTTCCTTATCTGTAAAATGAAGATAAGAGCAGGAACCACCTCCTAAGGTGCTGTGGGGTGACAGAAACTCACAGCACCCGGCTGTGTGTGTTCCACGCTCGTGAGCTGTCATCGTAAGTTTCATCCTTGCTGTGTGGCCCCATAGCTTCCAAGGCAAAGAGCTGGACCTGCTGTCTCAGGGTCTCTCCAGAGTGGGGTCTCTTTTGATTTTCTCCATTTACCACTTTTGAGTCTGGTTTACTTTATGTGGATTCCACTGGGAACGTAAGAAAAGAAATGAAAGGCGCATGGCGAGGTATACGCTGATCTCCTCATAATGTCCTCTGATGGGGACGGCTGAAGCCCCAAAGAGCAGGAGGGTCAGCAAAGGATGGAAAGGCACCTAAGTTTTCATTTCCCACTCACGGGCTCTTCCAAATCAGCAGGAACTGCTGGTAGGCTGGGCTCTGAATGGCACAGTGTCCTCCCGACCTGGGACGGGCAGGACTGCAAGACTGTGAACAGGCAGGCAGGTCCTCCTGAGGGGATGGGTGGTACCTGAAGGGGCCCCAAGGGAGATGTAAGATCCTGGTGCCAGCCCAGTCTGCCTGCTGGACTAGGCCACTTCTATTGCTGGATCTGTTCACTGTCTCAACACAAGAACTCCTGCCTGGGACCCACGGGACCATTATGAAACTAGGAGAATATGATAAAATGCTTGCAGTGCCAGTGCAGATAGAGTAAGCCCACTGCAGATTACAACTAAGAATCCCAGGCAGGCTCCAACAAGCAATGGCGAGGCCCCTGACAAGAAGGCTGCAGCAGCTGGCTTGGGGGTAGGGGGGAAATAAACCTGGAGAAAGACAGGCGTCATGAGCTTACTGGGGCTTTTGCCTTTTTATCTCCCAGGATTGAGCACAAAAGCTCTAGAAGAAACCCCCTCTCTCTAGACCGAAGACTGAGAAGCCAGGCTCCTGTGAGCTGGCAGTTTGAGGGGAATCCCTGATTTTTGCTTGTTTTCTCTTTTTTATCTCCTGGCCCTGCCTCACAAGGCAGTGTCAGTTGCTGAGCTGTGTTGCCACAGTCACAACGGCAGCAGTGACAGTGACCTAAACACAAGATAAAACCTTCCTGCTGGCCAGAGGAACCCGGGGAAGGGCCTCATGTTCTGAAGAGTATGGGGGGCTCCCTTGATCTCTTCCATTTTCTCTCACTGCTTTGCCTGCAGGGTGCTGTGGCGGTGCAGACCCGTGCAGCAGCACAGGAGGATGCAGCGGGCAGAAGCACCGGCTTTGCAGCCAGAGGTTTAGACAGAAAGGCCCCTGGGAGCTAGACAGTGTCAGGGGAACGCAGAGGGAGGAAGCTGGAGAAGGGAACCCCCTAAGTTTGTTGTACGAACCTGTATACATTTTGGGCTCACCCCAAACTGCATGCACAAAAGAGATTCAAAGGAGCACAGTAAAGGCTCTGATAACTCAACTGTGGGGCAAACCCCTGCCATGTTGAGACTAACCCTTGAGGGGTGTACCTGCAAGACACACCCAAATGACATGCAACCACTGCTTATAGAAGGTGACAGAGAATTTTCAGACCAGACCCAAACTGCTAAAACAAAGCAATGCTCTAAAATTTTTAAGAAGACACAGTACACTAGTTTGCTCTGGCTGCCATACAAAGTGCCGCAGACTGGGTGGCTTAAACAACAGAGATTTACATCCTCACAGTACTGGAGGTTGGATGTCCAAGATCGAGGCGTCAGTAGGGCTTGTTTATTCTGAGGCCTCCCTCCTTGGCTTGCAGGTGGCCACCTTCTCCCTGTGTCTTCACATGGTCTTCCCTCTGTGCATATCTGTGTCCTAATTTCCCATTCTTATAAGGACTCCAATCATATGAACTAGGGCATACCCTAGTGACCTCATTTTAACTTTTAAAGACTCTATCTTCAAATACACTCACGTCTAAGATATTGGGAATTAAGGCTTCAACATAGGAATGGCGGGGTTGGGGGAGGGGGCAACAACTCAGCCCATAGCTGCCAGCATCTCACAACATAATATTCAAAACACCTAGAATCCAATCCAAAATTATCACACCTCAGCACTTCTCTCTTGGTATAGGAAGAAATAGGAAATCAACAAGGACACAGAAGACCTGAATGCTACCATCAACCAACAGGATCTAACTGATGTGTATTGAACCTTCCACCTGACAACAGAATGCACATTCTTCTCACGGGCATGTGAAATAGTCACCGGGACAGATCATATCCTGGGTCATAAAGCAAACCTTCACAAGTTTAAAGGAATCAGAATCCTATGAAATATGTCCTCTGATCGTAATGGAATTAAACTAGGAGTCAATAACAGAAAGATATTGGGGAAATCTCCCAAAACTTGGAAGCTAAACCACACACTTCTAAATAATCCATGGGTCAAGAGGGAAGTCTCAAGGGAAACTAGCAAATATTCTGAACTGAATAAAAGTGAAAATACAAGTTATCAACATGCATTGATGCAACTAAAGCAGTGCTTAGAGAAAAATTTATAGTACTAATTGTTTATATGAGAAAAGAAGAAAGGTCTCAATTCAATAATCTAAACCAATCTTGTCCAATCCACAGCCTACGGGCTGCATGCAGACTAGGACAGAATGTGGCCCAACACAAATCCATAAACTTTCTTAAAACATTACTAGATTTGCTTGCGTTTTTTTTTTTTTTTTTTTCGCATCAGCTATCACTAGTGTTAGTGTATTTTATGTGTGGACCAAGGCAATTCTTCTTCCAGTGTGGCCCAGAGAAGCCAAAAGGTTGGACACCCCGATCTAAGCTATACCTTAAGAAATTAGGATGAGGGGAAAGTTAAATTAAACCCAAAGCATACAGAAGGAAGGCAACAATAGAGATAAGAACAAAACTCAATAAAATTGAAAACAGAAACAATAGAGAAAAATCAATGACTCTACAAACTGGTTCTTTTAAAAGATCTATAGCAATGATAAATACCTCTTGCCAGGCTGAGCAAGAAGGGAGAAAACACAAATTATTGATATTAGAAATGGAAAAGGGATATCGCCACAAGCATTACTGACAACAAAAGGACAGACAATAAGGAATTACTGAGATGATTAAAAACGACTACATACCCATAGGTTTGACAAGGTAGGTGAAATGAACCAATTCCTTAAAAAACACAAACTACCAAAACTTACTCAAGGAAAAAAGATAAACCACACCGTCCTTTTAGCTATTAAATAAATTAAAATTTTAGTTAAAAGTCTCCTGGGAAAAATCACCAAATGATTTTATTGAAGAATTTACCAAAAATATAAAGAAGAAAAATACCAGTTGTAGACATTCTGTTCCAAAAAATAAGAGGAGGGAATATTTACCAACTCATTTTATGGAACACTTCCCAAATCATCTTAATGAGGCAGCATTACTCTGCTAACAAAATCGAAGACATTACAAGAGCAGAAAACTGTGGATCAATACCTCAATTGAACAGAGACATAAAGCAGTTGACGAGATATTGGCAAATTAAATCCAGCAATATATAAACAAGATAATGCAAAGCATTCAAATATTCAGCATTCAAAAAAAATCAATCCATATAATTTATGCCACACTGACAGAACTACGAAGAAACAAAACAATCATATCAGTAGATGCAGAGAAAACATTTGACAAAAGTAAACATCCACTCATTATTATTATTATTATATTTTGAGACGGAGTCTCGCTCTGTCGCCCGGGCTGGAGTGCAGGAGTGCAGTGGCCGGATCTCAGCTCACTGCAAGCTCCGCCTCCCGGGTTTACGCCATTCTCCTGCCTCAGCGTCCCGAGTAGCTGGGACTACAGGCGCCCGCCACCTCGCCCAGCTAGTTTTTTGTATTTTTTAGTAGAGACGGGGTTTCACCGTGTTAGCCAGGATGGTCTCAATCTCCTGACCTCGTGATCCGCCCGTCTTGGCCTCCCAAAGTGCTGGGATTACAGGCTTGAGCCACCGCGCCCGGCCTCATCCACTCATTATTTAAAACCCTTAGTAAAATAGAAATAGAAGGGAACTTCCTGGATCTGACAAAGAACATCTAGAAAACAAAACCAAACAACCTACAGCTAACATCATACCTAATGGTGAAAGAGTGAAAGCTTCCCTCTGCGAGCTAGGGAATACGAGAGGATGTCTCACCTCACCACTCCCATTCAAAATCACACTGAAAGTTTTTGCCAGTACAATAAAGCAAGAAAAAGAAATAAAAGTCACATATACATAGATGCCTTATATATAAAGAAGACATAAAACTGTCTCTAATTGCAGAAGACATGATTGTCTATATAGAAAATCTCAAGGAATTTCCAAAACATCATATAACTAATAACTGAATTTTGAAAGATCATAGAACACAAGGTCAATATTAAAAGATCAATTGTATTTCCACACTCAAGCAACAAACAATATGAACTTTAGCCAAAAAGCACTATTTACAACAACACCAAAAAATAAAATATTTAGCCTAGATCTAACAAAATATGTGCAGGATCCAAATGCTTCATGAAAGCAGCATACTGATGAAACAGCAAAGAAGATCTAAATAAATGGAGAGAAATACTATGGTCATGAAATCAAAGATTCCATATTGTTAAGATGTGAATTCTCCTCAAATTGATGTAGAGTCTCAATGCCATCCCAATGAAGATCCCAGCAGGAATGTTTGTTGATGCCAACAAGCTGATTCAAACATTTATTTGCAAAGGCAAAGGACTAAGCATAATCAAAACAATTTTGAGAAAGAAAACAAATTTGGTGAGCTCATGCTACTGTATTTCAAGACTTATAATAAAGCTACAGTTATCAAGACAGTGTAGTGTTAGCAAAAGGATGGATACATACATTAAATAGAAGCTCCAGAAATGAGATGCACATAATATGGCCAATTAATTTTTGAAAAAATTGCAAAGACAATTCAATGGAAAAAGGATAGTCTTTTCAACAAATGATACTGGAACAAGTGGACATCAATATGCAACAATATATAGGGAGATAGATACGTGAACTTGGAACCCAATCTCTTACACAAAAATTACAAAACAGCTGCAGCAAAAAAACAAAACTCATGCCTCATACCAAAAACTCAAAATGAATCTTAGACCTAAATGAAATCATAAAACTATAACACCTTTAGGAAAAGACGTAAGAGAAAAATGCCTGTAACCTTGTGTTAGGCAGAGTTATTAGCTCCAACATCAAAAGCATAATCCAGACAAGAAAACACTGCAAACTGGATCTTATTAAAATTATAAATGTTTTCTCCATGAAAAACACCATCAAGAGAATGGAAAGACAAACCACAGGCTGGAAGAAAATATTTACAAATCATCTATCTGACAAAAAAACCCTTATAAGTAGAATACATAAAGAACACTGAAACCAGTGTCCCCACATGTGTCTATGTGTTTTCATCGTTCAGCTCCCACTTACAAGTGAGAACATTCAGTGCTTGGTTTTCTGTTTCTGTGTTAGTTTGCTGAGGATGACAGCTTCCAGCTCCAATCCTGTCCCTGCAAAGGACACGATCTCATTCCTTTTTATGCCTGTGTAGGATTCCATGGCATATATGTACCACGTTTTCTTTGTCTAGTCTATCATCGATGGGCATTTGGATTGATTGCATGTCTTTGCTATTGTGAATAGTGCTGCAATGAACATATGCATGCATGTATCTTTACAATAGAATAATTTATTATATATTCCTTTGGGTATAGCCCCAATAATGTGATTGCTGGGTCAAATGGTATTTCTGCTTCTAGATCTTTGAGGAAGTACCACACTGTCTTCCACAATGGTTGAGCTAATTTACACTCCCACCAACAGTATAAAAGCATTATTTTTCTCTACAAACTTCCCAGCATCTGTTGTTTCTTGACTTTTTAATAATCACCGTTCTGACTGGTGTGAGATGGTGTCTCACTGTGGTTAATAATCACCGTTCTGACTGGTGTGAGACGGTGTCTCACTGTGGTTTTGATTTGTATTTCTCTAATGATCAGTGATGTTGAATTTTTTTTCATAGGTTTCTTGGCCACATGAATGTCTTCTTTTGAGAAGTATCTGTTCATGTCCTTTGCCCACTTTTTAATGGGGTTGGAAAACAACCCACTTTTTTTTTTTTTTTTTTTTTGAGATGGAGTCTGGCTCTGTCGCCCAGGCTGGAGTGCAGTGGCCGGATCTCAGCTCACTGCAAGCTCTGCCTCCCGGGTTTACGCCATTCTCCTGCCTCAGCCTCCCGAGTAGCTGGGACTACAGGCGCCCGCCACCTCGCCCGGCTAGTTTTTTGTATTTTTTAGTAGAGACGGGGTTTCACCGTGTTAGCCAGGATGGTCTCGATCTCCTGACCTCGTGATCTGCCCGTCTCGGCCTCCCAAAGTGCTGGGATTACAGGGATGAGCCACCCCGCCCGGCCACAACCCACTTTTGAAAATAGGTAAAAGATCTGAACAGCTAAATAGGAAATATATCACTGAACAAGAGATGTATACACAGAGGGCAAATAAACACTTGAAAAGGTGCTCATCATCATTAATTAGGGAAATGTAAGTTAAAACTACCATGAGATAACACTACACATCTACCACAATGGCTAAACTTAAAAAAAAAAAAAACCCTCGTGTTACTAATTTCTGATGAGAAAGTAGAGCAACTGGAACTCTTGTACCTTGCTATGGCAAGCAATTACGCAGCCATTTAAAGAAAACAGTTAAGCCAGTTCTTACAAAGTTAAACATATGTTTATCATATGACCCAGAAATCCCACTTTTACGTATTCTACCCAAGAGGAATAAAAACTGATGTTCACCAAAAACCTGTGTGCAAATCTTTACAATAGCTTTATTCATAACTGCCCCACACTGGAAACAATGCAAGTGTCCTTCAACTGGTAAATGGGTGAACCGTCTACATTCACCCAATAGAATTCCACTCGACAATAAAAATGAAGAAGTTATTGATGTCCACAATGACATGGGTGAATCTCAAATGCATTAGGTTACCTGAATGAAGCTATATGGGAAAGGCCATTTAGATGGTATTCTGGATGATGCAAAAAACAATGGGGTGGACAACAGCAGAGACAGGGGTGTGTGCAGTAGGGGGTGGCTGGCTGCAAGAGACAGCAGGAGGAGATATTTTGGGGCGATGGAAAGTTCTAAATTTTGATTGTGGTCATGGTCACAGGGTTCTGTGCATCTGTTACCAGTTAGAGAACCATATCCTCCCCTCCACCAAAACAATCTTCTGGTATGTATATTAGCAAGTAAATCAAAAGCACACCTGGGAAGGAGACTGCGGCATTTGGTCTGAGCCAGGCGCTGTGGCAAGCCCAGTATTCACCATTCCATGCAGTCCTCAGGGCCCCTGGGAGGTGGTGGTGGCCTTCCAACTGCACAGTCTCTCAGCTGAGGCCCCAGCGCCCAGGGTCAGGCTGGACCCCAAACCACATCTGCCTCCACGTCCCAAGCTCTTTCTACAGCGCCAAGATTTTACTGCATGTATGACAAAGGTGCTTGGCAAATCGAGACTCAGTGGACCTCGGCCCACAGCAGAGATCACTGAGGCATTTCGACAGGCCTGCAGAACACGTGACAACTTTCCTGAGGAAATGCTCAGAAGGAGTCTCCAGCAGCGTGGCACGGCTCCCCAGGTCCCAGGCCTTTCCATTCACATCTCCCACCTTAACCCTGATGGCCATTCTGACCTGGGGGCTGTCTTGAGCCCTGCATGACCAGTGTGGAGTCTGAGTCAGAGGCAACTCCAAAGAGAGCTTCTCCCGTCACACCAGGTCTCCCTTCACCTCTCTGTGAGGCCACATTCACATGGCTCTCCCAGGCATGCCCTGGAGCTGTGCTGAGGCTCAAGCTGGTTGATTTCAGCGAAAGTCCTTTGTGATAAAGGCCCAGGGCTGGACAGGCACAAGGAGATGTCCACCAGCCCTGGCAGAGCACCCTGTGTGCCCCACCTCCCCGCAGCTCTCCACACTCCCCATGGGGCTAGTCTCCTGCTGAGACATCTGGGGCTCTCACTCACCACAGACCAGGGCCCAGCTTCCCAAGGTTGAGTGGCACCATCCCTCAGGGTGGCAACAGGCTGGGTCCACAGGCTGCCACCTGAACCCCTCCAGGAGAGAGGGCTGGGACTGTGGCAAGCTGGTCAAAGACTGGGGATCCCCAGGGGGAAGTGTGTGTGTTCATGGCTTAATTGGGGTGACAGTAGTAGCAATGATGGCAATCAGAACACTTGAGTTTATGCCACCAAATCTAGGGAAGGTAGAGAAGAGACAGGGGCTTGCTTGCATTTCACTATAGGAGAAACACCCCTGGTGATGAAGCCTTGAAGGGAGACATGGGCCACAGAGGGAGAGTGAAAAGACTGTGTCCCCCCCTACATCTCATCTTGAATCGTAGCTCCCCAAATCACCATGTGTTGTGGAAGGGACCTGGTGGGAGGTAATTGGATTACTGCGGCAGTTACCTCCATGCTGCTGTTCTCGTGATAGTGAGTGAGTTCTCACACAATCTGATGGCTTTATAAAGGGGCTTTCCCCTCTTTTGCTCAGCACTTCTCCTTCTTGCCATCATGTGAAGAAAAATCTGTTTGCTTCCCCTTCCGCCATGATTGTAAGTTTCCTGAGGCCTCCCCAGCCATGTGGAACTATGAGTCAGTTAAATCTCTTTCCTTTATAAATTACCTAGTCTCAGGTATGTCTTTATGAGCATCATGATAATGGACTAACACAAACCTCATTGGATGTTGCTTCCCCTTCTCAGCACATCACCAAAGGCTCAGAGTGAGCTCAGCTGTCTCTGCAAATGGCAGACAATGATCGATGACCTTCACAGTGCGGCAGTCATTAACTCACAGTGGTTTAGCTGCCTTTCAGAGACCCTACCACCCTAGGGATGAAGAAACCAAGGTGATAGAGGTGCACCCCATGAGAATGCAGGGCATGCAGCTACTCCCCTGCACACCTTCCATCGGAATCTTCAGAACTGCCAATGACTCTGGTGGGGTAATTTCTATCCATGCCTTTAACAAAAGGGGATGCAGAAACTGCCCCTAGAAAGGGTTAAGCGATTTTCCCAAGGTTAGTCCCTCAGCTAGCAAGGAGTAGAAGGGGTCAGTGCAGTGTGTGTGTGTGTGGTGTGTGTGTGTGTGTGTGAGAGAGAGAGAGAGAGAGGGAGGGAGGGAGAGGGAGAGAGACTTCATGTACACTGGCGAATGAACCTTTGCAATCCAGTTCAAATCAGAATCTGGGTTTCCTGGGACATGCCTCAAGTATCTCCTCCTCCCTGAGGACTTGCATTTCTACAAACCTGGCTCCAGTTTTATCTGCCATGGGCTTCCTCAAGGAGAGAGAAAAGGAGAGACCTTTAGATGGTGCAGAAGAAGAATGAGGTAGCAATAGGTAACCAGCTCCAGAAAAGGAAGGCTGGGCTGAGGTCAGCTCCAGTGATCCAAGGGAAGGATGGCTACCTGGCTCATGACACACTGAGGTGGGCAATCAATTATTTAAAAAGTAAACAACCAGGTAAAGAACGTAGGACTCTAGGCACCTAGACTTAATTACCAAGGAAAAGGGACAATTCCAAGGGGCACAACCTGAGTGCCCTCCACAGTGGAAAACCCTCATTTGTCCACAGAGTTCCTACCTCATAGGCTCTTGGTTTAGCCCTGGCTACAAGTGGAGGTGAGGTCTGGGGGTGCAATTCAGTAAATCTGCCTGGCTTAGTACAAAAGTCAACCCCTCTTCCTGGGGCAGGGCTCTCCTGTGTGGAATATTAAGTGGAAGCAGGACAATAGCATGCTCTGTGAATTTCCTCCCAGGGGTCTTTGGAAGGCCCTGGAAGAAATGCTAATGAGCACAGGTTTGAAGACTTCTCCTTAGTGAGATGTCTGTGCCAAGAGCATCAAAATAAACTTCCAGGCTGTAAAAATAAAGGTTGATTGGTGTTTGCTGGGAAGAAGGGATCTCAAAGTAGAAAGCCATCCTCTCTAAAATAATACATATTGAGGTCCTTTAAAACTTAATAAAAAAGCAGGATTTTGTGGCGTGCAACTCCACATCATCAAGGCCCTCAACACCATTACATGAGTGACTCATGGAGGTCCCTGGTCAGATGTCAGCCTCTGAATCCTGGGCCTTTGAAGCCAGTGCAGGAGGCTGAAGCCTTCGAAAGCTGCCTGTCTGCCCAGGCTGACTGCACCAGCTCCAGACTGTGCTGCCAGTTGTCCAGCTTCATGCACACCCCGTGCCTGCCCTGGCTAATCACCGTGTGTCTCACAGTGAGGTGCAGGTGGTGTCTTCCCACCACACAGGTATTATAACTGAGGCTTTGACAATTTAAATATTTCCAGAGAACCAGAAACTAAATTCAAACTGCCCGAGTATCATGGTATACTTTGCAATATTCCAGGATTATAGAAATCAATAGTGTCTACCAAATCTGTATTAGTCCAGGTTCTCCAGAGAAACAGAAACAGAACCTATATATATATATATATGGTTCATATATATATATTTAATACATATATGAACAGAAACAGAACCAATAACATATATATGAATGTAAACAGAACCAATAACATATATATACACACACACACATACATACATATATGAAGAGATTATGAGGAATTGGCTTATGCAATTATGGAGACTGAGAAACCCCACCATCTGTCACCAGCAAGTTGGAGACCCAGGGAAGCTGGTGGCATAATTCAGTCTTAAGTCCAAAGGCCTGAGAACCAGTGGAGCTGGGGTGGTAAAACCCAGTCCAAGAGCAGAAGACCAATGTCTCAGCTGAAGCAGGCAGGCAGGAGATGAAAGGGGCGAATTCCTCTTTCCTTCTCCCTCAGTGGACTGGTTGATGCCACCCACATTGGGGAGGATCATCTGCTTTAATGGATCCATGGATTCAAACGCTAACCTCATCCAGAAACACTGTCATGGACACCCAATCTGGGAATCCCAGGGTGCAGCCAAGTTGACACCTTAAATGAACCATCACAGTCCCCTGGTGCTCAGCACAGTGCCTGGAGCACAGCACGTGCTAAAGGTGACCAGAGCTAATGGGCAGAATTTTGGACAGAAGCCAGGTACATAGGCTTTTTGCTGATGAATGTGGCCAAGCTTTTCTCCCGGGGGTACTAAGCGGCTGCCGCTCCCTATGTGGTCCGTGTGCTCATCCTGACGGAGGTGGAAATAGAGAGCTCCAAAGAGTCCCTGCTTTGGTCGCATCTGGAAGTGAGAAATTCTTTTCTACTCCCTGCAGAGGTTATCAGTGGGTGGGGTCTGCCTCTTTCTACAGACAGGGGGCTGAAGGCTAGAATCAGCACCCACGCATCTACAGTGAGTGCCTGCCGGACGGGGCACGGAGCACCCCGCCTAAGATCACTCACATCACACACTTGGGAATGGCATCCAAGCTTCCTCCGATCCCCAAACCCCAAAGGCTTTCTCGTTAACTTGCCCAGCCCTGCAACACATTGGGGTGACATCCTGCAGAGAACTGGCCTCCAAATCTGGCTGTTTTGCTGAAAAAACATGATCTGCCCTTTCATTAAGCTTTCCAATGCACAGGGAGCTACCAAGCCTTTCTGTGCTGCTCGCCCATGCAGGCTGCAGTTAAGGGCAAGATTTGCTACTGGATATCAGTACTTGCCACTCTCCTTGGCTAATGTGTCCATGCTGGAGAGTCTTCAATTTACAATGAGGTGGATGAAATAAAAATGAAAGCTAATATTTATTGAGAGCCTGCTCTATGCCAACTATGGGCTGAGCACATTACAGGCATGATTGGGTTTTATTATCGAAACCCTATGAGGTGGGTACTATTGTCACCTTTGTTTGACAGGCAAGGACACAGACACACATGGCAAAGAAGACATAACCCTCTCCGGAACCCCTGTAAGTGGCCACCTGCATGTCCTTACATTGTGCAGGACAAAGAGGGCTGCTTTCTTCCCTCAAAGAGCATCTAAGCTGGTGGAAGGTAGAGGGAAACCTACAGCACTCCAAATGTGACCAGGCACAATGACACTGGGATCTACGCTGAGTGCATGCTAATTTTTTTTCTTCTTTTTTTAAATACAGAGTTTTGCTCTTGTTGACCAGGCTGGAATGCAATGGTCTGATCTCCACTCACAGCAACCTCCGCCTCCTCGGTTCAAGCAATTCTCCTGCCTCAGCCTCCCAAGTAACTGGGATTACAGGCGCCCACCACCATGCCCAGCTAATTTTGTATTTTTAGTAGAGATGGGGTTTCTCCATGTTGGTCAGGCTGGATTCAAACGCCCGACCTGAGGTGATCTGCCCGCCTCGGCCTCCCAAAGTGCATGCTAATTTTTAGAGCAATGTTCATGTTTGTTGCGGTGACTCCCTTGTAAGCACTTTACCGCTGTGCTATCTTTCTGGTTCAGTGGAAGCTTTCAAAAGGGGTCCCACCCAGAGCCCAAGGATGGCAATGGGTTCAGATCCAGTTCCCCGCACTGGCCACACTGGCTGTCCTATCCCCTCCCGAAATGATGTGTCAGGTGTGCTCACGTGGCCGCCTTGCTGCTGGTGCGACTGCCTTTGACGGAAGTGCTGACCTGCCTCTTCACTGCCTGCAGGTCCCACTATCTATGCTCACTTCCTCTCCTGAGCCCCTTCTGGGCGCCCCAGCACCTGGGCAGGGAGGGGCAGTATCTTTCGAGTAACAGCTGCTCCGGGACTGGTTGTTGCAACTTTGTGGTGTCTCCTCATTTTCACAACAGCTCAGGATGAGATGGAGGATCGGAGCTCAGAGAGGGATGTTCATTTCCCTGAGCTGGCACAGCTCGTATGTAACTGATCAGGAATCAAACTCCAGATCTACTGACTCCTAACTCTCCTCACTCCAGGCTGAATTAACAGCTTTCTCTACTGGGAGAGAAACAGCTTTCTCTCCCAGTAGAGAAGGAACACATGCTAATTTATTCCTAGAACTGACAAAATATTCATTACATTACATTATATTTATTACATTGCATGTATTATAGTACATTATATTATATTACTTTACAATATATTATGTTATGTTACATTACCTTATAGTTAGATGTGTACTTATGTTACATTATAGTTAGCTGTGTACTTACCTATTTTTCTTAGGGACTGTGAGCACTTATAGGATATGAGTCGAGTCCAACTTCTCTTTGAATCCCAGTGCCTAGCACATCTACTGACATAGAGCAGATGCTAAAAATACTTTTTATTTAAAAAAAGTGTACCCAATCAATTGCTGTGCATTGAGCTACTCGATATAATACATACATGGCGGAGGAGATGGCTGTATTTTCTGTGTGTCCGACATGTAGGACCCAAGGAAATAAGGATATTTTTGGAAAGCCAGAGAGCATTTCAGAATTAGGAGGAAAAAGCAAATTCACCTTTTCTGGAAGTGTTGCCATAGTAACTCAGCACAACGCAGGGGGAGAAAACTCTGTCTCATCAGAGTACATCATCTTAGATTAGCAATAATGGAGGAAGCACTTGCCCTGGGGGGACAGAAAGGCTCAGATGATGTGGTCCAGGGCCCTGGGGACCTTGTCCTCCATATGCATCCCATGGTCCATGGTGAGAACTCAGGGGACTGGGACAAGCCCCAGAGCCACAGCTTGCATTCAGAGGAGGCTGGCTAAGAACCTTAAGAAGAAACAGCCAAGGCCAGTTTGAGATGCCCCACCTCCCTGGCTGTACCTGAGGAGCTCCTCCACCTGGCTGTGGCTTCCTGAGGTGGGGATAGAGGGGATGAGTCTGTGCCTCTGTTGGTTCAGCTATGAGAAGTTCAGGCCACTCTCACTGGATCTCAGCAGTCAAGCAAAGCAAGAGGATGGGGAGTTTAAAAATTTTCCCTTAGGGAATAGCTGGCAAAGATTGCTATAAATTAGTATTTATTCTATCCCAATTAACTCGAAAGCATCTTTCAAGTGATTCAGCAGTGTCATTGGAACCAAATGGATGTCCCCTGTGTGGGCCAGCAGCCTCCTAATCAGATTAAATTCCTTTCCGCTGTGGAGAATAAAGTATCAGGGCCTTAGGAGGATGGGTGGGGAATTTGTTTGTTCCATTGTTATCTCGTTCATTGGCTAAACAGACATTTTACTGGGCACCTACGACATGCCAGGGGGTCAGGTTGGAAGCCAGAGGTACCAAGAGAAAAACTATGTAATCCCTATTTTGGAGGAAGAGAGAGAGAACGGGAAAGTGGTGGTGGGTGATGAAGGCTGAGAAGAGAAGACCAAAGGAATAAAAGTGAAATTGAGCATCATTCTCCATCAGCGAGCACATGCATCCTGGAGTGAAGCGGGGGCTGGGGCAATGGCAAGTCCAGTGGGTTTACCTCCCTAAGTGGACCCTTTTGGTTTATTTTTAAACATCCTCTCCTCTATATGGCAAAATTGTCTTCAGTAGTAATCATAGCATGAAACAACAGCAACAAAAGGCCAGATTCTCCACTGGAGGTGCACATCGGAATCTCCAGGAGAACATTCTAAAATCTACAGTCTCCTCCAACCAATGTAGCTCTCAGGGGAATGCACTGCACCCTCCTTCCCAGGGGCACCTGTATGAGCAGAAGAGGAAGGCACAGAGGTGGCCATCCTGTGCCAACACAATCCGGCTCAGGACTCTGCAGCCTCACAGTTATTTCAGCACACCCAGCTGGGTCAGAAGCGAGAGAAAACTCCCCCCACCACTACACATGATGTTCAGGAAGTCACGTCAACACCCCCGACCTGTGTACGGGAGGAAGAGAGCACACTGGGTTAGGAAGAAAACAGGGCCAGAAAAGCTAAGGGAGGTGGCACCATGTGTGTGCACAATCCCTGCCAACCAGCAAGCCTGTTCAACAGAGCTGGCCTGAACAGAATCCCAGCATGGAAAATGCAAAATGCCAGGAAAGCAAATTAAGACTAGGATGTGAGTTTTTTCTTTTTTAATTTTTTTAAATTTGATTTTTCCATAAGTTATTGGGGTACAGGTGGTTTATGGTTACATGGGTAAGTTCTTTAGTGGTGATTTGTGAGATTCTGGTGCACCCATCACCTGAGTCATATACACTGCACCACATTTGTAGTCTTTTATGCCCCCTTCTACTCTTCTCCCAAGTCCCCAAAGTCCATTGTATCATTCTTATGCCTTTGCACCCTCATGGCTTAGCTCCCACATATCAGTGAGAATATAGGATGCTTCGTTTTTCATTCCTGAGTTACTTCATTTAGAATGATAGTCTCCAGTCTCATCCAGGTCGTTGCAAATGCTATTAATTCATTCCTTTTTATGGCTTCCTAGTATTCTATCTCATATATATATATATACATACATACACACACACACATACACACCATAGTTTCTTTATCCACTTGATGGTTTATCCACTTGATGATTGGTGGGCCTTTGAGTCGGTTTCATGATTTTGCAATTGCAAATTGTGCTGCTATAAACATGTATGTGCAAGTATCTTTTTCTCATAATGACTTCTTTTCCTCTGGGTAGATACCCAGTAGAGGGATTGCTGGATCAAATGGTAGTTCTACTTTTATTTCTTTAAGAAATCTCCACACTGTTTTCCATAGCGGCTGCACTAGTTCACATTCCCTTCAGCAGGTGTAGAAGTGTTCCCTGTTTACCGTGTCCATGCCAACATCTACTATTTTTGATTTTTTGATTATGGCCATTCTTGCAGGAATAAGGTGGTATCGCATTGTGGTTGTGATTTGCATTTCCCTGATCATTAGTGATGTTGAGCATTTTTTCATATGTTTGTTGGCCATTTGTACATCTTCTTTTGGAATTGCCTATTCATGTCCTTAGCTCACTTTTTGATGGGATTGTTTTTTTCTTACTGATTTGTTTGAGTTCATTGTAGATTCCGGGTATTAGTCCTTTGTCAGATGTACAGATTGTGAAGATTTTCTTCCACTTTGTGGGTTGTCTGTTTACTCTGCTGACGGTTCCTTTTGCCGTGCAAAAGCTCATTAGTTTAATTAGGTCCCAGCTATTTATCTTCGTTTTTACTGCATTTGCTTTTGGGTTCTTGGTCATGAAATCCTTGCCTAAGCCAATGTAGGGACGTGACTTTTGTTGTTCCTCAAAAGGACACCACATGGCTGGGCGTGGTGGCTCACCCCTGTAATCCTAGCATTTTGGGAGGCTGATGCAGGTGGATCACCTGAGGTCAGGAGTTCAAGACCAACATGGCCAACATGGTGAAAACCTGTCTCTATTAAAAATACATAAATTAGCCAAGAGTGGTGGCGTTTGCCTGTAGTCTCAACTACTAGGGAGGCTGAGGCAGGAGAATCACTTGAAGCCAGGAGGCAGACGTAACAGTGAGTCAAGATTGTACCACTGCACTCCAGCCTGGGTGACAGAAGAGACTCCGTCTCAAAAAAACAAAACAAACAAACAAACAAAAAGGATGCCGATGCCACAGTCCTGTTCTTTGGGTGGACAGCACTTTTCGAGAGGTCAGTTCTTATAAGGAACCTCCTTCCTATTCACCCTCTGTTTCTGAGGGGACGGCAGCTTGGACAGGAGCAAGGAGGCCTGAGACCCACCCCAGCTGCAAGTCAATGGCTGCTTCACAGCTCCCTGGCCTCTGCTTACCCAGCTTTCAAACAGACATGATGATCCCTGCCTCATCCACCTCCCAAACTCTTTAAAAGCATCAGATGAAAATAAACATTTTCTGTGATAAAGGTACTGATACCCACTCTTTTTGTGACTCTGGGCAGAAAGGGTCTGTGGTATCTCTTTGATCCTCAGTGTTTTGCACATAGCAGGCACTCAATAAATGCTCAGTGGCTTGTTTGGGCAACATCAAGTCTATATTATGCTCCATAAGTAACCTGTCTGTTGGAGAGAAAATCATCTCAGAAACAAGATTGGATTCGTCCTAAGAGTATGTAAGGGCACTCCGAAGGCCGAGAAAGAATGTACCTGGCAGCCCAGGAGAGAAGACAGCACTTTAATCCGCTGTTGAAAAACCTGAGTCCAGTTGCCGAAATGTTTGGCAAAGGGATCTGGGCCACTCTCTAGGGGTTCTGAAACGCATGCAGCTCAGAGTGGTGGAATTGAGGGGGTTGTAAGCGTTAGCATCCGTGAGAAGGGAGCTAGGCAGGAGGACTTTTTCTTAAGAGGCAGAAAATGCCTCCTTTCCAATTGAAACAGACAGTGCTGGTGTTTCAAATTATTAACATAAAGACACATGTGGAGGGCTGCAATCCCCATGTCAGCTTTTGCAAAAGGCAGGGGAGATATAAAGTAGATTAATGAAAGGAAAACACGAAGATCCATTGGTCCTTTTTGCTTTCTTTCTTGATTAATGGAGAACATTTAGAGCTGGTGATGCTCATCTCATGGTTGAGGGTGAAAGAGGACTAGGGGGTCAGGCCAGGGTCCAAAGTCAGGCTCTGCCTCCAACTGGTAGTCTAGCCAAACATCCGCTCCTTCACTCCAAGCCCATTTCACTCCAGTGGGCAGACTGTGGAAGGTTCAGAGATGACATATGTACATAGCAGGGACTCCATCCATGGAGCGACTTGCTGGAGAAAAGCCATGAGCAGACAAGAAAAGCTGCCTGCAAGGGCTTTTGACTTCAACATGTGCCAAAGGACTAGACCAGCTGGATAGAGGGTTTATCCTCAGGAAGGTTGATTAACTCCTCGTTAAGGGGGAATGTGGTGACTTAGATAGAGACAAAGTATTAGAATAATGGTTCTGTTGAGCATTTGTAAGAAAGTTGTGGAATTATGCTGAGATGTTCATTTATTTATTTATCGATTTATTTATTTTTAGAAAGAGGGTCTTACTCTACCACCCAGGCTGAATGCAGTTGTGTGATCTTGGCTCAGTGTAGTCTCGAAATCCTGGGCTCAAGCAATCCTCCTGCCTCAGCCTCTCAAGTAGCTGAAACTACAGGCAGGCACCACCACACCCAGCTAACTTTATTTTTTGTAGAGACCAGCCCTGGCTGGTCTCCGACTCCTGGCCTCGAGCCATCCTCCTGCCTCAGCTTCTCAAAGTGTTGAGATTACAGGTGTGAGCCACTGCGCCCACCCTGAGATGTTTATTTCTTTAAATATTGCCCACCCAAAGGCACATGATGGCTAATTAGTGCTACTTAAAGGAAAACATAGTAAGTTAAATCCACACACAATCAGAACCCCCGTGAATGACATCTGCCACTGCAGACGTTCATCACACACAGCTCTAGCTCTGGCTCTCCAGGCAGCCACATTTGCTGTTTGTCACACACACAGGTAGCTCCTTAAATGAACCTATGAACTAAAATGAGGGGTGTGAATACACATGCCCAATGGCAACAGATAACACCAACCCCAGCTACTCCAACAGGGAGAAGGTGCAGGAACAAAGAGCTGGGCCGTCCACACCCCTGTCTGACTTGGCTACCATGGAGCTGTGTGACTGTGGACTAATCCCTTACCCTCTCTGGGCCTTATCGTTCTTATCTCTGAATGTGGGTAATGAAAATATTTCCCTCCTTGAGGTGCTGTGAGGGCTTCTTGAGCTGACAGAAGAAGAGCCCTGAGAATGAGACCCAGTGCATGGTTTTAGGCACAGAGCCTAGCACCAGGGAAATGGTAATTTAATAAGCTGCCATTGTGTTTAGTTTTGGTAGCACTAGTAGTAGGTGATGGTCGTGGCACTGTCTTTGTTTTTACTATTTTAAGATGGTGCATGTTCTGGGAAGAACTTTTTCAAACTTGAGAATTAAGAGCTTACTGTTTCACTTCCTATTCAAAGGTCTACAGTAAATACACAATGGGCTATGGAAATGGGCAGGGGTGTGTCTCAGGGCTCAGGGAACCCTTTACCCAGACCCTTCCCATCTCAGCTCCTTGGATGTTTGGCATGAGAGATGTGGGACTTATTCCTCTTTAGACAGATGTGTTTGCTGGATTTGCTGATGCTGGGCTGGGTCCCTGGCACTGGGCACGGGTGGGAGGGAAGAGACCTCTGGCCAAAGCATAGAGGTGAAGTTCCTGGCTCTTTCAGATGTGCAGCGTGGGAATTGGGGTGGCTAAGGAAGAAATCAAGTGAATGGGTGAGGCAAGGGAGGAAGACAGAGTGAGGAAGGACATTGCTCTGTCAGGAAGCTGAGTCCTGAGTCCCCAGATGGTAGCACGAGAATGAGGGTGCAGAGGATAAAAAAAATCTGCTGAATAAACTCAACATTCTGTTTAGCCACTCAAGCAACAAATATGCACGGCACTGGAACTCTCTACATGTCACAAAGCACATCGCAGCTCCCTTGGCTGGTCAGTGCTCGCTGTGACAATAGAACGGCTGTCATTCCACTTTTACTGTTGCAGAGATGGTGGTTGTAAGGGGTCACCTTTGCAAAGATCCCACAGCCAGTGTGGGGGCCAGCAGAGACGTGGGCCTGTGACACCAATCCCACTTCCTTCATCTTCAGTGCAGAATCGACTTCATACCAGCCCCATGTCCTGTGCTAGGAGGAGCCACACAAGAACCGGCTGATCATCTCCACAAATGACAATCTAGCGGCTAGGGAGGGAGAAGTCCCCAGGAATGCTACAGAAGAGCACTGGCCACTCAGAAGGATAGCATCTTAGTGTGTGGGATCCAGGCACCTGGTTTTGTGGGAAGGGGATTCTGAATTCAGCATTGAAGGAGGGGAGGGGGGCATCCCAGGTACAAGGCACTGAAAATTTGGAACACCACTATGGGGAGCTACATGTGTCTCAGCCTAGCTGGTGTGGGCACCAGGAAGATGCATTTCGGGCCCAGGCCTACAGATGGGGTCTGTTCATGGGAACAAGGGTTGGACCAAGGCCTTGGCACTGTATCCCATGGATGGAGGAAGCCACAGAAGACCCTCAGCAGGAGGAAGCTCCCTCTGGCAAGGGTGAAGAAAGGAAACAGATCAGGAAGCAACTGGAGACACCCCCCAGGTGAGAAGCACCTGCAGTGGTCCAGGGAGGAGGAGAGGCAGGGCCGAGGGCTGCAGCAGTGCCATGGCGATTTGGATGGATGTTACTGGGTCAAGAAATACCCAGCCCATCTAGGACCCCCTCAGCAGAGACTGCTGCCAGGTTAAAGAATATCCTACGAGCTATGCTGCCATGTGACAGGTGAGCACAGCACAGTGGCTGACAGCAAGGATGCCCAAACACGACCTGCAAATCCCCCTCTGCCACTTGCTCCCTGTGTGGCTTGGTGCCATAACCCTGGGGCCTCAGTTTCCTCATCTATAGAATGGGAATGATGAGAAGTGCTGAGAGCAGAGCCTGGCCTTTCATGAGTGCTCAATACATGTCAAGCTGTGTCATTACTATCTGGTATATTTACAAAGCTATTTGCACAAATCACCCCCTCCAACGTTTGAAATAAACCCATGAAGCAGGTTTTTTGTTTTGTTTTGTTTTCTGAGTGTCTCATTCTGTCACTTAGGCTGGAGTGCAGTGCTGCCATCATGGCTCCCTGTAGCTTCGACCTCCTGGGCTCAGGCCATCCTTCCTCTTCAGCCTCCTGAGTAGCTGGGACTATAGGTGTGCACCTGGCTAAGCTAATTTTTTAACACCACACCTGGCTAACTTTTTTGTAGTTTTTGTAAAGACAGAGTCTCACTCTGTTGTCCAGGCTGATCTTGAACTCCTGACCTCAAGCAATCTGACCGCTATCAGCCTCCCAAAGTGCTGGGATTTTAGGCATGAGCCACTGCGCCCAGCCTGGGGAATGTAATCTTGAGCCCCTCTCCAAATATGCAAACAGGCTCAGTCATGACTTTCTCGGGACATGCAATCAGGCTCACCGGGGAATTGAAGCCCCTTGGGCAACCTGTGGCTACTCTGCACAGAAGATAGGCCCCTAGCTGTTCCCAGCCCTGCCAGTGGCAGCCCTACTGCTGCAATGCTTTGGGAGGCACCTGAGTGGGCTGGGCCAGGTAGGGGAATCTATGGAGGCCCATCCTTCCCATTCCCTGTTTGAGATGCATCCTGTCTGATCCATGAGCCCAGGTGGCTGCTGCTTTCTGCTTGAGGGCACAGACTCGTGGATGCATTCTCCAACATCACTTTTAATCTCCCCAGCATGCCTCAGTGTCTGGCTGTGTGGGAAAAGCCACAATGCTAACTTCAATTAAAAACTGTTCTCATGCATCTCGCTTTGCTTGAAATGTTCTCAGCACGGGTGAGGGATTGGAGTCTTTCAAGCAAGAAGGTAGATGATTAAAACCTGCCCCGGGAGGCCTGAGATGGTACAAAAGTATAAATAAGCCAATGTTCACAAGATTCTTAAAAGAAGGGGAAGGTGAGTTGAGAGTGGAAGTCAAGGAAGAGGGGAGGTAGAAATGGTGTCATTAAGGATCTTTATTCCTATGGAATAAAATAGCACTGGGTCACAGAGGGCAGTTATTTCCAGGAGCCACAAGTTGTGTTTATGAGTAAGTCGGACATAGACAGAGGTGTAGAGTGACCGAGTGAGGAGCATCTGCCCCATGACGTGTGGGCAAGGAGGAGAGTGGAGACCCTGAGCTGAGGGAGTGAGCCACGAGACGCAGCACGTGGGAGCCAGGTGGCTGGTTCAAATCTGCGCCTCAGTGGCTTCACCTGAAAGTTGGGCTTAATTGTCATCTCGACTTCAGAGCATGGTGGTGAGGCTTAGCTGTGCTGCTCCGTGTAATACAGAGAGCCTGGCACACAGCAAGGCAGGCGTTAGCATGGTCGGTATGGTCAGTTCTGGTTATGGTGACTCAAGCGACCAATGGCACCTGAAGGTTAGCTTCTCCAACCTTCGTGATAGGAACAAAGAGAAGGAAAAAGCTTCAGTGCCTTCACGTTGTTCTCCACAAAGGATTCAGGGGTGGAGGCGAGCTTCCTTCCAGATAGACCACAGGAGGCCTGCAGGATCCTCTCCCAGGATGTCTACTGGCACCATGTGATTTTCCTGACCAAAAGTGTAAAAAATGGACTCCACTTCCAAGGGCCAATAGACATCATTCATCAGCAGGAGGCCACACAGATTCCCCTTTTGCAGAAGACATCACTCCTGCAATGTTTGGCAGAAAGGAGTCTGCTGCTGGGCCCTCAAGGGACCCTCAGAAGGGAGGGATGCCCTGATGGCGAGCTGCTTGGAGCTGCAGGGGCAGAGGAGAGGCATGGCCCCTCCTGGGGGGAGCAAGCTTCCTGTCCTCCAATGCCCCTCTCAGTTCTTTCAGCCTCCTGTGGGGTCCTCACCTCCACCTCTGGCACCAGCCTGTCTGAGTCGTGGGACACCTGTCTTCAGCCATCATCCACTCTGCCCGGACAGGCTGCAGAGACAGCCAGGCTAGAAGGGGTTGTGACAGACAACCATACTCTCTGTGGCTCACATCTGCCTCCACCTCACTCCAACACTCTACAGTCCATCAGCCGTGACTCAGACCTAGCCTTGGGCTCAGATCCAGCCTTGACCCCAGCTTAGCCTCTTCTCACCTGGATGACTTTGGGCAAGGCCCCAAAGCTCTCTGAGCCTCAGTATCCTCTTCCCTAAAATGGGCATGCTGAATGTGTTGCCTTCGTAGGCTGCCCGTGCAGCACAGAACCTGGCTGTTAGCAGGTGCTCAAGATTCACCTACACCATCTGTCCTCTTCTTCCACCAGAGGGTGGGGCTCCTGCCTTACCAGTCTTCGTGCCTAGGAATGATGTTCTGTATGCAATGTGTGCTCTCACACTGTTGGTAAGGATGACAAAGACGACGAAGGCTGGCAATCACTTCTTTTTGGCTTTCCACATTCCCCAACACAGCCTGCCTGCAAGGCTGGCCCTGCCTGATTGATTTGATTATTGGGATACGCAGCAGGGCCCAGATGCAACCTCCTCAGGGAGAGAAGAAGGATTGGCAGGAGGTCAGAGAGAAAGCAGGAGATGCAAGAAAGGCTGCTAGGACTCGGTGCAGAGAGACGGGGGTGCAGGGTGCCTGGGAGAGCACATTAGTCAGCCCCCCTCAGGTGTCCTTCAAAGCTGCTGGAAACCAAGTCTTAATTCATTTCTAATCAGCTTCCAGAGCATCATGGTGAGGAAATGGATGCGGGGTCTTCACGAGGGCTGGAGGAAATAAGCAGTATTCCAGCTCTTGGCTAAATGGTAGGCTGGCAAACTGCATGGGCCTCAGGCTGGAGCAACCTGCTTCCACCATTTCCCTTCACTTTCATCCTTCTGGGGAACCAGACTTCCTAGGGCCCAGGTATTTGGGATGGAGGCCTAAATAACCCATCCCTGTTCACTGAACTACCCAATTCTGGCTCCTGGTATGCAGACCCCACACCTGAATTACAGACTGGCTCCCTCAATGTCTCATGGAACATCCTGTCACAGGATACCTGGAAGAACTCCAAGCGGCAATGGCAGGATGGAAAGGAGTTAGGCTGGTCCATACATGATTTGGCTTTCTCACTGTTGTTCCCAAGGCTCACTTGACCTGTAGAGTATGTATGTATGTTACTCACATTTTGTGGCATTTGGGAGACAGGGAGAAAGAGAAGTGCCAGATAGACCAGGGTCCATAGCTGGGAGGTAGGGGTGACGATCTAGATTTAGATTCAAGTGTTAACATTCCCACAATTGGAGAAAAGGAAGAAGGGTGGAAATACAGCTGTGAAAACACAGGCTTAAGAAAATTCCACTTTCAGCCAAAATGGAGTAATAGGGACTAGATTTACTCTCCCAACTGAAACAACTGAAAACTAGATAAAATACATGAAAATGATTTTCAAGACACTGGACATCAGACAATGAAGGACAGTGACCCTTGAGAGATGGGAAATTAGCAAGGTGAGCCATACAGGTGCTCCAGTTTACTGCCAGTGGAAAGTTTCCAGGCCCTGGAGCAGGAAACTCAGGCAGGGCTCAATGGACTCCCTGAATTGAAGAATGGAAACGAGTCTGGGGAGAGTGAGGCAGCTGGAGACCACAGGGCAGAGTACCGAGAGAAGACAGCTGCACAGAGAGAGAACCCTGGGCTTGAGAGAGGGACCACTCAAACATTCAACAGTGCATGTTTGTGCAGAAGCTGCCTGAAGCAGGGAAAGAATCACCCAAAAAATTGCAGGAAACAGTGCCTGGCACCCATACAGGACCAGAAATAGTGCCTGTTTCCCTCAGTCATTTTGAAAATCTCATCATTTATGGAGCACTGAGTAGGTAGAATACTCAGAACAGCATTGCCTTAGTGATGGGGAATAATTACTCTTAGATTAAATGTGGCTTGATCCTGCCTAACAAATCTTTAAAACAGTACTTACAAAAATCAAACTGTTCTCAAGCATCTGAACCGCATCCCAGAACAAAGCACAAGAATATTTATGGGAATATAAAAATATCTAGCATACACCACAGTAAAATTCACAGTGTTTGGCATCCAACCAAGAATCATCAGGCATGTAAAGCAGCAGGAAAATATGAACCTTATGAGGAGAAAAGGCAATCAATCAAAAGCAATCCAGAATTGACATATTTAGAATTAATAAGTGAGGACATTAAAACAGTTGTTATAACCATATTCCATATGTTCAAAAAGCTACAGGAAACAATGAACATCTTAAGAAGAGAAGGGAAGAGATATATTTTATGTAAAAGATCTAAATTAGCTTCTAGAGATGAAAACCATAATATCTACTATCAAAAGTACACTGGGTGGTGCTATTATTAATAGCAGATTAGATATTCAGAAGAAAATCTTGTTAACTTGAAGGCATATCAATAACAACTATCCAAATAAAACACAAACAGAAACAAAGACCAAAAAAAAGAGAAGGAGCATCAGTGAGCAGTGAGACAACTTCAGGTGACCTAATATATGTGTATTAGTGGCAAAAGAAGAGTTGAGAGAGAAGACAGAACTATAAATATATACACACACACACACACACGTATACATACATATACATATATCCATATGTATATCCATATATATACATGAAGGACAGTGACCCTTGAGAGATGGGATATTAGCAAGGTGAGCCATACAGGTGCTCCAGTTTACTGCCGGTGGAGAGTTTCCAGGCCATGGAGCAGGAAACTCAGGCAGGGCTCAATGGACTCCCTGAGTTGATGGAGATATATATATATATATGTGTGTGTATATATATATATATATATATATATCCATATATAGACATATGTGTATATATATATCTCCAAAGAAGTAATAGCAGAAAAATTCCCAAAGTGATGCAAACTGTAAATCCACAAGTGCAAGAAACTCTCCAAACTCCAAGCGCAAGAAACATGAAGAAAATGACACTAAAGTACATCATAATCAAATTGCCCAAAATCAATGATAAGGAAAAAAATCTTAGAAGCAGCCAGAGGTCAAAAAGATGCATTACGTTCATAGAAACAAAGTAAGGATGGCAGCAGATTTTGCACTGAAAATAATGTAAACTAGAAGATGATGGAACAATATCTTTAAACAAACTGTCAACTTAGAATTCTATGCCCAGGAAAAAACAAAGAAACAAACAAACTTTAAAAAAACAAAGCCCTTTCCCCCCACACACATACAAAAGATATAAGAATGGATTCATCAACACTTCTGCATTACTAAAAAAGTCTTTCAGGCAGAAGGGAAATGATACCATATAGAAACATGGATCTGCACAAAGGAATGAAGGGCACTGGCTATAATAACAATATGGAAAATAAATGAAAATTTTTCTTACTATTTAAACCATTTAAGAGAAAACTGACTTTCAACAAATAATAACAATGTAGTTTGAGGTTTATAACATATGTACAAGTAAAATGTATAACAACAATAGCACAAAAACTAAGAAGGGAGAAATAGAGTTTTACTGTTTTAAAGTTTTTTCTGTATGTACAGTGGCATACTATCACTTGCAGATCCAATCTGACAATCTCTGCTTTTTTAATCAGAGTGTTTATACTGTTTACATTTAATGTGATTATTGATATGGTTGGGTTTAAATCTATTGTTTATTGTATTTGTTTTCTATTTTTTCATCTGTTCTTTCCTTTGTTTTTCTTCTTTTTCTGCCTTCTTTTAATAGGTTGTAATTAGTTAAGATCTATCCTATAAATACAAAAGCAACCATAAATTAACAAAACAAAGAGTTGTGTTTAATAAGCCAGCAGGAGATAACATGGAAACATTTAAATTTCCCAACCCAAAAGAAGGCAGAAAAAGAAGAAAAACAGACCAAACGAAGGATGAAAAAATAGAAAATAAATACAATAAATGGTAGATTTAAACCCAACCATATCAGTAATCACATTAAATGTAAAAAGTCTCAGCCGGGAGCAGTGGGTCATGCCTGTAATCTCAGCACTTTGGGAGGCCAAGGAGTATGGATCACAAGGTCAGGAGATTGAGACCATCCTGGCTAACATGGTGAAACTCCATCTCTACTAAAAAATACAAAAAAAAAAAAAAATTAGCTGGACATGGTGGTGGGCACCTATAGTCCCAGCTACTTGGGAGGTTGAGGCAGGAGAATGGTGTGAATCTGGGAGGCGGAGCTTGCAGTGAGCTGAGATCATGCCACTGCACTCCAGCCTGGGTGACAGAGTGAGACTCCGTCTCAACAAAATAAATAAAATAAAATAAAATAAAAGTTTCAACAGTCCAATTAAAAAACAGATATTGTTAGATTGGATTTTAAAATAGGCTCTTAAAAATTTATGTCAACAGAAAAACCTGAACAGAGATGTTTATGGCAGCTTTATTAATAATTGCCAAAACTTCAGGTGATCTGCCTGCCTCGGCCTCCCAAAGTGCTGGGATTATAGGCGTGAGCCACCACGCCCAGCCCAAGACGACAAAACCCTGTCTCTACTATAAATACAAAAAATTATCTGGACATGGTGGTGGGCACCTGAAATCCCAGCTACTCGGGACGCTGAGGCAGGAGAATTGCTTGAACCCAGGAGGTGGAGGTTGCATTGAGCTGAGATCATACCACTGTCATCCAGCCTGGATGACAGAATGAGACTCCATCTCAAAAAGGAAAGTAAAAACTTGGAAGCAACCAAGAATGTGTTCTTCAATAGGTGAATGGATAAACAAACTGTGGTACATCCAGACAATGGAATATTATTCAGCACTAAAATGGAAAAAGCAGGCTGGGCACAGTGGCTCACACCTGTAACCCCAGCACTTTGGGAGGCCAACGCAGGCAGACCACCTGAGGTCAGGAGTTTGAGACCAGCCTGGCCAACATGGTGAAACCCCATCTCCAGTAAAAACACAAAAATTAGCTGGGCATGGTGGCACACACCTGTAATCCCAGCTACTGGGGAGGCTGAGGCAGGTGAATCCCTTGAACCTGGGGAGCAGAGACTGCAATGAGCTGAGATCATGCCACTGCACTCCAGCCAGGGCAACAGAGTGAAACTGCATCTCAAAAATATAAAAAATAAATCAAAATAAAATAGAAAATAGAAAAAGCTATCAAGCCTTAAGTGTATATTACTAAGTGAAAGCAGCCAATCTGAAAAGCTACATACTGAATGATTCCAACTATGATACCCTGGAAAAGGTAAAACTGTGAAGATAGTAGAAAGATCAGTGAGTGCTAGGGGTTGAGGGGAGGAAGAGGTGAATACATGCAGTCCAGAGGACTCTTAGGCCGGTGAAAATACTGTCTATAACGTGGATCCACGTCATTATACATTTGTCCAAGCCCACGGAATGTACAACACCAAGAGAGAACCCTAATGTAAACTATGGACTTTGGAGTGTTTTGTTTTTGTTTTTCTTTTTGTTTTTTGAGATGGAGTCTCACTCTGTCGCCCGGTTGGAGTGCAATGGCACAATCTCAGCTCACTGCAACCTCCACCTTCCAGGTTCAAGCGATTCTCCTGCCTCAGCCTCCCAAGTAGCTGGGATTACAGGTGCCCACCACCACGCCCAGCTAATTTTTGTATTTTTAGTAGAGACAGGGTTTCACCATGTTGGTCAGGCTGGTCTCCAACTCCTGACATCAGGTGATCCTCCTGCCTCGGCCTCCCAAAGTGCTGGGATTACAGGCATGAGCCACCGCGCCCAGAGACTTTGGAGGATTCTGATGTGTCAATGTAGGTTCATCAGTTGTGGCAAATGCACAGCTCCAGTGGGGGTGCTGATGGTGGAAAAGGCTGTGCATGAACAGGGGCAGAGGGGCATCTGAGAAATCTCTATGCCCTCCTCTCGATTTTTCTGTGAACCTAAAACATCTCTTTAAAAAGTTTTTAAAAATAATAGGCTGACGTGATGCAGAGACCTTTGTTTGATCCTCAGCTGTGTGCCCTCCAAGCCTCAGTTTCCTCACCTATAAAATGGATCTGAATGTGCCTATTCCATGGGGCCATTGCAAGGATTCAGTGAGATTCTGTGTATTGCTCAGCACAGGGTTTGTCTGGTACCTCAAAGGCATCTATTGAATGGTAGCTGTGATGGGAAGGTACAGGGGCGTCTTGAGGGGACACAGTGAGGAGGGAGTGAACACAGATGGGTGAACACAGATGGGTCTCCATCACCTCAGTGTAGAAAGAGCTGAGGTACAGGACCTGAAGAGAACAGAGCACACAGCAAGTGCTCCGTAAACACTCAGGCGTTTCACTGGAGACTTGCCGTCCACCCGCATATGTCCCAGGACTCTTAGCTTTGTGAGATTCCATTGTTCAAGTCAAATGTCTGAAATCCTAAAACACTAGAAAATTGGTCTACAGAAATCACTGGAATGTTTACTTCTTGAACTGCTCATTACATCTCTGCATAAAATGTAGCCTTGTACTCTCTCCTGAAGCGGGTCTAATTAGAAGGATAAAATATTTAAAGCTTTGCAATGGAAACCTGAAGTACAACAAGATAAGCCCTAAGATAACAGACAATTTGTATTTTAATGATAATTCTTGCTTAAAGGAAAAGAAGCACTCATTGACTGAAGAAAATATTCTCTAAGAAGCAGACTGCCAGATTCCCTGGAATTCTATTTTTCTGGACAGTAATATGTTCCTCTGGGGATGGACAATTTCTGCCAGTCTCTTGCGTATCTGTCAGAATGAGGCCCTTCTCCATAGCTAAGAGAGTTTCAAGAGATTAAAAAGTCACCTCTCCAATATGAAGAGACGTCTTTTGTGTCTTTTTCCTCCTGAAAAATGATTGAAATGCAAATTAACTGTGAGTCTCTCAAGTCTCTTTACCCCCAGGTAAAGAGAAGGGGAATTAGCAGGGGATATGCCAGCATCTCAGCTGTGATTAGATACATGTGTGGTGTCTCCCAGAAGGACAGGCCCAGTGTTAATATGATGTAAAGAAAATCCTCCCACCTAGCAAGGGCCAGATTCCAAGAGACAGGTGGATGAGAGATGTGGGGGAATTCCCAGCTCCTCAAGCACAGGAAGCCTACTTGGATCTCCCCAAAATGAAGTTGAACCAAATAAAATGGTCATTTGATAGGTCAAAAATGGTCAGATGTCAGCAGTTTCACATGGTTCAGCCTCATAAGGTCATGGCCTACCTCCTTAGGAATAAGTGACTTTTCTACTGGGCCTGGCAGTGTTTTAAGGTTTTGCCAAGCTCTACACACTGTTATTTAGTCTAGAGATAATACACTGGCAGCCCCGGGATGAATCCAGCCCACATGCCTGTTTTGTTTGGTCCAGGTAGTAGCCAGTCCCCAAGGACAATGACCATCCATTCTGTCCCTCTCTCCTAGACACACACGCTACATCAAGAGCTGGAATCCGACTCTCCTTCCTTTAAATCTGGGCTGGCCTGGAGACTTTCTTGACTGAAAGAATGTAGTGTTAATGACATTCTGGGACTTCCAGGCAGGTCCTAGTAAGCCTGCAGCTTCTACCTGGAACTGCTGGAATACTCTTAGGGGAGCCAGCACCATGCAAGAAGAGCAACAACACTGGGACCTCCATGCTGGGAGGAAGCCCAAGCCACCTGAAGAAGCCCTTGCAGGATGAAATCCCAAGAGGAGAGAGTGGTCAAGTTGCCTGGAGGCACGAGACAAGTTCGGAGGAAGCTACAGGCTAGAAGCCTAGACTCCAGCCCCTGCTGTTCCAGCTGATGCCACTGGGGCAAAAACAGGACCCTTGAAAGCTCCCAGGTGATTCTAATGGCAACAACATTTGAGAATCACTGGGTTGAAACCACTCACTTTAGGGACGGGACAGTGCAAGACAAAAATAAGGTTGAGCTCTTGCGCCCGAGGCATGCTTTAACAGGAGAGTTACACCGTAAGAACAAGCGAAGGAGTCCTCCTGTCTCTGTTGTCCATACCAATCCCCCGTAATGCGTGCTGGCTTAACCTGCAGAACGTTCCTGAAACGCTTACTCCCTTCCCCCAGCACCATGGCCTCTGTGTCACTGCACTTCTTGGATGATGTGGGCTTCCCCTGGAGCAAGTGAACGTCCCAACAGGCCCAAGTGGAAGCTAAGGCTTTTTAGGACTTAGCCACAGAATGTCACCAATACTGCATTCTCTTCACCAAGAAAGCCACTACACTTTCTCTTCACCAAGGATAGTCCCAGATTTAATGGGAGAAGAATCAGATTCCAGCTCTTGAAGTGGTGGGCAGCAAGCGTGTCCAGGAGAGAGAGAGGAAAATGCACAGCAGCTGTCTTTGAACATGGGTGACCCCACCAATGACACAGGGATTTTGGACTGAGTCCTAAAAGACTGATTCTCCCCTTGTCCCCAGCCCACTGGGCACCCAGGTGACCCTGTCCTCTTGGCCACTCCTGGTCAAAGAGAAATGGATGCCCTTTTTCACTGTTTACATCCTCCAGACTCTCTAGAGACTCAGGGACTGTGTGGAGTGGGGCTGGGATGTTTCCAGGGTCGGAGAGAGGGCAACCAGGAGCCTCCAGGGCTCAGAAGCAAGATGGGGCCCATGAGCACACCCTCAGTGCCTGCAGCCTCTCTTACGCTGTCACACAGCCACGTGTACCGAACCAGGGAGGGTGCCTTTGCGTAAGTGGATTTGCCAGGTAACTGGTGTCTACTCTGTACACCCAAAGAGGATATCTATTTAATGCTTAGCTTCTGAGTGGAAAATCTCTCCAAAATGGCTTATGTGTTCTGGGTCTTCTTCAGCCAAAAACAGGAATCACATTTAACAACGTGGGTAAGAAGAAATGTGGGCTTGGAGTCACGTGGATCTGGCTTCACTGACTTAATCACACAAGTGTGCACGCCCAGCCCCAGGCATCCCTCCAGCTTCTCTCCTCTACAGGAGCTGAGATTTTCCCAAGGGACTGCTCCAACTCTATGCCATTCCCCTGCTCAATAACTTGCAATGGCTCCTACTGCCTACTAATTAGATGCAGTCTTCTCACCCCAGCAATCAGCACCTTCTATAATCTGGCCCTGGCCTCTCTCTCCCAGCCCTCCTGCACCCCTATCCTCTAACTTTCTGAAGGACTCTGTGAATATTTCCTGGGCTTCCCTATCTTGATACCTCTCCACCTAGAACAGTCTTAATGCCTAGGCCCACCAGGAGATATATGCCTATAGTTCTAATCCATCTACAGCCCCCATTCTCAAAGTCCTGATGATGACAGCTGTTCAGTGGCATTGGCATTTGACACTTTGAATGCACCGTCTTTTCCTGTTAATGTCTCTTCGTGAACATACATCTTGTCCTCATCCAATCCTCTAACAAATACTTGTGGACCTACTTTGTGCTGGGCACCTTCTTCAATCCATCACTTTAGCCATTCCCCTCTTTGGGTCTTGACTGGGCCCATCCTTTCTCCAAGATTTGATAAACATGCAGAAAGAAAATCTACGTTCCATTCAAGTTTGTCCCACGGGATCCCTGTCCCAGTGGCTGACACGGAGCTTATCTCAAGGCAGGTATTAGACATTTGCTGCGCAAGTGGATGGATGCACCAACATTCCTCTGCAAACTGCTCCCTGCTGAGGGAAAGACTGCACAGGGAGACCGTGACTGTCACCCTCACCTGGTGGCCACAGGACACGCCAGGGGCAGGGTCTGAGCACTTACTCCAGCCAAGCACTGCGACGCGCTGCAGGTAGCAAGTAACAGTTCCCATCCTGATGGGGATAACGGGATGAATCAACAACAGAAAGCAATCCACTAGAAAGGCACAATAGTAAGACCACTTCCCAGAGGGAGAAGAGAGAAATCACTCTGAAATAGATCTGTACTGTACCTTACATCATATCTTTCTCAGGATGAAGCAATAAGGTGGAAAACCCAGTGGCTTTGCAGATACTCAGACTCAGATTTGAAATCCAGTTCTCCTCCCTACAAACGGCATGTCCTTGGGCAAATTATTTAATCTCGTTTAGTGTCCTGACCTGTAAAATGGGGCCTCCGTCATGGACTTGTAAGGGTTTGCTGTGATAAAATATGCCAAGCACCCAGCATCTGGCACTTAGTAGGTGCCCAACAAACCTTAGGGTCTGTTCTCACGTGTGTGGCACTTCATGTTTCTATCCCTTGTAGCTAGCACAGTACTGCGCATGTAACCAGTGTCAAAAATGTGTCAAGAATACATTGACCAAGTGGAATGTGAATTGTAAACAAAAAAGGAAAAATAGGAATATGGTCTCTGGGCAGACTCTGCCTAAAGACGTTGAAAAGCCCTGTGTTTATTTTGTGAAGTTGCCATGGCAGCACTGATGCTCCAGCCAGCTCCAGGGTTAGCAAGGATCAATTTGTCTTGTAACCATGGAAATTCCGGAGGTTCGGTGGGATCCAGAGGGGAAGGCAGACACAGTTCCTCTCCACTCTAGAAGTAAGTCCTGGAAAGCCTCCTTAGTTTTCGTGCAGCTAAAACCATCATTATCTAAAATGATGTTTATATGATAATATTTATAAATATCGATTTAGGCGCAGGAGATGTAAAATCAGGCCAAAAAAAGGGAGGGGGGCAGCAATGCTCAGAAGGGCAATTAGCATCATGGAAAACTTAACAGGCTGCCAGAGGGCCGGGATCTAGACCCTCAGAGCTAACTTGGGGCTTCTGTGTCTTTTATGCTTCCATTTGCAGACTCGCTGTCCACACACAGCTTGGATTTTGCTGCCGCTTTTCAAACAGGTTTCCACTACAGGTGAAGCTTGGGGAAAAAGAAAGTGTCCCCTCAAACTTCATTCCCTGTAAAAGAAAACAGCAGCAGATGGGGTCCCTGCCACACACCATGGAGACAGAAGGGAGCCTGGGTGGCCTCCCGACCTCTCTGCTCCCACCATAACCAACCAACACAACCAGAGAAGTTGCAAGATGTGGCTCTGGTAGACTGGGACTTACTCTCCCAAGCCAAATGCAGCCCTTCCCTGGAGCCAGCTCTGGGTCTTCTCTAGGGCCCCAGACTGATGGAGAAATCCGGGATTTGTCTTTGTTCTGGCTCAAGAGAGTTAAGGCACAGAAACAGAATCATCACCCAAGCTCAGAACTCCAGGGGATTCTGCTGGAGGAAAATTCAAGCTGTGAGAGATCTGTTTTTCCGGCCATTGGGAGCCTGTTTGTGTCAGGGGAGGGTTCCGGCCGCGCTGGGCACTGGTGGCTCCATTAGACTCTACACAAAGCAAAAGAGGACAAATGACCGCGGCGCGTCGACGCTTGGCGGGTCACGGTCACAAAGCGGGTCTCAGCGCCTTCCTCAGGCGGCGGCAGAGGGGGCGCTCGAGGTCACCGGCAAGAGACAGATTACCGGCGCCTCGGGAAAACAGAGCCGGGAAGAGCGAGACTGTGCGCCCATCCGCGTTCGCGCGGGTCTGAGCCGCCCCGGTCTTGGAGGGCTCCGGGACCCCAGAAGGGGGACAGCAGTGGGGGATGGGCAGGAAGGGGGCGACTCGGGTTGCCCAGGCTCCTCGCAGCCTCCCTGCCAGGGAGAGGGGCCCGAGTGGGAACAGCTCGAGCCACGGGGGTGTGGGGCTCGCAGCCCGCCCCACCCCGGGAGAGCCGCGATCGCCGCCTCCGACGCGTTCACCAGGTGGGGGTGCCCGGCTCGGGACAAAGGACCGGGACGCGGATCGCGGGCGGGCGCCACTGCCCAGTCCCAGCGTGGAGGGCGAGACCGTGGCCCCGAACCTCCCCAAACTTGGTAGCCCCGGGCGCGTGGGGAGGGCGCCCCGTTACCTGCGCGGCCATAAAGGAGAGATCCATGGTGTCGCTGTCGCCGCGGCTGTTGCTGCCGCCCGCGCTCGCGTCCTCGCTGCTGCAGCTGCCGCTGCGGGTCAGCAGCCTGCACAGTTGGCGGGGATCGGGCGGAGCAGCTAGCGTCCAGAGGCCGCACGGCGCCCTCGGCTGTCTCTGGGCTTCTGCCTCCGGACAGCTACTGGGCGGAGAGTTCCGAGCGCGGGGCGGGCGGGGCGGGGCGGGGCTCGGGGGACTGGGAGCCCCTCCACGTGACCACTCCCGGCCCCACCCCCGGGGCGGGGTCCGTCAGAAACCCCAAGCGCTCACAGTCGCCTCCCTTCGTGCGCGGGATGGGGAAACTGAGGCCCGAGGCCGCCCCGCTGGTTGGTGCAAAAACCAGCCTGGAACCCAAGTCCTGAGCTGTTGGCACCCCGCCCCGTGCAGTTGAGCCCAACCCACCCGGGGCTGTGGGCAGCTCTCTCTTGGGGCTGACACGTTATCCAGTGCCTAAGGACCAAGATCGGAGTGACCTGGCTTTCCACGCCAACGCTCCTCCCAGAGTCCAGTGTGCTCCCGGCTCCGCGAGGTTTAATCCTAGCTCTGCTTTGTTGTGCAGCTTGAACAAGATAGTGTCTTTTAGCCTAGATTTCCTCATCTGTGAAAAGACAATACAGAATCGAATAATTAAATGAGATAGGGAATATAGCACGCGGTGTCCTCAATAAATGAGAGCCCTAACATGGCTAATCATCCAATAGAGATGAGGCTGTGAGTGGTGTCTTCGAGGACTGCACGGTGCTCAAGTTGCACAGCGGGTAACTCTATGGCTCTCAGCTCAAACAAGTATCGAAAATTATGCAGATGCCACAGTTCAAGTAAGGGGAACAGTGTGAGTGTGTGTGTGCGTGTGTGTGTGTGTGTGTGTGTAGAGTACCACTGGTCCCTTCGGGTGGTATCTCTTTCAGGTACTTCACACTCATGGTCATCATGAGCCTCTGTGAGTGGCAGCCTGGGACTCCCAGACTTTGTCACAGGCAAGGAAGCTGTGGCACAGGGAGATGGAGGGGTTTGTTCAAGGTCCCCCGGCAGCTGGGGGCCCAGCAGGGACTGTGGCTGTGGGAATGGGACCAGAACCTCACTGATTCATAGAAGGCTCTCAGTGTTATCTTTCCGATAACTTTCCTTTCTTTCCCTTCCCTTCCTTTCCTCTCTCCTTTTCTTCCTCCTCTTCCTTCTCTCCTTCTCCCCTACCCGCCCCCCACCACTTTTCTCTTTCTTCTCTCTTTTCACTTTTCCCGTCATGCTTGCCTTCTCCCTTCCTTCTCTGGTCTCTAAACCTTCCAATTCCCTGGCCCTCCCTTCCCTCCCTGTTTTCAGTCAGTACTGTGCTCGCCACACCCATCATTCCTGCCACCTCCCAGCGTCGTCCACACGGGGCATGCCCAAACAGTCCATGCCAAGAGCCTCCCACCTCCTCCCATGCTTCCTGTGGCCAATAGCAGAGCAGCCTGCCCAGGAATGTCCAGGGCTCCCCGTCTGCTGTAAGAAATACGTACATTTATTGTGAAGTGTCATACTTCACAATCGAAGGGTATGTATGTTGTGTGTGTGCAATTTGAAAAATAATGTAGCCTTGCATAGGTTAAAAAATGGAACAATAAAAAACAGTCTTCAAGTCCTGCTGTGTATCTCTCCTAAGGCATCTCCTACCTGCCCCGTTTCCAGGGTCACCTCTATCCTATTTAGTATTCATTCATGTCAATTCTCTTGCTTTTCTTTATAGTTTTACCTTTACAATTTACCTGCTTTAACCCTTTGTAGAAAAATTAAATTGCTCTGAATCTGTTCTTCCATGTCTTCTCTGTTCCTTTCTCAGCATTATTTGCGTAGTTGATGTCTATTGTTTTTCAGTGCTACACAATGTCCCATTTGTATGTCTTTATCACAGTTTTTATTGATGCAGTAGCCCTTTGATGGATACTTTGGTCATCTCCAGGTTTTCTGATAATGCCAAAAAAACAAAACAAACAAAAAAAATGCTGCTATAAACACTCTCGATCTTGTCTTCGGATGCACAGGTGCAAGGGGTCCTCAGGGAATATGCTAGGAATGGAACAGTTGGGTCTTGTGGTCAGCTCCTCTGTACTTTTACTAATTGCTGCCCATTGTTTTCCAGTTTCTGATTTCCAAGGTGGTTTCACCCATTTTATTATCCTACCTATAGCAGGCATGGGTTCTTATTGCTCCACAGTTGACCAACACTTTGCATCGTCAGGATTTGTTTTTAAGTTTTGCAAAATGATACGATGAAGTAGTGTTTCATTCGGATTTGATCCTCATTTCTCTGACTGCTAATGACACTAAGCATCTTTTACACATCTATTGATCAGTTTCATTTCCTTTGATGAGAAATGCCTTTCATCAGGTCTTTTGTGCTTGTTTTAAAATTTTGCTTATTTTTTTTTATTGACTCAGGAAAAGTATGTGTATGTTTTAGGTACTAGTCTTGTTAGTTATAGGTTTTTAAGTATCTTCTTTCATGTTTACATTTCTTTTCACTCTATTATATATTTTCATGAACAGAAGTAAATAATTTAAATTTGGTCAAAATTTATTAATATTTTCTTTTATAGTTAGCCCTTGTTTAATAAATTACTTGCCAATTTGAGACCATAAAGATGTTGTCCTGTAGTATTTTAGTAAAAATTTAAATGCTTTTTCTCATATTTCAGCCTTGTATAACTGATATATTGTGTGTGAGGCGGGAGTAAGGAAGCAATTTTATTTTTCTCATATTAATGTTCAATTATTCCAGCCCCATATTGACTAGATCGGCTCTTTCCTGTTGATCTGCAACACCAAATTTATCAGGTGTCCATCTAGCCGTGAGTCTGTTTCTAGGCTGTTCTGTTCCATTGGTTGTTCATCTGTCTAATACTAATGCAATTCTGACTTAGTTACTCTAGTTTCATGCTAATTCATGTATGGGAGAGCAGGTTTCCTCACTGCATTCTTTGTTTCCTTACTACCTGTGGCTCTTTGCTCTTTGGATACATTTTAGGGTGACCTCGTCAGCTCCTCCAAATAACCTGGACTTGAACACAATTCTATTAACTCTTTTTGGGTATCATTGACATATTACAGATAATAAATATTTCTCTTCAAGAACATGCCATATCTCTTTATATGCTTAACTTTTCTTTAGTATTTCTACATAAAGATCTTGCAAATCTTTTGCTGAAATCATTTCATGGTGCCTTTCTTAAAAATTTTTATTTTGAGATGATTATAGGCTCATGTGCAGTTGTAGGAAACAATACAGAGATCTCATGTACCCTTTATCCAGTTTCTCCCAATGATAACATCTTTGCAAAATTAGAGTACAGTATCGGCCCAAGGATACTGACATTGATATAGTGAAGATACAGAACATTTCCATCACCACAAGCATTTCTCACTTTGCTCTTTTACAGGGAGACCTACTTCCTCCCTGCCCCACCCACTCTTTAACCGGGGGCAACCACTCATCTGCCCTCCCTTTCTATAATTTTGTGATTGCAAGAATGTTATAAAAGAATCATACAGTTTATACTCTTTTGAGATCGGCAGTTTTCACACAGCATAGTTCCCTGGAGGTCCATCCAGATCGTTGCCTGTATCAATAGTTTGTTCCTTTGTTCCTTCGCATTGCTGGATGTTATTCTATGTTATGGATGTATCATAGTTTGTTTAACCACTCACCTGTCAAAGGGCATCCTGGTTGTTTCTAGCTTTTGGCTGTTATGAATAATGCTGCTATAGACATGGTGTATGGCTTTTTGTATAAACATGTCTTCCCTTCTCTGGGATAAAGGCCCAGGATCGTATGGTAGTTACAGTTTTCATTTCAAAGAAACTGCCAAACTGTTTTTCGCAGTGGCTGTAACATTTTACATTCCTACCAGCAACGTAGGAGTGGGTTTTCCATATCCTTGCCAGTATTTGTTGTTGTGATACTTAATTTTATGAATCAGTTTCTATCAGGTGCCCAGATAAAACATTATTTATGGGTGTGTCCCTGAAGATGTTTCTGGATAAGGTAAGCATTTGAATCAGTGGACTCAGGACAATAAATTGGCCTCTCCAAGGAGGGGGGGCATCTGTATTGGTCTGTTCTCATGCTGCTAATAAAGTCATACCTGAAACTGGGTAATTTATAAAGGAAAGAGGTTTAATGAACTCACAGTCCCGCATGACTGAGGAGGCCTCAGAATCACGGCAGAAGGCAAAGGAGAAGCAAAGTCACGTCTTACAAGGCAGCAGGCAAGAGAGCTTGTGCAGGGGAACTTCCCATTTGGAAAATCATCAGATCTCATGAGACTTAATCACTACCACTAGAACAGTACGGGGGAACCACCCCCATGATTCAATTATCTCCACCTGGCCCTGCCCTTGACACGTGGGGACTATTACAATTCAAGGGGAGATTTGGGTGGGGACACAGCCAAACCATATGAATGTCATTCAGTTATTGAGGTCCTGCATAGAACAAAAAGCTGGAAGAAGGCATTTGCTTTTTTTTTTTTTTTCCTACCTTACTACCTGAGCTGGGGACATCTCATCTCATCTTGTCCTGCTCTCAGACTGGGATATAGATACGCACCATGGCCTCCTCTGATTGTCAGGCCTTCCGATTTGGACTGAATTACACCACCAGCTCTCCTGGGTCTCCAGCTTGTGGATGGTAGATTCTGGGACTTCTTGGCCAACTCTTCATAATAAACCTCCTCTTATTTATCTCTAGGAATGTCCTACTTGTTCTTTTTCTCTGGAGAACTTTGACTAATATGAGCATTGTCCTTTTTATTTTTCTTTATTTTAGCCATTATGATAGGCATGACATGATATCTCATTGTGGTTTTACTTTATAGTTTCCTAAGAAAGGGCTAACAATGTTGAACATCTTTTCAGATGCTTATTTGCCAGTGGCATATCCTTTTTTTGTAGAATGTCTATAGATGCAGTCATACAACTGTACTCTTCTCTTCGTTTGACTCTTTTGTTTGGCGTGATATTTTTGAGAATCACCCATGTTGTTACCTGTGTCAGTAGTTCCATTTTTACTGCTGAATAGTTTTCTGATGTGTGGATATAGCACAACTTGTTTATCAATTCTCCTGTGGACGGGCATTTGGGTTGTTTCCAAGTATTTGGCTATTACGAACAAAGCACTGATGAACATTTATGTGTCAGAATTTGTATAGATATTTTGTTTGCTTAGTTGCTTGTTTGTAAGAAACTGCCAAACTGTTTCACAAAGTGTTTGTACATTTTACATTCCCACCAGCTGTGTATGAGAATTCTAATTGCCCTACATTCCCTGCCACACTTGGTATTTTCGTTGCTTTCAATTTAGCCATTCTAATGGGTATAAGCCAGTATTTTATTATGGCTTACATTTGCATTTCTCTGATGACGGATGATGCTGAGCATCAAATCATGTGCTTATTGGCCATTCTTTTATTTTCTTATCTTTCACCTACTTTTTTAAAAATTGGATCACTTGTCTTTTTCTTATTTTTTATTATTTAGTTGTTCTTTATGTATTTTGGGTACAAGTCCTGTGTCAAATACATATGCTGCAATAATCCATGGTATTTTTTCATTTAAAATTTTTTTATTTGTTATTTAATTTTATTGTTTCTGGTCTTTTAACTGTATGTATTTAACTGTACAACATGCTGCTTTCATATATTTATCTTCTTATACACATATATAGTGAAATGGTTACTGCAGTCAAGCAAATTTGCACTCATCATTGCATAGAGTTGACCTTTTCTTTTCTTTCTTTCTTTCTGTTGTTCTTTCTTTATAGCAAAAGTAACTAAAATCTACTCTTTTGGCAAATGTCCAGCATACAATATGATATGATGAGCCACAGTCCTCTTGCCATCAGATCTCTAGACTTCCTCATGCTGCATAAGTGCAACTTTGCACCCTTTGATCTATAGGTTCCCATTTCCCAGCTCTGTGCCTGGTAACCGTTGTTCTATTAGGTTTCTACGTGCTTATTTAAAAGTTTACGTACATAAGAGAGATCATACAGTATTTTTCCTTCCGTGTCTGGCTTATTTCACTTAGCATAATGTCTTTTAGTTTTGTCCATGCTGTCGCAAATAGTAGAGTTTCTTTCTTTTTTAAAGTGGAATAATATTCCACTATATATGTGCACACTTGGCTATATAAATGGTGCTGTAATGAATGTGGGCATGCAGGTATCTTTGCAATGTGGTGATTTCATTTTCTTTCTATATATACCTAGAAGACAGATTGCTGGGTTATGTGGCAGTTCTATTTTTAATTTTTAAAAGAATCTCTATATTTTTTCCATAATGGCTGTACCAGTCAACATTCCCACTAATGGTGTGCAAGGATTTCTTTTTCATCACATCCTCATCAACACTTAGCTATGTCAGTCCATGGCTTTTTTTCTTCATTTTCTTAGCAGTGTTTCTCAAAGTTCTTAGTTTTGATAAAAATCTTATTGATTCATTTTTTATCTTTCAAGGTCCATGCTTTTTGTGTCCTATTTAAGAAATCTTTGCCTGCCTCAAGGTCACGAAGATGCTTCTCCTTTTTTTCCCTAAAAGTTTTATAGTTATAGTCTTTGTGCTTAAGGTTCTAATCTATTTTTGTTTTTATGTATGGTCTGAATGAAAGGTTAAGGTTCTTTTTTTTCCCTAAAGGGATGTGCAATTATACCAGCACCATTTGTTGTAAGCACCATCCTATCTGCTCAATTACCCAGGACTGGGGCTAGACTTAAGGAGACACAAAATTTGGGGTTGCACTCACTCTCAGGCACCAACCCTACATTGGCAGGAGCCTGGCAGTGAGTGCCTCCTTAAATTTTGATTCATTGGCCCTTGCTGGCGTCGCCCACTATCTGGTAAGCATCTCCCAGGCAGATATACACATTAGGAAGATCACCCTACATGATCTGCGTGAGTGACCTCATCCAGGCCTGTAAAATGACCCGCTGAGGACACCCAGACCTCTGTTGTGAGCTTCAGGGGCACATTCCGCTGTCTCCTCAGCACTGTCTCCTGAGTGGCTGATGGCATCTCACATTTAGCCCAGCCAGCACTGAGCTGATTTCCCTGCCCACCTGGCTCCATCACAGGCAAGTAATGAATGGAACTACCCAAGTCCTCCATGTATGATTCTAAAAGTTGCACACTACACAAGGGCACCTGGTGGAGAGGCAGGGAGGCCTAAAATTCATAGAAGGGTCTTTTGGGGGAATTAACAAAGTCATCCTCATCTCCTCTCTTTCTTATACCCTTTCTCAGCCCACCAATGCTTGAGTTCACTGTGCTCCAGCATAGGAGGCTTCTTTCTGTCCCAGGAGCACACCATGCAAGTTGTGTTTCTCCCTAGGGAGTTAGCCTTTGCTATTCCTTCTACTTGGGACTCTCTCTAGATCCTTCTTCTGATGGTTCAGATTTCATTTCAAAAGCCACTTCCTCCAGGAGGCCCTCCCTGATCACCCTAGCTTAAGTAATTGGCCACTCTCTATCATAGCACATTGTTTTGTGTTTTCCATAGCATTTCTCCACTTTAAAATTATTTACTTGTTGGGAGAAGCAACCTGCCATGGGCCCTGAGCATCACCTGTAGGGTCTCAGAGGGGATGGCGGGAAGGCAAGGTTCTAGTGACTCTTTTCCTGGGCTACTTTTCAGGGTTGCATTTTTTTTCCTTGAATTTTTATTTTAGATACAGGGGTACACATGCAGGTTTGTTACATGGGAACATTGCAAAATGCTGAGGTTTGGAATACAAATCCCATCCTCCAGGTAGCAACCACAGTACTGGAGAGAGAGTTTTTTTTTTGGTTTTGATTTTTGTTTTTTTAAGATGGTCTCACTCTAATGCCCAGGCTGGAGTGCAGTGGCACAATCTCAGCTCACTGCAACCTCCATATCCCAGGTTCAAGGGATTCTCTTACCTCAGCCTCCCGAGTAGCTGGAATTACAGGTGCCAGCCACCAGGCCCAGCTAATTTTTGTATTTTTAGTAGAGACAGGGTTTCACCGTGTTGGCCAGGCTGGTGTCGAACTTCTGGCCTCGGGTGATCCGCCCGCCTTGGCCTCCCAAAGTGCTGGGATTACGGGTGTGAACAACCAAGGCCCAGCCTAGAGAGGTGGTTTTTTTAACCATCCCCACTCTAATAGGTCTGTTGTTCCCATATTTATGCCTGTGTGTACTCAACGTTTAGCTCCCACTTATAAGTAAGCATTCTGTTTTTAGTGAGCACCTAGAGACAGTGGGGTCAGGTCTCCCCGTGGACACAGAGCAGACTCGCTCACTGCTCACCTTCAAAGCACTGAATCTTCGAGGCTCTCTGTTGCCCTCCTGTAACACAGCCCAATGCATGAGAGACACTGATCGTGAGACAAGTGTCAACTCCCTGGGGACACGGAGGCGTGGGGAGAACCTTCAAGAGTAACAGGGAAAACAGCACCAGCTTTTGTGTTGGCAGCCCTTGATCTGCACGAGGAGCTGAACCGGAGGGCCTCCTCCATGTCCTCTCCTCCCATGCTCACAGCAGCCAGGCAAGAACACTTAATTATCCTGTCTGAGGCCAGGAGCAGCAAGGTGATTTAACCCAGCCACACAGAGCTGGTGAGGGCTGGAGGTGAGAGGAAGGGGACCTGGAGTCGAGTCTCGGGCTGGGCCACCTGCATGCTCTTGGGCAGTGTGGCGCAGGGATGGAGTCAGGGACTGCACCTTTGGGATCCTGGAACGCTCTCCAGCGTGCTGTTACGCCAAGTGCTAGATACTTGTGTGCAGTGCTAGATTCATGTGTGCAGAGAACTTGGAATCTGTGAGAAGGAACATTCTGTTCCTTAAAAGGCTCTTGGCCTTAAGGCTATAGCAGGGGGGCATGACCTTGTCACTATGCCTCATCTGGGATCCAGATGGAGAAGGCAGGGGTCCACAGAGGCCTTGGGGTGGATGACTGCCTCCCTGGGAAGCCCTTAAAAGGATTTAAGCATTCATGAGCTTCTCACTGAGTGACCTCATACATTATTCAAGGCACATCGCAGTGGGTGGACCTAGCCCATGACCCACCCTTTTTTAACAGGCAGAAGCAGTTGAGGCCAGCAGGGACAGCAACATGCACAGGAAATCCTGCTGTCCTTCAAGGCCTGGCCCCAACACTCCCTCCTGTGTCCACTCACTCAGTAAGACACATTTTTTTTCCCTGACCACTCTCTACAGGGGGTCCCTCCCACCTGCACTTTGGAAAAGGTGACCCCTGGACCCTAGTATCTGGATATCTGGGTCACCAGGGGACCTTGTTAAAACAGATTTCTCCTGAACCAGGTTCTCTGGAAGAGGGGCTATGTAATGTGGATCTTACAGCTTTTCCAGGTGAGTCTGATGCCCATTCATCTTTCTTCCAATCCAAATTAAGCCTTCTTTTTTCTAGGGCTCCCTAGGACTCTGCTATGAAATTGCAGTTCAACTCAATTTGTTTCAATTTAAATCAATTCAAATTTAATAAGAATTTACTGAGCATATCACACTAGGACACACACGAGATGGACAGTAAACTACAAAAAACAGAGGCTCAGAAAGGTTAACTTGCTCAGGTTATTGAGCAAATATAGGCAAATCCAGGATTTCAGTCCATACCCAGATGAGTCTAAAGTCCCAATGTCTTCTATGCTATTGTATCTATATTTCAGTCAGATCAATGCAAAAACAGAAATAATTAAAGTGAGGAAGAATTAATCCATTCCTTCACCTATTAATTCTTTTATTCAGCAGGTATTCCATTCATCTATCCAATATGTGTTTCCTAAGCACCTACTATGTGCTGAGCACCGTACGCCTGGAAAGGGTGGCCAGAGTGGCAGAGTTTCAACAGCAGTGACAAGGAGCTGAAATATGGCCAAAAGTTGGGAGGCTGAAGAATCAGGTTTGCATCTTGACTCTCACCCTGCTAGCTGATGTCATCGGGCAAGCGACTTAGCCTTTCTGAGCCAAACATTTTCATGTGTAAAAGTGGAGGGCTGAATGAAATGGTGGTAAGAGTGCCTAGCGCCATACCTGGCACATAGTAGGCACTCTGTCGGTGGAAGCATAGAAGGAAGGTTACAGACCGCGGGGGGAGGGAGGGGCCTGTTGTGTGCAGGGATTGCTTATGTGCTTATGTTTGTTCTAGTTTTAACAAATGTCCTGCTAGAACAAGTGCACCAGAGGATTACAGAGAAAGAGGCAGGAAGGCTTTTTGTTTATCCACGAAACACGCCAGCACCTGGAGACGTTGGGCTTAAATGGAGTGCTCTGAGAATGCTTCACGAATGAACAAACTAATGAGCTCATAAGCATCTATGGCTGGGTAAGGGGATGGATGAAAGTAGGCAGAAGAATGCGGAAAGGAAACGTCTCCCTATGCCCATCTCAATGATCCCACTTGCTTTCCTTTGCCCATGCACACCCATCAGGGCTGAGAGTTATACTGAGTGATTTTCAGATGGACAGAAGCTCACCTGTTGGCCCCAGTTTCCTCACTGATACCAGGTTTCTGCAGCTTGGGAAAGAAAAGGGCACTAGGAGCGGGAAGCCCTCGCCATTGCTACACTGGGAGAATTAAATGTCCTCATTTTCTAGCATGACTTCTTAATGTGAGAGCAGAGGAACCCTCACATACGATCATTCAATTACTCCAAAGCAATTACTAAGCTCCTACAAGAGCCAGGCATTGTGCCAGGGTCCCCGGGGGTGAATATCCCTTCCTCGACCACAGTTCCACAGGAGGAAGATGAAGCAAGTTGATAAATGGAAACAAGGCCACACCCAACATTAAAACACAGCACAGACTGCACTGTCCAGCATGGTGGCCACCAGCCACATGCAGCTACTGAGCCCTTGAGACACGGCCAGTCCAAGTTGAGATGTAAGTGTAAAATACACGACTTCCAAGACCTAGTGTAAAAGAATTAATGATTTTTAATATTAATCACATGTTGAAATGACAATATTTTGGATATACTGGACTAAAGGGAATATTATTAAAATTAATTTCACCCATTTCTTTTTAATGTTTTTAAAGTGGCGACTAGAACATTTTACATTGTACAAGTGGCTTGCAGTCTGTTTCTGTTGACAAGCACTGGCATTGTCCATTCGCAGTACAGCTCATGTATGAGACTGGGCTGGGATGCAGGAGGGCTGGAGGGGGCTAGGCTGGCTTCGTGGCCCTCGAGGATGACTGGTTTGGGACACGTAAGCAGAAGGAACAGACAAAGTGCTCCAGCAAGGGAGCCAGGTACAGGCAATTCTAACCAGAATAAAGCCCCCGTTTCCCAAGCGGACAAAACAGAGCCATTTCAAATGCAGCCATGCTGTCTTTGGAGATGACAGCCCCCTCTACTCTGGCATCCCAGGCCTGGACCCATCACCTTAACTGGGAGCTGGGATATGAATGCTCCCTCTCAGGAAGCCCACATCCCTCTCAGTAATCCCAGTCCCAACCCATGCTGGATGCCTGCCGGCTTCTCCCACTTGCCAAGAGGGAAGTGTCTCCTCCCCAAAGCCCCAGCTAAATCCTTCCATGCCACCCACACTTGCTTTTCTTCACAGGAAACCTGCAAATCTCCAGGCACCATCCCCAGACGGTAATTGCTGTTTTTGCTTCCTTTGTTGGCTGCACCTCCAAAGAGTCTGATGAACTCGTTTTAATGAAAGTGCGGATTGCATTGGAAGGAAGTGATGGGGGAACATGCAGCTCTGCTGGGGAGGGTGGCAGAGTGGTGATGCAGGAAGCAAATTGTAAGATACTTCTTCCTGCAACTCTGCCTGCCCAGGGCAGCCACAGCCCATCATCTCGCAGAACAACAATTACGATGACAGTGATCACGTGGTCTCCAGCCTGCTCCTGTCTCCCTGCATGTTGATTTTCCCAGCCCTTAGCACCCATCACGTAGTCACTCCCCAGAGCAGCCCCACAAGGCAGCCCAGGCCAGGGCAAGGTGTCTGCATTCGGAGAAGAGGAGCAACTTTCCTGTCACCCGGCTCATGAGTTGAAGGGCGGGCCTTGAACTCAGCATCTGGGCTGGCAATTGCCACTGCCTCATGCCCCACTGCTTCCTGGAGTAAGTTGAGTCCCCTGGGAACCTTGCAGGGTGAGAGCACGGTCCAGATTCTGCCTCTGCCCAGACCTAGCAACTTAATCTCGGGAGCTTCTGTTTCTTTCTACATTGTGTAAAATGGAGCTAATACCACCAACCTCACAGGACAGCCAGGACTGAATTGCAGTCTCAGTGCCTCTGTTTGAGCCCCTCACTTGCCCTGCGATGCTCCTCACATCACCTAGGGCAAGATGTCCTGATATCTTGATGTCTGAACTCCTCAGCATGGCTGCCTCAACCCTTCCAGTTCTGCCCTCCCTCCGGCCTCTTAACTCCTCTTTTTCATTTCACTCTTTGCCATCTCTTTGAACTGATTTGTCCTCTCCAAACAAGCCGTGTTCCCTCTGCACCCTCAGCCTTTGCCCTGGTGTTCCTTCCTCCTAGAGCACACTCCTTCCCTCTCCTTCTCCTTCGGCTGCATCCTCCTCCTCCTTCATGGCTCCGTGAAGACATCCCCTCCTTCAGAACCTGCTGGGGCTCAGTGGGTACTCAGTTTCTGTGACCACCCTCCTTGGAGCACTCATTGCTTACCATACCAGATACATCTGCGTACAACCTGAAAGTCCCTGGAAGATACACTCCTGGCTTCCTTGCCACTGGGACCCAGTGGCTATCTCTTAGACTGGGGCTAAAGGTGAACAAAGATTCTGGAACCAGGCTGGCCTAGATGCTGTTATGCATGTCCCAAAAAGATACAGGTTCTAGGGGGTTGAATTCCAAACCCCTAGAACCTGTTAAATGTGACTTTACTCGGAAGTAGGATCTTGCAGAGGTTACCAAGTTAACATAGATCATTAAGGTGGGCCCTAATCTCATATGATTCATGTCCTTATAAGAAAAGGAGAAGAGACACAGAGACTCACAGGAAGATCAACGCATGATAATGAAAGCAGAGACGGGACTGATATTGCTGTAAGCCGAGGAATGCCAAGGCCTGCCGGCCACCACGAAAGCAGGGAAGAGGCAAGGAAGGGTTCCACCAGGATTCCTGGGGAAACACATCCCTGCTGACATCGTGATTAGGGACTTCAGGCCTTCAGAAATGTGGAGAACAAATTTCTATTGTTTTCAGCCATCCAGTTTGTGATACTTGGTTGCAGTAGCCCCAGGAAATGAAAAGAGATGCTAAACTCTACAACTCATGGTGTCTAATCTTCAACAATTTGCTTATGCTCTGTACCTCAGTTTCCTGTGAAATGAGAATGATAATTATAGTCCTCACTTTGTGGATTTGTGAGGATTAAATGAATTAATAGTGTAAAGCCAAGTAAACAAAAAGGCTATGAATTAGCTGTTGCTATTATTTGTAATAATAGGTGCTAAAAATTTTATGTTGAAAAAATAAGCAGAAGAAAGACACATAGTAGATATTCCAGAAGTGTTCTTTCCCTCTCGTTTTGTGCTCTCCAAGTACAGCTGCCTTGTGTGTCTGGCACCTTATAGTGGATATGTGATGTTTGTGCCTGTCCAGTCTTCATTCTCCCTCCCCTGGTTACTGTGCTCCAGTTTTCCCCATCAACAACTCTCTGTCCAAGGAGTTCAGCTGGGCTGATCCTATCCTCCATCACCATGGACGATTTTATTCAGGGGAGGACACATGATCCCAAGGTGGTCCAATGAGAGAGTGAGCCTTGGCGTTTTGACTGGAAAGAGAAACTGTCAGTCTGAGAAGTTGCTAACCTGATAGGCTATAAATGGGAAACTGCTAGCTGCCATCTTCCTACCAAAGTCAACCGGTAGGGAAGCAGAGCTGAGAAATGAAGAGAGAGTTTCCAGTAACAGCATTTGAGCATCTGGATCCTTTGGGGCCTGAAGGCCTATCTACCCCTGGACTTTTCAGTTACCAGAAAAAATAATTTAGAGTTTTTGTCCCCTGCAACCAAAAGCTCTTACTTAGTGTTAAAGCTGGTAGCAGAAGTGGCACGTTGCAAGTGATAGAACCTGGAATGAAGGATCAGCTGAAAGGGACTAGTGTGAGAGTGACAAGGATTTCTCTAACTGCAGGTCAGAAGTTGGCCTTCCCTCTTACGCAGGAGCAAATCAGTCTGAGAGTTGCTTGCTTGTCCTGGGACTGGGGCTCCGTGCTGACTGGTATTGAACTTTAAGAGACATGGCAGGAAAAAGGATCTTGGAGCATGCTGGATGCTTCTTACAGACTTCAGTAAATCCTTACAAGAAAGAGATGAGCTTTGAAGGAAACTGGCACATCCAAGTGGTGAGAGGGAATAAAATCTGGCTTTCCTACAAGAGGCTTTATTTGGTCTCTGGCCAATAATCCAAGTTGACCGAGAGTCAGATAATCTTACTCCTTACAGAATTAGAAAAACCAGTTCTGTTCCTTAATCAGGTCAATTTGGGGGAAAGAAACAGAGAGAGACATGTAGGATCCTGGAAAAGTGTGACATCCACCTCACACTCCACTTCCTCCAAATATCAATCTCATGTCCCATGTGTGCCAACCACCAGGGTAAGAGTTGCTCCAGAAAAAGACGTCACTAGGATTTAGCCTGGGCACAGAGCAGGTGAGCATGTTCACCTCTCCACACTTTGTTTGTTAGGTTGCCTAGCCAAGGTGGTGGCCACATTGTTGAGGGATGATTGGGGTTGAGAGAGAACAGAAGTAGGCCTGCTTCTAATCCGTAGAATTTCCCAAGCTGTGCACAACTTGCATGCAAGCACTAGACTTTGAACAAACTTCTAGCTTTGGGTGCTGGTCCATGGAGTTGTCCAGACATAACTGACCAGAATCTTAATGAGTTTGCAAGTTACTGGACTTCTAGAGAAATCCCAATCATGGGAATTAAAAGCCTGAGTTACTCAACCCCCAAGACAATGGTGAAGTTTTGAGCCTACACCAACAAGAATTGGATTGCAAAAGACATGTAACTGTCAAAGGAGCATCCTTCATGATCCAGCAGTAAAGGTCAGCAGCTGAGGGGGATCTCCCCAGAGAGCAGAAACAGGGGCAGCCAAACATGGCTAAGCAAGGAACTCATCCATTGCCAGGAGGAACCCCTAGCGGCTATGCATAAGCTTAATAATGTGAAGTGACAGCCTTATGCTGCTTCCTCTTTTCCCAAAGGAATTTTTCTTGCAATTTTTCTTTTTTATTGTCTCTCCACTGCTGTACAAGAGATAGGCTGAGTGGGGGAGTTCAGCTGTAGGTTGCTGGAACTCTAGAAACTACATTCAGATCTAATGGAGATTAGTGAAATTTACCCATTTTGGAACTGGATATGGATGTGAACATGACTTTAGGTTGTCTCTATTTGGGGTAGGGGAGAGGGCAGTGTTTGGTTGTACATGATTTGTTGCATTCTGTTAAGTGCAGATATTTTTGAGGGTGTCGGAAGACTGGTATATGGAAGTTGGACAGTCAGAGGGCAGGATGTTGTTGACATCTATTGTTTTTGCCTGTCTCACACCCACCCTGGTCTTTTTTTTGCTCTAAAAACCCTGCTTTTCTTCCAAAAACCTTGCCTACAGTCACATAGAGTGGTTAGACCAGGTTGACAACTTCTCCACCTTCCAGCTTCTCAGCCTTGGACGTTACTTTATGACCCAAACTTGGACTGTCAGTGATTACATCTCACAGTCTACCAGGGATAGACATATTCCAAAAAGAGTCTAGAAATACCCTCTCCGGACCAAGGGGGAAAAAAGAGGTTTCCTTTCCTATCTGTATGAACTCTTGGATTCTTATTTTATTCCATGAACTACGATCTTACTATTGTCTTAGTCTGCTAGCAATGCCATGACACCATACCATAAACTGGGCAGCTTAAACATCAGAAATTAATTTTCTCACAGTTCTAGAGACTGAAAGTTCAATATCAAGGCGCTAGCATGGTTGGGTTGCAGGTGACGCCATCCACTGTGTCTTGATGTGGTGGAGAAAGAGGTAGCAAGCTCTCTCGTGTGTCTCTTCTTCAAGGGCACTAACCCCATCATGATGGCCCTACCCTCATGACCTCATCTGAACCAAATCACTTCCCAAAGGCCCCATCTCCAAATGCTATCACCTTGGGGATTAGGGCTTCAACATAACAATTTGGGGACACAATTGAGTTCATAACAAGAATCATTATTCTAATGCTCACATTGTGAAATCTGGCCATTCAAATTTATTCAGGTCGGTTTCTGTGTCCTTTTTATATGTTCCAATCATTTTTCTTTTTGAGCACTTACTTACTTTTCAGAAACAATTAGATGTTATAGGCCCATGTCATACTTTTTCTGTCTCAGCCTGGGGACAAGTCATTCTTCCAAGGAGCCTTGGTTTGTTTTAGTGGAATTGACATTAAGAAACCAATATCTAGTAACTGTTGAGCTTTTGAGTCTAGAAATCTGGCAACACTTGGGACTGATGAGCTTCTCTGGTAGCTCAGAGACCTTGGGAGTAATTCTTCACCTCTGACTCTCATTTGTAAGATGCAAACAGTTGACCCCAGTTTCAACCATTTTATTTTTTGCTGTGACATACTTTGTTCAAAGAAGCTCAATAGGTAAGACAGATGTGATTGAGTGAGTGTTTGAGAAATTAATTGATGTCTGGCTTCTTTGACTGCTGAGGACTCTTCAGGAAAAGTGAAAAGGAATTTGTCCATCCTTACACCAATAGGATGGGCAGCCAGGCTTTCTGTTCCAAGTTGGAGACTCTCTTGCTTCAAAGAGATTTAATAATTTTGTGTTTTTCACGACTAAGCTGATTCTTCTCGTAAAAGAGCCTATTTCTGAGCTTTGAGAAGGGGCATGGAGTGGTCTTGAGCTTGGAAAGGGGCTGATTTAGGGTGTCCTGGAGTGGAGTGGAGTGTGGCTGGACTCTGTTCCCACAAACAGCCACTGTGGATGAGAATAGTGAACATAGGTACCACAGAGGAGAGTGCAGGTCTCTCTCCCAATTTTAGGGTCTGTGTAAGCTTTGGGGTTTCTGGTTTAACTGAAGGAAGTGGGAGGGAATCCTCCAGCATTAGATATTGGGCTTTTCAGAAACTTTTATGAGAGCAGCTCAGAACCAGATCTGATTTGATGTTTTAAAATTTTATTTTCTAAGTGTGATATTTTGTGCTCATATGTGCATGTGGGAGGTGGGGGTGGTATTTATGCCTGGCATATAGATTTTTTTAAAAAAGAGTTCTCTGGTTGAAGAAGGATGTCCAAAGGCATATGGAATTTTCCACATTTTATGAACACACAGTGCTGAGATTTGATGTGTGTGGCATGGCCATGCCTGCTCCCAGGTGTTCAAGAGGAAACATTTCAAGACCTGGACTTCGAAGAGTTTCCTCATTTGTAAAGTGAGCACGATGATGGTACAGCATAGGGTTGTCATGAAATTAAATAGAAAGTGCCTGTTCCAGTACCTGCACATAGGCCATGCTCAAAAAAGGCTACTATTATTCTTAGTTTAATAGTTAATTGATTTACTTTTTTATTTGTTCATAAGCTCCAAGTCCTAGATCTTTTCAGATCTTTTCAGTAACCTTAAGGCATACAGCCTGCCTGATCCACTTCCCAGTCTTTGGCTCAGGGTGTCCTAAAGATAGGTGCCCCAAGTAAATGTCCAGGCCACCACAAATCATCTCCATCCTCAGCTCCTCCACAGGGAGCTCTTTGTCTTGCATTCCATACATGTAAACCAATCTTGCCATCACCTGATTGAAAAGGATGAGCATGAGCATGAGTGTTTGAGCCACTGGCATTGCCAGAGGGGCTCCACCTTGCATTGCCTTGGGACGGGTGCCCTGCCACCTGACGGAGCACAGGCAGATTTCATGGGCATCCTGCCTTCTCTCCAAAGAGAGGCTTGGCAGCAGGAGACAGGTTCCCTGGGTAATGACCTTGATTTCCAGTGATGGATTATTATGCTAATTAGCTAATTGTTTCCCAAGCTGAATATCATCACTTGGGGGAATCTACTGATGTATTCAATCCAAGTGAGCCTGTGTTATCATCATGAATACCTTCTTGGACCTACTGACTGGGGCAGCACATCTGTTCATTCCACACTCTGGAAAACTTGGTTTACTGAGCTCTACTCTGCAAAGTTGCTGGACTGCAGGCTTCTTCTGTCTAATTATTCCTTATCCCTCAGTGTTGCCCTCAACCACTTGATCCAAGAGGCACCCCCACCATGTCTGTGCATGAGCCAGTGGGCAGCAGGAGTGGACACCTTTTAGTCTCAGAGACCCCCCTATACCTGATATTCATGAGCCTCCCACTGCCATTTCAGTAAGTCCATTTGTATTTGAATTCACTTGAGTAGTTTTCTATTCCTTGCAGTTATATATCTCTAGCACATCCTGATTCTTAGGAAAAAAATTAAATTTTATCAACTTTAAGTTTTTCTTCCATAACTGAAGACAGAATAAGAAATGGACCTGCTATTGTGATTACTCTCATCAGAACTGAATATCTTAGCCCAGGCATCAGGCTTCCCTGTCCATTATGTGTGTGTGGAGCTCACATTATTATTATTAATTTTAGCCACTGCACTTTTATTCACATTGTGTATTTTGGCATTTTCCAGAGAAGGACAAGGAAGAGACAGGGTGGCAGAAAGACTGAGATAGAAAGGCAAAGGGAGTCCCCATTTTTCTCATATCCCTTCCTATTAGTCCATGTTTACATTGCTATGAAGAACTTCCTGAGACTGGGTAATTTATAAAGAAAGGAGGTGTAATTGACTCAGAGTTCCACATGGCTGGAGAGGCCTCAGGAAACTTACAATCATGGCAGAAGGGGAAGCAGGCATGTCTTACATGGTGGCAGGAGAGAGAGAGAGTGAAGGGGGAAGAGCCCCTTATAAAGCCATCAGACCTCGTGAGAACTCACTCACTATCATGAGAACAGCATGGGGGAAACCACCCCCATGATCCAATCACCTCCCACCAGGTCCCTCCCCTGACACATGGGGATTACAATTCAGATTACAATTTGAGATGAGATTTGGGTGGGGACACAGCCAAACCATATCACCCTCTCCTTTCTCAACCACACATGGGACAAACACAAAGCAGATGATCCCTCCCCTGGAAGAGGATGCACAAAGCTACACTCACGCATGCACACAAAGAAGATCCCTTCCCTCCACGACAGGATGCTCAGGAGGGTGATGGAGAGAAGTCGAGCACTGTGGATTCCCGGGGCAGGGGAAGCAAGAAAGTCTCCTTACGGATCAGTGGTTGGTCCCTCCAGTCCCCTTTCCTGCTCTATCCCCAGAGTCTATCGAGTGCTTCTCTGCTTTGTCTGATCATTCTCTCATGGCCTCCAGCTTCTTCCCTGCTGCTGGGGACAAAAGGAAAAAGGTTACAGAGCAGGGGGGCTGAAGTCCATCCCTCAGGTCCTCTCCCTCATGCTAGGTGGTCTTCTCTTGCCCTCATGCTACATAGGGGTAAGGACAGGCTCTTAGCTGGCCCTCTCTGGTACAAGTAGATGTATTCCAGGTCCTTCAGTGGCTTCTCAGAGGCACTCACTTTCTGGTGGTTGTAGATCACCCATCTTCCCTCCTTCTTGATGTGGCTGATGTGGTGACCACACATGGCAGAGGTGCCCATGTGACTAATGAAGGCAAAGAACTGATACTGTCCAGGTCCTTCTCAGACTTTAGTCCCACAGGTCCAGACTCAGAGATGGAGCTGGCCGCTGAGTGGCCCTCTGAGATGTCCATGGCAGCTTCAGCATTCAGGTTCCCAACGTAGTTCGTATCATTTATTCTTCTGCTCCCAAATAGGACGCGAGGAGAACATTTTGTTCACACATATTGTTTAATTCTAGGTAATTCCTTTTTACCCACAATCATTCCAACACTAAAAGTGTACTAGGTGGCTGAGGCTTACAGCCTCAGGGGAATGGCCAACCTTTGAGAGAACGAAGATGTCAATTGTGTTTCTATGTACATTATTTTTATACTCTTAGCCAACACAACAGTTGCGAAAGACAAAGCTCCAATCAATTGTAAAAGCAAGTATTTTGTTGAAGTTACAAAATTTTGCCTTTGAACATTAAGGGTCAAAACCTGAAGGACTCAATACACAAAAAGTATCACATAAACAACAAAATTTAGAAGAATGCCAGGTGATGTAAGAACTAGTTCCTGGACAAAAGCAGATAAAATTGATGGGCTAAGGCTGGGCGCGGTGGCTCATGCCTGTAATCCTAGCACTTTGGGAGGCTGAGGCGGGCGGATCACAAGGTCAGGAGATCGAGACCACGGTGAAACCCCGTCTCTACTAAAAATTCAAAAAATTAGCCGGGCATGGTGGCGGGCGCCTGTAGTCCCAGCTACTCAGGAGGCTGAGGCAGGAGAATGGCGTGAACCCGGGAGGCGGAGCTTGCAGTGAGCTGAGATCCGGCCACTGCACTCCAGCCTGGGCGACAGAGCGAGACTCCGTCTCAAAAAAAAAAAAAAAAAATTGATGGGCTAGGGAAAGAGGGGTGAGAGGGTACATAACAACAGGTGACTGGAGCTGGGAAAGCAGAGTTTTGATATCTCAGAGAAGTTTTGGAGGATTCAGAACCAAGAGACTGGCTTCCCAAGGATAACTTGGGCTGATGGCACCCCTTGGAAAGCCCTGGAGGGTGGAGCAGCAAAGGTACTGGGTTATGTACCATATAGAATTGCCTTATTCAATCCTATGGTTGTATCATTATTATTCTCATTTACAGAAAAGATTTTGATTCACAAAGACTAACCACTTCTCTCAGACTCTGTATCAATCAGGATAGGATGGGTTACACTGTAAGCAACTGGAAAGTCTCAATTTCTTAAAATATCAAATGATATTTCTCATTCATACTGTATATTCATAGCAAATTGGAAGAGGAGTTCTGCTTATTGTACTCAAGGAGGGAAAGGAGGAGAAAGAGAAGGAGGAGGAAAGGGCAGAATTCCAAGACCCAGGCTGATGGGAGCAACCACCATCTTGAGTGTTGCCAGTTGCCATGTGGAAGAGAAAGAAGCATTAGAAAACCTCACACTTCTCTGGAACAAAAGTGATATAGGTCGTTTCTCACAACTCATTGACAATAAATAGCTACATGGTCCCATCTACCATATGGAGGCAGGAAGTGTGGTCTACCAGATAGCCAGAGGAAGGAGAAGGCTCTGTATCCATAGGTAGCACCAAAATCATCACATTCCAAAGATTAAGTGACCAATCAGAGATTCAAAACCCAGAGCTGCCAGGCATCCATTAATCTATCCATCTACCCATCTATCCATCCATCTGCCCATCTACCCATCCATCCATCCATCCATCCATCCTTCCATCCATCCACTCACCCACCTATCCATCCATCCATCCATCTATTCATCCATTTATCCATTCGCCCACTTACCCATCCACCCATCTATCCTTCATTCAACAAATATTTTGAGCACCTTTTTCTCCCCATTCTCCTTCTCTCTCCCTCCTCCTTATCTTCCCTTTTCTCCACTGCTGTCCTTTTCTCCCTCTTTCTCCTTGTCCTCTTTTTCCAATTACTATTTTATTATTACTTACACTGAGAGAAATCATAGTCACTTCTGGAAGCCAAATGACTAAGAACAATTTTATGCCTTCTTTCCTTACAGAGCTCATGATCACCATGTGGAAGAACCAAATGACTAAATAGGTGATCACAATATGTTGTGAAAAGAGCTAGAATGTGCCAGACATTACCGAGGCACAGAGGGCAGGCAAATAACCCAACTTAGGGGACAGCAAAGGCTTATGGGAGAAAGAAATACCTAATGGAGACCACAAAGATTATAAGATGAAGGTGAAGGAGAAGGAGGACAGGGGTGTGGAGTGAAGCTGAAGAGGTAGACAAGGGACAGGTCATGGCAGACTGGGATGCCACATGGAGTCGTGACTTTATTCCAAGGATGGTGTTGTGGGGTGTTAAGCAGGCTTCTTTCAAAAGATAACACTTCTGCTAATAGGAGAATGACATTAAGGAAGGCACCAGTTAAGAGATCAGCTGGGAAAAGCTTATAGTCCTTCTTGGGCACAGTCTGGATGTGGCTGTGATCATGGGATGGAGAGCAGTCAGCAATTTCCAGAGACATTTATGAGAGAAAATTAAGTATACTCACTAGGACTGGGGATTGATTAGATGTGGGAAGTGATATAGAAGGAAAATGCCCAGGTTTCTGGTTTGGCCAACCAAGTGGGCCGTTTTGCCCACTCTTTCCCAAGGTGAGGATGCTGGAGGAGGAGCAGAGTGGGGAAGCCATGTCCAGTTTTAAGCACATGGTAATTGAAGTGTAGATGGGCCATCCCAGTGGAGAGGTCTGGTAGGCAACAGACATGCACCTCTAGGGCTCAGAAGAGAATGCTGTGGTGGAGAAAGAGCTGTGGGAGCGAGCTGTCCTGTCTAATTGCAAAGCCTGGGAGGATAAATGCTGTAATGAACTGGCTGGCCCAGATGGAATGCCTGGGGGTTTGTTTACTCAACACTTACTGCATACCTACTCCATGCCGGGAACTGCTAGCCACTGAGAATTCCACAGTGAGTATCTTATCTGTGGTTCCTTCCCTATGAGTCTAGTGGATCCCTCCTAGTTTCAAGAGTCCATGGGTAACAATATATTTTTAAAATATAGTATTTACATTACATTACTGTGAGAAATCACTGCTTCTCCTTCCTGGGGATTTTCAATTTGACACACACACACACTGCAGCAATCATCCATGGAAGGTAAAGAAGGCCATTGATTATGGTAACTAAGATTGTCCAGCATTGCTTTAAAATTATTGATATTTCTGCCAAAGAAATTCTGTGTAGCTTTAGAATCACATCTATTTGCTACCTTCTGAAACGGAGGATTGTTGGCAATCAAGATAAATGAACCACGGATGGGATATATATCAGCCAGTTCAACCCACCAAACAGAGAAATAATGCTGGAGACAAGTCTCTGAGCCAAAAAGCAACTAACTTACAAAATGAAAGGCTGAGCAGCAGTACTCAGTATTCAGCCCCATACTACGCTGTACAGGAAGGCTCCAGGCTGTCACTTGGCAGAAAAATCTCCAAGAGTTTTCCATATTCTGCAAAACTGGACCTAGGAATTCCATTTTTACGTGTGTGTCTTAGTGAAATAAAAACACATGGGATAGGAAAGCAAGGACAGGAATATTTACTGAAGCAATGCTCTAACAGCAAGAAAAGGAAAGAAAAAGAACAAAAAGGAACAACCTCAGTGACCATCAATTAATGACTAGATAAACAGATTGGAATATATTCATAGTGTGGAATCTATGCAGTACTCAAACACTCCCCGTACTGACAGGGCTCTAAGGCATTAAGGAAGAAACAACCCATTTTAAAATTAAGGTATAATGCACAGAAAGCAAAATTTACCCTTTTTAGTGTACACCGTTGTGAGTTTTGCCAAATGTAGGCGGTTGTGTAATCATCACCACCACCATGAAAAATAGAAGAGTTCCATCACCCACCCCCAGAGTGTACCCCATGTTCCTTTGTAGTCAGCCACTACAAACATCCCAGCTATAAGTAACTACTGATCTGTAATCTATCCCCATAATTTTGTCTTTGCAAGAGCGTCATAGAATGAAATAACACAGTATGTAGTCTTTTGAGTCTGGCTATTCCACTTCGTGTAATGAATGTGCTATACACCGATGTCATTGTGTTTCAGTAGTTCATTCTGTTTTGCATTGCTGAAGGGTATTCCAATGTATGACTGTGTGAGTTTGTTTATCCATTCCCCATTTGAGGAACTTGAAGTTGTTCTCTTGCTCTTTTCTTCCCTTGCCCCTCCTCTTCCTTATTTGGCTTACAAAAAAATGAACCCACTATAAACACTATAAACACTCATACATAGTTTTAAAAAATTGAGCTATAACTCACATGCCTTTAAATACATCATTTTAAAGTGTACAGTTCAGTAATTTTTTCTATGCTCAGAGAATTGTGCAACCATTATAATTATCTAATCCCAGAACACTTTTGTCACACCAGTAAGAACCCCATATCCATTTGCACTTACTCCCAATTTGCTTCTGCTGCCAGCCTATGGCAACCACTAATCTATTTTCTGTCGCTCTTGATTTTCCCCTTTCAGTATATAAATGCACTCACAAAATATATGGCATTTTGTTTCTGGCTTTTTTCACTTAGCTTGTCTCAAGTTTCGTCAGTGTTGGAGCATGTATCCCTACTTTGTTTCTTTTTATAGCTGGAAATATTACATTGTATAGGCACACCACATTTTATTTATTCATTCATTAGTTGATGGATATTTAGGTTGTTTACTTACAGCTATTATGAATAATTCTACTGTGAACACTCATGTACAATGTTGTATGAATATATGTTTTCAATTCACTTTGAGTGGAATTACTAGCTCTTAGGATAATTTCATGTTTAACTTGTTGGAACTACCCATTTCTTTTTTCTAGCGTGGCTGTACCAATTTGTATTTCCACCAGCAATGTATGAGCGTTCCAATTTCTGCACATCTGAGTCAATACTTGTTATTGCCTGTTGTGTTGATTCTAGTGTCTAAATAAAATGAAATATAGAGATGAATCTTTACATTTAAAATGTTTTATTCGGAAAACAAGAATTGCAATTCAGGGCACACACACAGACTAAGTGGTCCTCAGTATGTCCCAAAGAGAACGTTGGAAATTTTATTAGAAAGAAACATATTCCGGTTTTGAAAGAAAGTTCATTTGCACTAGAGAAGCTTTTGGGAAATAGCAAGCTTCTTGCTAGCTCTGATTAGTGAGTGATGGTGGTAAGTAAACCCAGTGTGAGGGTCCCAGCAGGTTGTTTCAGCAGCTGCTAGGTAAAGCTGTTTTTTGGGTTACAGCAGGCCATTTTGGCAGCTGGGCTTGTAGAAGATTTAATTCTTGGAGCAGGTGCTATGAGCTCCCAGAGGTTTTTCCCTGTGGCCCCTTGACTGATTTATTTGGGTATGACAAGAATGACCCAATTTGAATAATCAACTTTCACACTAGAAATCCTAGTGGATGTAAAATGTTGTCTCACTATTTGAATTTCAGTAATGGTTAAATTATGTTAAGCATTTTTCTGTGCTTATTGGCCATTTGCATCTTAATTGGAGAAATGTGTATTCAAACTTTTGCCAATTTTTAAATTGCAGAATTTGTCATTTTGTTGTTGAATGCTAAGAGTTCTTTATGCATTCTAGATACAAGTCCCTTATCATAATTATGATTTGCAAATATATTCTCCTCTTTTGTAGATTCTGCGAGCTGTCTTTTCACTTTCTTGATGGTATCATTTGTAGTACAAGTGTTCTTAATTTGGATGTAGCCCAATTATCTATTGTTTCTTTTGTTGCTTGTGCTTTGGGGATTATATCTAAGAGAACATTGCCTAATCTAGGGACATATTGCCAGATCTAGGGACTTAAATCTACGTCCATTACATCTAGATTATCTAATTTGTTGGCATACAATTGTTCACAGTATTCCCTTAAAATCCTTTTTATTTTTCAGAAGTCAGAAATAATGTCTCTTCTTTTCATTTCTGATTTTATTTAGTAATTTGAGTCTTCTCTTTTTTTCCATCAATTCAGCCAAAGTTTTGTCAATATCGTTAATCTTGTCAAAGAACAAATTTTTGGTTTCATTGACTTTCTCTGTTTTTAAAATTCTCGGTTTCATTAACTTCTACTCCAATATTTATTCTTTCTTTCCTTCTGCTGGCTTTGGGTCGGCTTTGGGATTGTTATGCCATAAGGTGGAGGATAGGTTATTGATTTGGTGATTTCCTTTCTTGACATAGATATTTAGAGCTATAAATTTTCCTCTTTCCACTGCTTTATCTGAATTTCATAAATTTTGGTATGATGTGTTTCTATTGTCATTTATCTCAAAATATTTCCTAGTTTCTCTTATAATTTCTTCTTTAATCTACTAATTACTTAGGAGTGTTTTGTTTAATTTCCACATATTTGTGAATTTCCCAAATTTCTTTCTGTTGTTGATTTTTAATTTTATTCCATCATGCTCAGAGGAAATACTTAGCATGATTTCAGTCAACCTTTTTAAATTTGTTGAGAATTATTTTCTGGCCTAATTTATGGTTTATCCTGGAGAATGTTCCACATACATTTAAGAAGACTTCATTTTTCTAATGCTGAGTGGAATGTTCTATACATGTTTGTCTTCCTTGGTGACAGATATAGCTGCTTTATAGTATTGTTCAAGTCTTGTATTTCTTTATCTTTTGTCTAGTTGTTTTGTTATTAAAAATGGGGTGGAAATTTATTATGTAAGGTCCCTGCTGCACCATTTCTTGTGGTGGTATCATTCATTCACAGCTTTTATATGAATATAGTTTTAATTTCACTTGGATTCATACCTTGGAGTGGGATTGTTGTGCCATATGTTAAGTATGTGTTTACCTTTGTGAGTGATATAGTTTGCATATTTGTCCCAAGTCAAATCTCATGCAGAATTGTAATCTTTAATGTTGGAGGTCGGGCTGGTGGGAGGTGTTTGGATCATGGGGGCAGATCTCTCATAAATGGCTTGGCCAACACCTTGGTGATAAGTGAGCTCTCACTCGGAGTTCACACAAGATCTGGTCATTTTAAAGTGTGTGGCATCTCCTGCTGCCCACTCTTTCTCTCTCTATTGCTCTGTTTTTTACCATGTGATATGCATCCTTCCTGTTTGCCTTCTGTCATGATTGTAAGCTTCCTGAGACCTCCCTGGAAGCTGAAGAGATGCCAGCAACATTCTTCTTGTAAAGTCCACAGAACCATGAGCCAAGTTAACCTCTTTTCTTTATAAATATCTAGTCTCAGGTATTTCTTTATAACAATGCAAGAATGGCCTAACACAGGAAATTGGTACCAAGGCATGGGGCATTGATATAAAAATACCTGAAAATGTGGAAGCAACTTTGGAACTGGTTAACAGGCAGAGGTTGGAAGAGTTTGGAGGGCTCAGGAAAAGAAAGGAAGATGAAGAAACATTTGGAACTTCTTAGAAGCTGGTTCAATGGTTGTGACCAAAATGCTGACAGTGATATGGACAGTGAAGTCCAGAGGCTGAGGTCTCAGGTGAAAATGAGGAACTTATTGGGAACTGGAGCAAAGGTCATGTGTGTTAAGCAAAGAGCTTGGCTGCATTTTGTTCATGCCTTAGGGATCTGTTGAAGTTAGAACTAGACAGTGACAACCTAGAGGAGCTGGTGGAGGAAATTTCTCAGCAACAAAGTGTTCAACGTGTAGCCTGGCTGCTTCTAACAGCCTATGTTCAGATGTGTGAACAAAGAAATGACTTAAAGTTGGAATTTTGGAACAGCTGGAAACAGGAAACAGAGGATATAACTTTGGAATATTTTCAGCCTAGCCATGTGGCAAAGAAAGAAAAAGCTTTTTAGGTAGAGGAACAAGCAGGCTGTGGAGCAATCACATGTTAGAGATATTTCCATAACTGAAAGGGAGCCAAGTGCTAATATCCAAGACAATGAGGAAAAGGCCTCAAAGACATTTTAGAGATCTAAGAGGCAGCCTCTCTCAACACAGGCCCTGAGGCCTAGAAGGACTGAATGATTTTAAGGGCCAGGCCCAGGGCCTCAATGCCCTGTGCAGTCTTGTGACACTCCTCCCCACATCTGGGCTGCTCCAGCTCCCACCTTGACTCATAGGGGCCCAGATACAGCACAACCTGCTGCCTTGGCAACCTCTATGTGGTGTTTAGCCTTCAGGTGTGCAGAGTGCAAAAGTGAAGAATACTTGGCAACTTCTGCCTAGATTTCAGAGGCTGTATGAGAAAGCCTGGATACCCAGGCAGAAGCCTGCTGCAGGGGTGGAGCCCCCACAGAGAACCTCTACTAGGGCATTGCCAAGGGGAAATGTGGGACTGAGTCCCCACTCAGAGTCCCCAATGGGGTACCACCTAAAGGAGCTGTGGGAAGGGTGCCACAGCACTCCAGAGACAGGAATGGTAGAGCCACCAGCAACTTGCAATCTCAGCATGGAAAAGCAACAGGTACAGAGCTGCCTGAAAGCCCACTCCTTGCACCAGTGTGCCTGGATGCAGGATATGGAGTCAAAGGAGATTATTTTGGAGTTTTAAGATTTAATGACTGCCCTGCTGGGTTTTTTTTTTTTTTTTTTTTGAGACAGAGTCTCACTCTGTCCACCAGGCTGGAGTGCAGTGGCGCGATCTCGGCTCACTGCAAGCTCCGCCTCCTGGGTTCACGCCATTCTCCTGCCTCAGCCTCCCTAGTAGCTGGGACTACAGGCACCCGCCACCGCGCCCGGCTAATGTTTTGTATTTTTAGTAGAGACGGGGTTTCACCGTGGTCTCGATCTCCTGACCTTGTGATCCGCCCGCCTTGGCCTCCCAAAGTGCTGGGATTACAGGTGTGAGCCACTGCGCCCGGCCCCTGCTGGGTTTTGTACTTGCGTGGGGCCTGCAGCCCCTTTCTTTGGCTGATTTATCCCTTTTGAAATGAGAATGCTTACCAAATGCTTATACCCCCATTGTATCTTGGGAGTAAATAACTTGTTTTGACTTTATAGGCTTGTAGGTGGAAGGGACTTGCCTTGTCTCAGATGAGACTCTGGACTTTTGAATTTACACCGGAATGAGTTAGGACTTTGGGGGATTATTGGGAAGGTATAATTGTGCTTTGCAATGTGAAAAGGACATGAGATTTAGTGGCGCCAGGGGTAGAATGATAGTTTGGATAGCCATCCTCACTGAAATCTCATATTGAAATGTAATCCCCAGTGTTGGAGGTGGGGCCTGGTAGGAGATGTTTGGATCATGGGGGCAGATCCTTCATGAATGGCTTGGGCCATCTCTTTGATGATAACTGAGCTCTTGCTCTGAGTTCACATGAGATCTGGTCGTTTAAAAGTGTGTGGCACCTCCCCCTCTCCATTCTCTCTTTCTTTCTGTTTCTTTCACCATGTGACATGCCTGATTCCCCTTTGCCTTCCGCCGTGATTGTAAGTTTCCTGAAGCCTCCCTAGAAGCTGAGCAGATGCCAGCACCATGGTTTCTGTAAAGCCTGCAGAACTGTGAACCAATTAAACTTCTTTTCTTTATAAATTATCCAGTCTCAGGTATTTCTTTATAGCAATGCAAGAATGGCCTCATACAGTGAGAAAATGCCAAAGTATAGGTGTCTGTACCATTTGCATCCCCAATAGCAAGGTATAAGAGTTCCAGTTGCACCTCATCCTTACCTAAGCTTCCTGTCATCAGGTTTACTTTTTTATAAAGTTATGTTAATTGGCATGTAGCTTTATCTCATTTTGATCCAAAATTTTATTTTCCTCATGACTAAGGATATTGAGCATCTTTTCATATGCTTATTTGTTATCTGTATATCTTCCTCGATAAAGTGCCCATTTAAATATTTTGTCTATTTTAAAAGTTGTTTGTTTATTGAGTTTTAAAAGTTGTTTATACATTAGAAACAAATCTTTTACCTGATATGCAATGTCAAACATTTCCTTCCAGTCTGTGACTGGTCTTTTCATTTTATTTTATAGCTTTCTTTTATTTTTATTTATTTTATTTTTATTGTACTTTATTTTATTTATTTTTATTGTACTTTATTTTATTGTACTTTAAGTTCTAGGGTACATGTGCACAACACGCAGGTTTGTTACATATATATATACATGTGCCATGTTGGTGTGCTGCACCTGTTAACTCATCATTTACATTAGTTGTATCTCCTAATGCCATCCCTCCCTCCTCCCGCCACCCACAACAGGCCCCAGTGTGTGATGTTCCCCACCTTCTGTCCAAGTGTTCTCATTGTTCAGTTCCCACCTATGAGAGAGAACATGCAGTGTTTGGTTTTCTGTCCTTGTGATAGTTTGCTCAGAATAATGGTTTTTAGCTTCATCCAAGTCCCTACAAAGGACATGAACTCATCCTTTTTTATGGCTGCATAGTATTCCATGTGGTATATGTGCCACATTTTCTTAATCCAGTCTATCATTGATGGACATTTGGATTAGTTGCAAGTCTTTGCTATAGTGAATAGTGCTGCAATAAACATACGTGTGCATGTGTCTTTATAGCAGCATGATTTACAGTCCTTTGGGTATATGCCCAGTAATGGGATGGCTGGGTCAAATGGTATTTCTAGTTCTAGATCCTTGAGGAATCG
>NW_012116488.1:10004471-10100025 GCF_000951035.1 Colobus angolensis palliatus
ATCCCTGTCTTGTGCCAGTTTTCAAAGGGAATGCTTCCAGTTTTTGCCCATTCAGTATGATATTGGCTGTGGGTTTGTCATAAATATCTCTTATTGTTTTGAGATAAGTCCCATCAATACCTAGTTTATTGAGAGTTTTTGGTATGAAGGGCTGTTGAATTTTGTCAAAGACCTTTTCTGCATCTGTTGAGATAATCGTGTGTTTTTTGTCTTTGGTTCTGTTTATATGATGGATTACATTTACTGATTTGCGTATGTTGAACCAGCCTTGCATCCCAGGGATGAAGGCAACTTGATTGTGGTGGATAACCTTTTTGATGTGCTGCTGGATTCAGTTTGCCGCTATTTTATTGAGGATTTTTGCATCAATGTTCATCGGGATATTGGTCTAAAATTCTCTTTTTTTGTTGTGTCTCTGCTAGGCTTTGGTATCAGGATGATGTTGGCCTCATAAAATGAATTAGGGAGGATTCTCTCTTTTTCTATTGATTGGAATAGTTTCAGAAGGAATGGTACCAGTTCCTCTTTGTAACTCTGGTAGAATTTGGCTGTGAATCCATCTGTCCCTGGACTTTTTTTGGTTGGTAGTCTCTTAATTATTGCCTCAATTTCAGAACCTGTTATCGGTCTATTCAGGGATTCAATTTCTTCCTGGTTTAGTCTTGGGAGGGTGTATGTGTTCAGGAATTTATCCATTTCTTCCAGATTGTCTAGTTTATTTGCATAGAGGTGTTTATAGTATTCTCTGATGGTAATTTGTATTTCTGTGGGATTGGTGGTGATACCCCCTTTATCATATTCTTATTGCATCTATTTGATTCTTCTTTCTTTACTTCTTTATTAGTCTTGCTAGCAGTCTATCAATTTTGTTGATCTTTTCAAAAAACCAGCTCCTGGATTCATTGATTTTTTGAAGGGTTTTTTGTGTCTCTATCTCCTTCAGTTCACATCTGATCTTAGTTATTTCTTGCCTTCTGCTAGCTTTTGAATGTGTTTGCTCTTGCTTCTCTAGTTCTTTTAATTGTGATGTTAGGGTGTCAATTTTAGATCTTTCCTGCTTTCTCTTGTGGGCATTTAGTGCTATAAATTTCCCTCTACACACTGCTTTAAATGTGTCCCAGAGATTCTGGTATGTTGTGTCTTTGTTCTCATTGGTTTCAAAGAAAATCTTTATTTCTGCCTTCATTTTGTTATGTACCCAGTAGTCATTCAGGAGCAGGTTGTTCAGTTTCCATGTAGTTGAGTGATTTTGAGTGAGTTTCTTAATCCTGAGTTCTAGTTTGATTACACTATGGTCTGAGAGACAGTTTGTTATAATTTCTGCTTTTTTACATTTGCTGAGGAGTGCTTTACTTCCAACTATGTGGTCAGTTTTGGAATAAGTGCAATGTGGTGCTGAGAAGAATGAATATTCTGTTGATTTGGGGTGGAGAGTTCTGTAGATGTCTATTAGGTCTGCTTGGTGCAGAGCTGAGCTCAATTCCTGGATGTCCTTGTTAACTCTCTGTCTCGTTGATCTGTCTAATGTTGACAGTGGGGTGTTCAAGTCTCCCATTATTATTGTGTGGGAGTCTAAGTCTCTTTGTAGGTCTCTAAGGACTTGTTTTATGAATTTGGGTGCTCCTGTGTTTATATATGTTTAGGATAGTTAGCTCTTCTTGTTGAATTGATCCCTTTACCATTATGTAATGGTCTTCTTTGTCTCTTTTGATCTTTGTTGGTTTAATGTTGGTTTTATCAGAGACTAGGATTGTAACCCCTGCTTTTTTTTTGTTTTCCATTTGCTTGGTAGATCTTCCTCCATCCCTTTATTTTGAGCCTATATGTGTCTCTATACATGAGATGGGTCTCCTGAATACAGCACACTGATGGGTCTTGACTCTTTATCCAATTTGCCAGTCTGTGTCTTTTAATTGGAGCATTCAGCCAATTCACATTTAAGGTTAATATTGTTACATGTGAGTTTGATCCTATCATTATGATGTTAGCTTGTTATTTTGCTCATTAGTTGATGCAGTTTCTTCTTAACATTGATGACCTTTACAATTTGGCATGTTTTTGCAGTGACTGGTACCGATTGTTCCTTTCCATGTTTAGTGCTTCCTTCAGGAGCTCTTGTAAGGCAGGTCTGGTGGTGACAAAATCTCTCAGCATTTGTTTGTCTGTAAAGGATTTTATTTCTCCTTCACTTAGGAAGCTTAGTTTGACTGGATATGAAATTCTGGGTTGAAAATTCTTTTCTTTAAAAATGTTGAATATTGGCCCCCACTGTCTTCTGGCTTGTAGAGTTTGTGCTGAGAGATCCAATGTTAGTCTGATGGACTTCCCTTTGTGGGTAACCCAACCCTACTCTCTGGCTGCCTTGAACATTTTTTCCTTCATTTCAACTTTGGTGAATCTGACAATTATGTGTCTTGGAGTTGCTCTTCTCGAGGAGTATCTTTGTGGTGTCCTCTATATTTCCTGAATTTGAATGTTGGCCTGCCTCGCTAGGTTGGGGAAGTTGTCCTGTCCTGAAGAGTGTTTTCCAACTTGGTTCCATTCTCCCCATCACTTTCAGGTACACCAATCAGATGTAGATTTGATCTTTTCATATAGTCCCATATTTCTTGGAGGCTTTGTTTCTTTTTACTCTTTTTTCTCTAAACTTCTCTTCTCACTTCATTTCATGCATTTGATCTTCAATCACTGATACCCTTTCTTCCACTTGATCAAATCGGCTACTGAAACTTGTATATGCATCATGTAGTTCTCGTGCCATGGTTTTCAGCTCCATCAGGTCATTTAAGGACTTCTCTACACTGTTTATTCTAGTTAGCCATTCATCTAATCTTTTTTCAAGGTTTTTAGCTTCTTTGTGACAGGTTCAAACATCCTCCTTTACCTTGGGGAAGTTTGTTATTACCGATCATCTGAAGCCTTCTTCTCTCAACTCGTCAAAGTCATTCTCCATTCAGCTTTGTTCCATTGCTGGCAAGGAGTTGCATTCCTTTGGAGGAGAAGAGGCACTCTAATTTTTAGAATTTTCAGCTTTTCTGCTCTGGTTTCTCCCCATCTTTGTGGTTTTATCTACCTTTGGTCTTTGATGATGATGATGCACAGATGGGGTTTTGGTGTGGATGTCCTTTCTGTTTGTTAGTTTTCCTTCTAACAGTCAGGATCCTCAGCCGCAGGTCTGCTGGAGTTTGCTGGAGGTCCACTGCAGACCCTGTTTACCTGGATATCACCAGTGGAGGCTGCAGAACAGCAAATATTGCAGAACAGCAGATGTTGCTGTCTTATCCTCCCTCTGGAAGCTTCATCTCAGAGGGACACCCAGCTGTATGAGGTGTCAGTCTGCCCCTACTAGGGGGTGTCTCCCAGTTAGGCTACCTGGGGGTCAGGAACCCCCTTGAGGAGGCAGTCTGTCCATTCTCAGATCTCAAACTCCGTGCTGGGAGAACTACTACTCTCTTCAAAGCTGTCAGACAGGGATGTTTAAGTCTGCAGAAGTTTCTGCTGCCTTTTGTTCAGCTATGCCCTGCCCCCAGAGGTGGAGTCTACAGAAGCAGACAGGCCTCCTTGAGCTGCAGTGGGCTTCACCCGCTTTGTTTACCTGCTCAAGCCTCAGCAATGGCGGACTCCCCTCCTCCAGCCTCACTGCCACTTGCAGTTCAATCTCAGATTGCTGTGCTAGCAGTGAGTGAGGCTCCATGGGCATGGGACCCCCCGAGCCAGGGGCAGGATATAATCTCCTGGTGTGCAGTTTGCTAAAGCTATTGGAAAAGTGCAGTATTTGGGTGGGAATGTCCCGATCCAGGTACCCTCTCTCATGGCTTCCTTTTGCTAGGAAAGGGAATTCCGCGACCCCTTGCACTTCCCGGGTAAGGTGATGCCCCGCCCTGCTCCATGGGCTGCACCTACTGTCTGACAAGCCCCAGTGAGTTGAACCCACTACCTCAGTTGGAAATGCAGAAATCACCCATCTTCCGCCTCGCTCACACTGGGGACTGCAGACTGGAGCTGTTCCTGTTTGGCCTTTTTGGAACCTCTCTCTTTTCATTTTCTAAACAGTGTCTTTGAAAGGGCAGAAGTTCTTACTTTTGATGAGGCCCTATTTATCATATTTTCTTTTATGGGTCATGTTTTTGGTGTTGTATTTAAGAAAGCTTTACCTAACTAAGGCTATAAAGATTTTTTTCTTTTTTTCTTTTCTTTTTTTTTTTTTTCCTGAAAGTATTGCAGTTTTAGGCTTTACATTTAGGCCTGAGATCTATTTTGAGTTAATATTTCTGTAGTGGGTAATGCATGCCTTAAGGCATATCCATTTATTTGCCTAGGGATAATCAATTGTCCAAGAACAATTTGTTGGATTTCTCCATTAAGTTGCCTTTGGAACTTTGTCAAAAAATCAAATGACCACATATATATTGTTCTATTCTAGTCTGTTCCACTCATCTGTATGTTAATTCTTTTTTAATAGCTGATTCTCTTGACTGCCAGTTTTATAGTAAGATGAAAATCTGGTAGTGGGAGTCTTCCAATTTTGCTACTTTTCTCACTATTTGTTTTGCTATTCTAGTTATTTTTTAAATTTCCATAAAAATTTTATAATTACTTTGCCAATTTCTACAAAAAAAGTCCTGCCAGGATTTTTAAATTTACTTTTATTTTTATTTTTTGAGACAGGATCTCATTCTGTCACCCAGGCTGGAGTGCAATGGTGTGATCATGGCTCACTGCAGCCTCGACTTCCCAGGCTCAAGTGATCCTTCCAACTCAGCATCCTGAGTAGCTGGACTACAGGTAAACACAACTACACCCAGTTAATTTTTGTATTTTTTGTAGACATGGGGTTTCGCCATGTTGCCCAGGCTGGTCTCAAACTCCTGAGCTCAAGCAATCCTCCTGCCTCAGACTCCCAAAGTGCTGGGATTAAAGGCACGTGCCACCACTCCTGACCTTGGATTTTGATTGGAATTGCACTAAATCTATATATCAGTTTGGTGATAATTGCCATCTTAATAATAGTGAATCTTCTGTTCATGAACAATATATGTCTCTTCATTTATTTAGTCCTTCTTTCATTGCTTTCATTAGTGTTTTCCAGCTATCAGAATACAGCTATTTCACATATTTTATAATATTTATGCCCAAGTACTTTATATTTTTGGCAGTATTCAAAACGGTACTGTTATTTTTATTTCAAGTTCTAATTTTTAATTGGTAGTGTAAAGATATATGATTTTTTTTTAATTTTTGGCAATCCCTTGCTCTCTTTTTTTTAAATTTGATTTTATTTTAAGTTCCAGGATACATGAGCAGAACATGCAGGTTTGTTACATAGGTAAACATGTGTGATGGTGGTTTGCTGCACAGATCAACCCATCATCTAGGTATTAAGCTCAGCATGCATTAGCTATTTATCCTGATGCTGTCCCTTCCCCTGCCCTCCGTAACAGGTCCTGGTGTGTGTTGTTCCCCTACCTATGTCCATGTGTTCTCATTGTTCAGCTCCCACTTATGAATGAGAACATGCAGTGTTTGGTTTTCTGTTCCCATGTTAGTTTGCTGAGGACAATAGCTTCCAGCTCCATCCATGTCCCTGCAAAGGACATGATCTCACTCCTTTTTATGGCTGCATAATATTCCATGGTGTATATGCACCACATTTTCTTTATCCAGTCTATTATTGATGGGCATTTTTGTCGGTTCCATGTCTTTGCTATTGTGAATAGTGCTGCAGTGAACATACATGTGCATGTGTCTTTATAATAGAATGATATATATTTCTGTGAGTATATACACAGTGATGAAATTGGTGGGTCAAATGGTATTTCTGATTACAGATCTTTGAGGAATTGCCACACTGTCTTCCACAGTCATTGAATGAATTTACATTCCCACCAACAGTGTAAATCATTCCTATTTCTCCACAGCCTTACCAGCATCTGTTGCTTCTTGACTTTTTAATAATCACCGTTCTGACTGGAGTAAGATGGTATCTCATTGTGGTTTTGATTTGCATTTCTTTAATGATCAGTAATGTTGAGCTTTTTTTCTCATATGGTTGTTGGTCAAATGTATGTCTTCTTTTCAGAAGTGTCTGTTCATGTCCTTTGCCTAATTTTTGATGGGGTTATTCATTTTTTCTTGTAAGTTTAAGTTTCTTGTCAATTCTGGATATTAGACCTTTATCAAATGGGTAGATTGCAAAAGTTTTTCCCATTCTGCAGGTTGCCTGTTTGCCCTGATGATAGTTCTTTTGCTGTGCAGAAGCTGCTTAGTTTAATTAGATCCCATGTGCCAATTTTTGCTTTTGTTGCAATTGCTTTTGATGATTTCATCATAAAATCTTTGTCCATGCCTATGCCCTGAATGGTATTGCATAGATTTTCTTCTAGGGTTTTGTAGTTTTGGGTTTTACATTTAAGTCTTCCATCCATCTTGAGTTAATTTTTGTATAAGGTGTAAGGAAGGGGTCCAGCTTCAGTTTTCTGCATATGGCTAGCCAGTTTTCCAAGCAACATTTATTAAATAGAAAATTATTTCTCATTAGTTGTTTGTGTCAGGTTTGCCGAAGATCAGATGGTTGTAGGTGTGTGGTCTTATTTCTGAGACCTCTATTTTGTTGCATTGGTCTATGTGTCTGTTTTGGTACCAGTACCATGCTGTTTTGGTTACTGTAGCCTGTAGTGTAGTTTGAAACCAGGTAGCATGATGCCTCCAGATTTGTTCATTCTGTTTAGGATTGTCTTGGCTATACGGGCTCTTTTTTGGTTCCATGTAAATTTTAAAGTAGTTCTTTCTAATTCTGTGAAGAATGTCAATGATAGTTTGATGGAAATAGCATTGAGTCTATAAATTACTTTGGGCAGTATGACCATTTTCAGGATATTGATTCTTCCTATCAATGAGGATGGAATGTTGTTCCATTTGTTTGTATCATCTCTTATTTCCTTGAGCAATGGTTTGTAGTTCTCCTTGAAGAGGTCCTTCATATTGCTTTTTAGCTGAATTCCTAGATATTTTATTATCTTTGTAACAATTGTGAATGAGAGTTCATTCACGAATTGGCTCTCTGCTTGTCTATTGCTGGTGTATAGGAATATTTGTGATTTTTCCACATCGATTTTGTATCCTGAGACTTTGCTGAAGTTGCTTATTGGCTTAAAGAGCTTTGGGACTGAGACAATGGGGTTTTCTAGTTATAGGATCATGTCATCTGCAAACAGAGACAATTTGACTTCCTCTCTTCCTATGTGAATAACTTTTGCATGATTGCCCTGGCCAGAACTTCCAGTACTAGGTTGAATAGGAGTGGCGAGAGAGGGCATCCTTGTCTTGTGCCGGTTTTCAAAGGAAATGCTTCCAGGTTTTGCTCATTTGGTATGATATTGGTTGTGGTTTTGTCATAAATGGCTCTTATTATTTTGAAATATAATCAATCAATGCCTAGTTTATTGAGAGTTTTTAACATAAAGGGATGTTGAATTTTATTGAAGACCTTTTCTGCATCTATTGAGATAATCATGTGATTTTTGTCATTAGTTCTGTTTATGTGATGAATTACATTTATTGATTTGTGTATGTTAAACGAGGCTTGCATCCCTGGGATTAAGCTGACTTGATTGTGGTAAATAAGCTTTTTGATGTGCTGCTGGACTCAGTTTGCCAGTGTTATATTGAGGATTTTTGCATCAGTATTTATCAGGGATATTGACCTGAAGTTTTCTTTTTTTGTTGTGTCTCTGCCAGGTTTTGGGATCAGCATGATGCTGGTCTTGTAAAATGAATTAGGGAGAAGTCCCTCCTTTTCAATTGCTTAGAATAGTTTCAGAAGGAATGGTACTAGCTCTTCTTTGTACCTCTGGTGGAATTCGGCTGTGAATCTGTCTAGTCCTGGGCTGTTTTTGGTTGGTAGGCTATTTATTACTGCCTCAACATGAGGACTTGTTATTGGTCTATTCAAGGATTCAACTTCTTTCTGGTTTAGTCTTGGGAGGGTGTTTGGTAGAATTCACCAATGAAGTCGTATCTAGCATATGGGCTGCTTTTAAAGAGTGTGTTTTTTAATCAGTATCTGCTCCACCCTTGACTTTGAGTTTTCCTTTGTGCCGTGCCTGGACAGACAGAGACAGAAAGAGAGAAAGAGTCTCTCTTCATGCTCTTGTCTCTTTCCCAGCTATAAACTGCTGTTATTTGTTACTTGACGCTGTTGTAGCCTGTTGACAGGATGTGCTACAGAGTTTGCAGGTGAAAAATAAAAATGAAGGCTCCTTGCTCAAAAAGTATTAAAAGTGTCAAGATGGCAATAGCACAGTATTAAACCAAATGCAGGACCCTTCTAAGCATGGGCTGTGTGATCACACAAGTCATTGGCCATGAAGTCGTTTCTGCCTCTAATGGGGAACAGAGCTGGGGCATCCTCTCTTGTTCTGGCTAAGCCTCAGTTTTAGAGGTAAGAACTGTGTTCCTGGGTCTTGGAGATGGGGCCTTCTCAGCAGTATCACACACTTCCAACTGTGGGTCTGGTCAGGGGACAGTGATCTTGCATCTTCTGCAAAGGTAGAAGGTATTTTTATGTTCCTTCTCCCAGCTAGAATGGGTTTCCATCAATGTGCTGAGTATGACAGAGTGTATATTGTCTTTCCTCAGGGGTATAAGCCATTTGTTCTGTAGCAGACATAGAAAAAAAGATCCAGGTAGGGTTTAATGTTTTTCTCACAGTGGCTACTGTGCCTTTCTCCTGGGTCAGCACCATCAGTGATGCCTCTCAACACTCATGCTCTGACCCATCTTTCCTGTAATCATCTAGCTTGGAGAACAGCTAGCTAGCAGCTACAAATTCCCCTTGTGCTTGTGATGCCCAGTAGTTCTATATCCTCTCGCCTGTCTGTATTTGCCCTTTAGCAATTTGTTAGCATTTTTAGCTGACTTTTCTTACCAGTGTCTGGTGAGATTTGCCACAGGTAAGCAAGGGTTCACCTCCCCTTTCTTCTTGGAGGATCCTGTATTTCCCTAGATTTCACATTAGTTGGTTGCCCTGTGACCTCAGCTCTTTAACAGGTGCGAGATTTACACGCTGTCCAGCATTTTTGTTGTTGTAAAGATGGAAGCGATTTTTTTTTCCATTTGCCTATCTCCTAAGTGGAGAATGGAAGTCTATGAGTATTTTTTTAAACTGTATTATGGCAAATTGCAGTATAATGAACCCCATCACTCAGCCACAACAATGATCAACCAAAGACCTCATTAGTTTCATCGATTTCTACCCTACTTCCTTCCGCCCTAATGGATTATTTTGCGAAAACAAATTCTGCTCATTATGAAATTTTGAACATAGTATGTAATTATAAGATATATTTTTAAGTCAATAAGTATATCACAACAGTGAAATAATGATTCTATGTGAACTCATCTTTGTTTAAATAAATATCTACATGTTTGCAAGTACATGGGCAAATATCTGGAAAGAGGTACACCAAACTGAGAGAAGCATTTGTATATGTGGGCATGGGATGGGATTAGGTGAGGGTCAGGGTGACACGTGTTTATCTGCAATGTCTTTATTAATGATGAGAACCTATTTTTGTGTTATTTGTGTGATTTTAAAAGTGTGAAAAAGAAAACATAAAGAAAGTAAACGAAGTGAAAGAAATGCAATTAGACTTTGGAATCTGACTTGAATTTGAATACCAGCTTCACTTTGGTCCACATGTGTAACCATGGATGAGTCACATCACATTGGGGGAGGAAAGTAAGTGGAGAGAATTTGGAAAGGAGATGAGGGAGGACAGATAAGAATCCCTTACAGGATTACTTGTGCTAAAGGATTAACCAACTCACTCCATGTAAACTGTCTGGCATACAGTGGATACTCAATAAATGTGAGGATCCTCATTTCCTTTGGCATCTCTACTTAATGTAGAATTATGAGCAGGCACACACTCATGGAGGAATATTAAATCCTAATGACAATGAGCTTCTTCTGCCCCTGTGTGGTGTGTTCAAGTTATTGCTAGGATTTCTCTCACTCATAGAAAAACCAAAATGAATATTATTTATTTTCCCCTTAAGTTGGAATTCACTTTTTTTACCTCTTGATCCCCAAATCTGATTTTGCAGTATCTTGTTTAGGTTTCTATTACTGTCCAGTGCTGACAATATCTCTGTCTCCCTCATCAGCTTGTAAACCTTTTGAAGGCAGGGACCTGTTTTACTCTCTGTCTCCTTTCTCTCTCTCTCTCTCTTTCTCTCTCATAACAATTTCAAGCCTTCAGGGCTGGTGTGATGATTAAATTGCTTCAAGTCTGTGAAAACATTTTGTAAACTACAAAGTGCTTTCCAGATCTACTCATTTGTTTATTCACAAACTTTTGTTACAATGCCTATATGCTGCACACTGCACAATGTGAAGGGCTCAACTCACTCTCTTGTGGCCTCATAGGATGTTGGAGAGAGCAATTGTCAAAATCTACAAAAAGACTATGGTTGGCATTGGACAAAGTGCTGTAGGAGCCTAGAGAAGGAAGGGTTAGCTTTTGCTAGGGATAGGGGCAAGCAAACAGTTGACATGGAAAGAAGATTTGAACTACAGGTTGGGATCTCAGTAGCAGCTCCTGATGTGGAGAAGGGAGATGTTAGAAGGACTCTCATCAACACGGCGGCTTGTGAGAGGCAGACGACACATTCTGGGACCACCCCAGGGTCCTGTGTGGCTGCACTTTAAGGGTCATTGTAGATGTGGTTGGAGAAAAGTCTCAAACCTTAGGTTGAACAAAAACATGAAGGACTTTAAATGCTGCACTGAAGAAGCTACACATAAATCACTCAAGCTTAGCCCAGTGCCTTCCGGAGGGCAGATATTCAACAATTACCTGGAACACTGAGTTAAATGGATGCAATAGATAGAATCTTCATTGTTTCTATTTTGAATTGTCTATTTTCTTTTACTTAAAGGGAGGTGATTTCAAAGTCTCAGCCTCACCAAGTCTATTTTAACAACAGCATTTCTCCGAACACTTTCACTATGCCAAAATGTGACATTTATATTCATTATGAAGAAAAGTCTCCTGTCTTGACAACTAATGACTCTTTCTTGGAAGGTGATCCTTAAAAATACATGGCATTTTCTCAGGATGTAAAAATCAATGTGCTAAAATCACTAGCATTCCTATACACCAACAACAGTCAAGTTGAGAGCCAAATCAGGAACAAACTCTCATTCAAAATTGCAATAAAATACCTAGGAATACAGCTAACCAGGGAGGTGAAAGATCTCTACAAGGAGAACTGTAAAACACTGCTCCAAGAAATCAGAGATGACACTGACAAATGGAAAAATATTCCATGCTCATGGATGGGAAGAATCAATATTGTTAAAATGGCCATACTGCCCAAAGAAATTTACAGATTCAATGCTATTCCTATTAAACTACCATTGACATTCTTCACAGAGCTAGAGAAAAACTGTTTTAAAATTCATACAGAACCGAAAGGAGCCAAAAAAGTCAAGGCAATCCTAAGCAGAAAGAACAAAGCTGGAGGCATATTGCTACCCAACTTCAAATTATATTACAAGGTTACAGTAATTAAAACAGCATAGTACTGGTACAAAAACAGACACATAGACCAATGGAACAGAATAGAGATCCAGAAATAAAACCACACACTTACAACTATCTTATCTTCAACAAACCTGACAAAAACAAGCAACGGGGAAAGGACTCCCTTTTCAATAAATAGTGCTGGGAGAACTGACTGGCCATATGCAGAAGATTGAAACTAAACACCTTCCTTACACCATATACAAAAATCAACCCAAGATGGATTAAAGACTTAAATGTAAAACCCAAAACCATAAAAACTCTGGAAGACAACCTAGGCAATACCATTCTGTACATAGGAACGGGCAAAGATTTCATGACGAAGACCCAAAAGCAATTGCAACAGAAGCAAAAATTGACACATGGGATCGAATTAAAATAAGAGCTTCTCCACAGCAAAGGAAACTATCAACAGAGTAAAAAGACAGTCTATAGAATGGGAGAAAAATTTTGCAAACTGTGCATCTGACAGAGCTCTAATATCTAGCATCTACAAGGAACTTAAACAAATTTATAAGAAAAAAAAACTCCATTAAAAAGTGGGCCAAGGACATGAACAGACCAGACCCTTTTCAAAAGAAGGCATACATGTGGCCAACAATCATATGGAAAAAAATCAATATTACTGTTCATTAGAGAAATACAAATCAACACCACAATGAGATACCATCTCACACCAGCCAGAATGGCTACTATTAAAAAATCAAAAAATAGCAGATGCTGGTGAATTTGCAGAGAAAAAGGAATACTTATACACTGTTGGTGGGAGTGTAAGTTAGTTCAACAATTGTGTAATACAGGCTATTCCTCAAAGACCTAGAAATACCATTTGACTCAGCAATCCCATCACTGGGTATATACCCAAAGGAATATAAATCATTCTGTTATAAAGATACATGCACACATATGCTCATTGCAGCACCATGAAATCAACTCAAATGCCCATCAATGATAGACTGGATAAAGAAAATGTGAAAAACAAACAACTCCATCAAAAAGTGGGCAAAGGATATGAACACACACTTCTCAAAAGAAGACATTCATACAGCCAACAGACACATGAAAAAATGCTCATCATCACTCGCCATCAGAGAAATGCAAATCAAAACCACAATGAGATATCATGTCACACCAGTTAGAATGACAATCATTAAAAAATCAGGAAACAACAGGTGCTGGAGAGGATGTGGAGAAATAGGAACACTTTTACACTGTTGGTGGGACTGTAAACTAGTTCAACCATTGTGGAAAACAGTGTGGCGATTCCTCAAGGATCTAGAATTAGAAATACCATTTGACCTAGCCATTCCATTACTGGGCATATACCCAAAGGATTATAAATCATGCTGCTATAAAGACACATGCACACGTATGTTTATTGTGGCACTATTCACAATAGGAAAGACTTGGAATCTACCCAAATGTCCATCAGTGACAGACTGGATTAAGAAAATGTGGCACATAAACACCATGGAATACTATGCAGCCATAAAAAAGGATGAGTTCGTGTCCTTTGTAAGGACATGGATGCAGCTGGAAACCATCATTCTCAGCAAACTATCACAAGGACAGAAAACCAAATACCGCATGTTCTCACTCCTAGGTGGGAATTGAACAATGAGATGACTTGGACACAGGAAGGGAAACATCACGCACTGGGTCCTACTGTGGGGAGGGGGTAGCGGGGAGGGATTGCATTGGGAGATATACCTAATGTAAATGACGAGTTAGTGGGTGCAGCACACCAACATGGCACATGTATACATATGTAACAAACCTGCCTGTTGTGCACATGTACCCTAGAACTTAAAGTATAATAATAAAAATTAAATAAAAAATAAAATAAATTTTAAAAAATAAATAAAGTAACAAATTAATTAAAGTCTACTGTTACACATTTTTAATACTACTTAACATGATAGCTAAGATAACATATTTTGGAGAAAAAAAAGAAAATATGGCACATATACACCACTGAATACTATGCAGCCATAAAAAGGAATTAGATCATGTCCTTTAAAGGGACATGGATGGAGCTAGAAGCCATTATCTTGAGCAAACTAACACAGGAACAGAAAACCAAACACTGCATGTTCTCAGTTATAAGTGGGGGCTAAATGATGAGAACACGTGAACGCACAGAGGAGAACAATGCACACTGGGGACTAATGGAGACAGGAGGAAGGAGGAGGGAGAGGATCAGGAAAAATAACTAATGGGTATTAGGCTTAATAGCTGGGTGATTAAATAATCTGTTAAAAAAAAAAAAGCAAACCATGACAAAAGTTAACCTATGTAAGAAACCTGCATGTGTAGCCCTGAACTTAAAATAAAAGTTCAATAAAGAATAATTTTAAAAGAATATATAGCTTTTTTAGAGGCTTGTCCATGTACACTTTTGGGGATACAAAAGATTCAGTAAGCATATCTAGATTTCAAAACATCTACAAGTGAAGCTAAATTATTTTTTGCTAGAAGATAAATTTCTCTCAAAAGAACTTGACTGTCATTTCAGCAGTTGACAGCTAGCATTCATTAAAGATGCTACCTTCAGGTTTTTAAGGAAAAGGAAGAAAGTGAAATCTAACTGGTTGGAATGGAGAGTAAACATAAATTAGAGTATAAAGTTTTAAAGTTCTTAAGAATACACTTAGATAAAATAAATTAGTAGAAAAAGAAACAAGGCATTTGACTAGGCAAGCTACAAAATACGGGAGAAAATCAGTAAATATATTAACACAAAGGTGCTTTAACAAATGAAGACAATAGTCTTTTCTTTTTACCCTGGCAAAGATTTAAACATATCAATTGTAAGTGTTGCCAAGGGTAGGATAAAAGGGGCATGGGCATAGCCAAGCACAAGCGTAGTGGACGCTGTAGTGTGCCACCCAGATTCCCACTGAAGGATAGAGGCACCTATTTCCCCAGCTGCCAGGAGTGCTGCCTGCTCATGGCTCACAGCAGAGTCCTTCCCTAGAAATTATCCTTGCCTAAGGAAGCTGCCTCCCTAATGGATCTCACATCCAATGATTGGGCCATTGGGACACACAAAGCTCTGAGCCCTTGACTTTAATTCAGGACAGCTGAAGGGGCTGTCCTCAGCCCTGTTGCTATTGCATTGCAGTTCAGTGTGTCCCTCCACCTGTCCTACTCGTTCTCTTGCAGGTGCCATTCCAACAGGCTTTCCCAATAAACCTCCTGCACACCAGTCTCCGTCCTAGGTCCGTTTCAGTGTAAGATGACTGCTATGAAGAAATAAACATCTTTTCCCTTGCCAAATCTATTTATGTTTTCATTTATAAAATCTTATTTTGGTTCCACATTTATAAGGCATTTTCCATCATGAATCAAATTAATATGCATTCATATTTATTTTCTTCTGGTTCTTTTAGTATTCTATATTTTAATATGTAACTCGTTAATTCATCTGGGAATTCATCTCAGTGTCCTGAGTGAAACAGGACTCTAATTAACTCCCTCCACCCCCTAAATTGTTGACCCCTGGAACTCATTATGGGAAAAGCCACACGATTCTCAATAGATTTTGAAGGTGCGTGATTTGATCCCATCAGCAGAAAGTCCGGATATCCTAAATTGGGAGTGCTCCGACTTAGAGGGTCCTTCTGCAGGACTAGCAAGATTTCCATTTAGCCAGCAGGGGGCTCTAGTGCACAAGAAATGCTATCAGCTAAATTCTGCTAATTGGCTAAATTCTCCCCACAGTAAATGATTTGCCTTCTCAGAACACAGTGAACTCTGCAATTGCAGAGCGCCTCTCTCCCTAGCTCCTGATGGGACCCACCGGGGAGAGGCCTCTTTCTGCTGTCGACGCTACCCAAACCTGCGGCTGAAGAGCCTGGCAAAAAGGAATTTGAACTCCGCTAAGTGGCATCCCTTAGTGGATCCTCCCCAAACAGAACAGTCTGTCTTCAGGATTAGTGAGTTTTCTGTTGCTGGCAGGGCTCAGACAGGGACTCCAAAAACGTTTCAATTAGCTTTCCATAGGCCCAAAGTCTGACCATTAATGCCACTCCAGGGTGGCTTTATATATGCGATTACACTTCAAGGCCCTTTATTAAATGAAAAGTACTTAATGACATTCTTTGTTGAAATTTTCTCAGTGATGACTGAATGACTCTTTTGTGCTCTGATTTGAGGCTTGAGAGAAAGTCCTGATCTGCCCCTAACTCTCTCCTGTCATAGCACCTGAGTTGTCTTCACTGCAGACTCATCCCGCTGGCTCTCCAGAGCACTCTCTTCAGTTAACATGCCCTGCAGGCCGAACAGCAGAGACTCTAGCAGCTGACCCATCCTGGGCCTTGACAGTTTGGTGGAGAGCCAGGGATGACTTTTCTGCGACAGTCATGGCTGTGGCTGTGGCACTGTGGAGCAGGGTAATAGCGAGGCTTCTAATCCCAGCTCTGCCACTGACAGATACAGGCTGCAGCTGCCAGCAAGCTCCTTCTGTCTCAGAGCCTCGTCTGTGAGTCTGTAAGTGGGACCACAGAATGGGCAGAGCTCTTATTTTCACAGGGATCCTGAATCCTGATTTTAGGAGACGATGGTTTTGTCACAGGTATTTGAACCAGAGCAACTCCATCTTGAGTAATGGTTGGGTAAAATGAGGCTGAGACCCACTGGGCTGCATTCCCAGACAATTAAGGCATTCTAAGTCATAGGATGGGATACGAGGTCAGCACAAGATACAGATCATAAAGACCTTGCTGATAAAACAGGTTGCAGTAAAGAAGCCAACCCAAATCTACCAAAACCAAGATGGCAACGAGAGTGACCTCTGGTCGTCCTCACAGCTACTTTCACCAGCACCATGACAGTTTACAAATGCCATAGTAAAGTCAGGAAGTTACCCTATATGGTCTAAAAAGGGAAGGCATGAATAATCCACCCCTAGTTTAGCTTGTCATCAAGAAATAACTATAAAAATGGGCAAACAGCAGCCCTTGGGGCTGCTCTGTCTATGAAGTTGCCTTTCTATTATTTCTTTACTTTCTTAATAAAGTTGCTTTCACTTTACAGACTCGCCTTGAGTTGTTTCTTGCACGAGATCCAAGAACCCTCTCTTGGGGTCAGGATCTGCACCCCTTTCCTGTAACAGTGTGAACTCTACCAAATGTGGTTGGCTTTTGATTTTGTCAGCTAGGGTGGGGTTGGGTCAAGGTGATGTCCACAGGCTCTGCCTCTCCGTTAACACTCAGGGCTTCCAGGACCACAGCATTGGGATCACCTGGCCATCTGTCACACATACAGACTCCTTGCCTTTTACCTGCCTTACTGAACCAGAGCTGCCGATGTGGGCCCAGCAATCTGCCTGTAATAGACCCTTGGGTGATTCTGATGCACAGTGAAGTCTGAGACTCCTGTCCACAGGGAAAAGTCCAGCCTCTCTCTCGCATGTCTCACAAGCCCCACAGAATCTGGCCCCTGCCTAATGCTCCTTCCTGTGTACTTCTTTCCCCAACAGCACATAAATGTGCACACACACACACACACATAAACACACACACACCATACACTTTGTTAAAAGGTAAACTGAGACACGTTAAAATATTAGAGCTTATTTGAGAATTCAACAATCCATGAACTGGGCAGCTCCAGAATTCAAATGGTTCAGGGTCTTGCCAAAGAATTTTGAAGGAAAGGCTTTTATAGAACAAATGTGGAAGCAGAGCAAAAGATTATTTAATTAATGTTTGAGCAATTGCCTTGAAATAGCCTTTGCAAAAATTGTAACAGTAGGAAAAATATGACAGTGAAAGAGATCCAAGCTAACCAACTCCATCTTACCTTTAACCTCCAAACTGCCCTTGGTCACTTCTGTGTATTGGCCAAGCTAATGTTGGGAGAAATTTATAGTTTAAATGACAACAGCTCTTCCCCAAAATTAAAGCCCCTATGTAAAGCTAATGAAAAGCCACCATGTTAGAAGGATGAGAGAGATCTGAATTTGTAGTTAAATAATTACCAGCCATTATTCCAGAGGTCACAAAATTTGCAACTCCCCCAATTACTCCTGTAAATAAAGTTACTATTGTAGAATTAAGATTGGCCTTTTAAGATGTCTTTTCAGACTGTTGCATTTCTCATGAACAGATGACCCTACGCAGACCCATGACTCTCCACTCAACCAATCCTATGGCCCCCACTCAAAAGCAGACACGGACAATGAGGATCATTTTCCACACCCCTGTGATTGCATACTCAACCAATCAGCAGCATCCATTCTCTGGCCCCCTGCACCCCAAACTATATTTGAAAAATCCTGCCTTCCAAATTTTAGGGGAGGCCAATCTGAGTAATAATAAAACTCTGTTCTCCTGGTTGGCTGACTCTATGTGTGTTAAACTCTTTCTCTATTGCAATTCCTCTGTTTCGATAAATTGGCTCTATCTGGGAAAGGTGAACTCATTGCATGGTTATAGCCTCATTTGAACTATCCTGGTAGGAAGTTCAAGACAAAATAACAAATGCCCAGTTGGCTACCTGTGATTGGTTAAGCTTAAGTTTTGTTTTCTTTTAATTTCTGAGTTAGGTTTCAGTTTGATCATATAGGAACCCAGGGTGTCAGAGCCACCTCAATCTAGTGACCTCCCATTTCATTATTTTAACAATTGTGACTGGGCATTCCCCTACCATCTAGACTGTGGACAATTCTCAAGGATAATTTATACTACTGTGATTTCGCTCATGCTATTTCCTTCTCCTGAATGTTGTATTGGAGCTCAGAAACTGATACTCCAAAATATGGCATTTTGACATGCTGAACTGAAGAAGCCTCAGGTCTCCTCTTTCTTCCACTGTCTCTCTCAAAGAAGCTGAAGTTTCTTTATCTACCTAAAATCCAGACCCATCAAAGAGAACAACTATTCTTTCTTCCGATCCCTATTATCTCATTATCTATTGCAGAAAAGAAGACCAAGATGTGACCCCACGTGAACGGACTCTTTTACAAGTATAATGACTTTCCAAGGATCGTCTACATTTCAAATAAAACTATTTACTATTTACAAGGTAAGCTCTGTTCCCCATCCAATCACTCTTTCTGGCACTCACTTATTGCCCTTCAATAGAATTCTTCTTCTCCCCCTGACCAATAACCTGTTTTACCAGAATCCAAACCCCCATTTCTTCTGTAACTTCAAAATGATATATAAGTTCCTGTAGCTCATTGGGAAGTTGGGTCTTCATTCTGAAGGATCCTGTGCATACACATTAAATAAATTTTTATGCCTTTTCTCCTGTCAATCAAACAGTCTCATTCCAGTGATTTTTCAGTGAACCTTTAGGAGGCCAATGGCCATGGTCCCAAGAGATGTTTTCTACACAAACCCCCAACTGACCTCTTCTCCTGGAAACCGAAGAATAACTGCTCATGCCTTTTGCTTAATCTCCTCCCCAAAACCTCTCTGGAATCATTTGTCCTCAGAGAGCATTGACTCTACATTCCTTCATGTTGTTCCATGTCCTTACTCCTGCCATCTTACCTGCCATACTATGGGACACTGTATGCCCACCTTGCCACTTTGAGCCTTCACTCCTTGAAGGCAGTATCACTGTCTCATTTTTCATCATACCCCAGGGTCTACTCCAGGGTGACCACCACCTAGAAGGGACTTCTTAAATGTTTGCTGGGTGAATGACTTGTCCACAGAGCATCAAAGAAGAAAATAAATGGTCTGTGGTCAGCTGAGTTCTGGGCAGACAGTGGATTGGCCAGCTTCGATGAGGGTGTGTAGCTCCTTACTGGACGAGGGTGGAGAATTCTGCAGCTCACCTTGGGGATGCTAGTGCCTGAGAACAGCTCAGGGAAAGTTGCTCAACAGGGAAAGCGTAAAGCTGAAATGGGAAGGGGACATTGACCATCTGGGCCTTTGTCTCATGTTGGGCTGAGATCAGTCTTGGCCATTTGGATGGTGCACATTTTAGGAGGCTGGCCCTCTTGCTATTTACTGCACACACCTTACTCATTTCAGACTGTCAATGGCTAGCACAGTGCCTGGTACATGTAGGCAATGAGTCAATGTTGGCTGAAAGGGTGGGAAACTTGGAATGGTGCAGAGGTGACTTCTAACAGGGAAGAGCAGATAGCAGGTGGTCAGCAACAGTAGCTATAGTAGGTGAGATCCCTGGGAAGATGACCACCCTGCCTGTATGGGATATGAGGGAGAAATATGGGAGCCTCCTCACTTCAGGTGTCATTGTTCAGCATATATCCAGGCTTTGTTTTCATATTCATCTGGCAAAGGGCCTTTTGGGAACAGTTTTCTTATTGAAACATACTCAGTGTTTAAGCCTGCAGGTGTGGGGTGGTGGCAGTCCACCTGGCATCCTTTGCTCTACCCCTGGTCTCTTCTCTCTGGCTATTCAGGTTCCCATGAGGAGACTCTCACCCTTGAATAATGGAGCTTGCGTAAGACCAAGCTCCTGTTTTTGGAGTCCTTGTGCTGAGGCCACAAGAACTTCCAAAAAGTTCACTGAATATCTAGAAGGAACAACAGAGGGTAATTGGAGCGTGAATTTAGTTGGCTCAGCACATTCAGATGTCTGATCCTGGCAGAGTTAGTGTCCTCTGGGGCCTGTCCTATTCCATGAGGAATTCCAAAAAGAGCTCATCTAGGGAATTCTCCCTTCTTAGTTCTTTAATTTCTTTCCTCACTGTACTCCCTGGGTTTCCTTACTTTCAAGAGCAGCACTCAAGTCCTAAAGGCAGAGAGATGCAGTGAAGGGGTGGTTGGTTGCCCTGTTTTGAGGACCAGCATAGTCAGAGCTCCCCACCTCCCATGGTCTCAGCATAGCAGGAGCCTTCAAGTCCCAAGGACTCCTCTTCCCAAAGCCAAAGTCACACAAGCCAAGACCAGACCAATGGATAACTCAAAATGAGATGTGCTGGTGCAGGAGAGACAGAGACCACAGAACACAGATATTGGCTCCATGATCCCACAGTTGAGAAGGGAAGGGAAGACAGAGGGTGTATTAGTCAAGACTCTTCAGAGAAACAGAACCAATAAGATATATAGGTGTGTGTGCATGTGTGTATATATATACACATATATATGTGTGTGTGTATATATGTGTGTGTATATACATGTTTACAAGGTAAATATATGTGTGTGTATATATATACACACACACGCGCACACACACAGAGAGAGAGAGAGAGAGCGAGAGAGATCTAAAAGGAGATTTATTACGGCAATTGGCTTATGTGATTTTGGAGTCAGAAGTTCCATGATTTTCCAACTGCAAGCTGGAGACCCAGGAAAGTTGGTGATGTAATTCGATCTGAGTCCAAAGGCCTGAGAACAGAGGGGCTACTGGTGTAAGTCCTGGAGTCTGAGGGTCCAAGAGCAAGGAGTCAATGTCAAAGGTCAGGAAAAGATGGAAGTTTCAGTTGAAGAAGAAAGAGAATTTGCCCCCCTTTTGTCATTTTATTCTATCAAGGCCCTCAACAGATCGGATGTCACCCACCCACATTCTTTACTCAGTCCATTCATTCAAATGCTAATCTCTTCTGGAAACACCCTCACAGAAGCACCCAGAAACCATGCTTTACCAGCTATCTGGGCATCTCTTAGCTCAGTCAAGTTGACACACGGAATTAATTATCACAGAAGGGAAATGTCTACAGGGCTTTCCTGTGATGAGGCTGGTGTACTGGAAGCACCACAGGTTCACCAATGAGGGGGTGGTCTAGTCAGCCTAGGAGCACAGAAGGAGCCCAATTTGAGAAAATGAACGGGTGAGTTTGGATTATGGAGAAGGCGGTGGGGAGAGAGGGTGTTCCAGGCAGAAGAAGGAGTGCAGCCAAAGCATGAAGGAATGAAACAATCTGGTCCCATCAGGGACCTCAAACCCAAATGTAACTCAGTGTGGGATTGGGGAGTATAGAGGAAAGTTCAGTGAGTGTGTCATCTAGAATGATGGTATTTATGAATGCAGTTGTATATCATTTATATATCAATACATAGTATTTCAGCAAATTAAAGAATATAAAATAATGTAAGTCCCCCCAGAACCTGGCCCTCACAGTTTACTGAAGGGCTGGAGTAAGAAAGAGGAGAGAGATATCAGTAAGTCCTCCAGCTCCTCCCTCAGGCTCAGAAATAAAAGCAGAAAAAATAAGTTCAACCAAACTTGTACACTGGTCCAGAAGAGGTTCTAGAAGTTCAGGGACCAGGATCATCAGAATTTTATAAACATTTGGAAACCTTGTAACTACCTAAACATGTTGTTTTTTAATTCAATATCTGATTCTACTCAGTGACTCGATGAAACGTAGCACATAGTCAGAATATTAGTCAGGACAGGCTAGGGTCTGCTGCAGAAACTAACTAACCCAGGAATCTCTATGACTTCATGGAATAAAGGTTTATGTTTTTCCTTGTGTAAAGTTCAATGTGCTCAGGGGGGCCTCGTCTACTTTTTAGTATGTCACTTGATGTATACTGCCTCTGCAAGAGAGAAAGACACATGTCACTTGCATTCATAGGCAATAACTATTGACATAGTCTCAATCCAGCTGCAAGAGAGGCTGAGAAGTGCAAAGAAGCACATGGAGTATTTGGTGCATGCCATCTCTGCCAAGCATGGCCTTCTCATCACTAACTGTCTCCTCATTTCTTTCTGCCCCCACATAGAGCTCACTCAGCCCCTCCTCCAAAATCTCCCCCAGTCACCACATCCATTTCAAACTCAGATCTCTGGGTGATGTCTGGCCATCTTCCCAGCACGTTCGCATCCAAGGATATCCAAACTGAAAAAAAAAAAGTCCCCTGCCATCCCTGCTTCCAATATGTAATGATGGAACTGAGATAATATGGCCTCAATAGGTACTTCCCACTTGGAAAGGGGAAGGATGGGAAGTACATAGAGTCACTGTCCATAGCAGTTCTGAAATCCCACTAGGCAGATGTCATGAAACCCTGTATCCTCGGCATCCATGGTGAGGCTCTAATTTTGCTCTCTGAAAGATGCTTCTTTGTTCACTTTTCTCCACAAGCCTGGTTCCACCCATGAAGTTATTTGTTTTTTTGTAAGCTTCCTTGGTAGCATGTGAATCAGGTATTGAGAAATAAGCCCTCCTTAGGGACAGTTGTTCTAAAAGTTTGGTGCAAGCCTTAAGGCTTGAAGACTGAAGGTCTTATTCAGTCTGTCTGTATGGTTTCTTTGGTAATTTGACCCTTGAAAATGTAGTACAAGTATAAACTTCATTTTATTGCACTTCACTTTTTTGCACTTCACAGATATTCCATCTTTTACAAATTAAAGGGTTATGGCAACCCTGTGTTCAGCAAGTCTCATTTTTCTAACAGCATGTGCTCACTTCGTGTCTCTGTTTCACATTTTGGTAATCTCAAAATACTTCAAACTTTTTCATTATTATTATATCTGTTATGGTGATCTGTGATCAATGATCTCTGATGTCACTACTGCAGTTGTCTTGGGGTGCCATAAACAGTGAACTTAATTGATAAAAGCATGTGTTCTGACTGCTTCATTGATTAGCTGTTCTATCATCTCTTCCCATCTCCTCAAGCCTCCCTATTACCTGAGACATAACAATATTGCCACTAGGCCAATTAATAACCCTACAATGGGCCTTGAAGCATTCAAGTGAAAAGAAAAGTCACACGTCTCTCATTTTAAATTAAAAGCTAGAAAAGATTAAGCTTAGTGAGGAAGGCTTGTCAAAAAGTGAGACAGACCAAAAGCTAGGCCTTTTGGGCCAGTTAGCCAAGTTATGAATGTAAGGGAAAAATTCTTGAAGGAAATTAAAAGTGCTGCTCCAGTGAACACACAAAAGATAAGAAGGCTAAGCAGCCTTATTGCTGATATGGAGAAAGTTTTAGTGATTAGAATAGAAGACCAAGTCAGCCACATTTTCTTAAGCCAAAGCCTAACCCAGAGCAAAGCCCCAACTCTCTTCAGTTCTACGAAGGTTGAGAGAAGTGGGGAAGCTGCAGAAGAAAAGCTGGAAGCTACCAAAGGCTCGTTCATGAGGTTTAAGGAAAGAAACTGTCTCCATAACATGTAAGAGCAAGGGGAAGCAGCAAGTGCTGATGTAGAAGTTGCAGCAGGTTATCCAGAAGATCACCGATGAAGGTGGCTTCAGTGCAGATGAAACAGCCTTCTACTAGAAGAAGAGGCCATCTAGGACTTCCATAGCTGAAGAAGAGAAATTAATGAAATTGATTACTGAATAAATTACTGAATATTTTAAGTCCCCTGTTGAGACTTACTGCTCATTAAAAAAGATTCCTTGCAAAATATTACTGCTGTTTGACAACAAGCCTAGTCACCCAAGAGCTCTGATGGAGGAGACAAATGTTGTTTCAATGCCTGCTAAGACAACATCCATTCTGCAGCCCATGGATCAAGGAGTAATTTTGACTTTCAAGTCTTATTATTTAAGAAATACGTTTTATAAGGCTATAGCTGCCATAGATAGTGAATCCTCTGATGAATCTGGACAAAGTGAATTGAATACTTTCTGGAAAACATTCACCATTCTAAATGCCATTAAGAACATTCCTTATGCATAGGAGGAAGTCAAAATATCAATATGAACAGGAGTGTGAAAGACATTGATTTCAACCCTCATGAATGACTTCCAGGGGTTCAAGACTTTGCAGAGGAAGTAACTACTGATGTGGTGGAAATAGCAAGAGTACTAGAATTAGAAGTGAAGCTTGAAGATATCACTGAATTACTGAAATCTCTTGAGATAAAGTCAAAATATTCATGTATCTCACTTGATTGTGATTTTCACTTTATTTCAGTGGTCTGAAATCAAACCGACAGTATCTTTCACGTATGCTATACACTTGTGATTTATTTGCTCCCAGCCAAATCCATGCATCAGTAACTGCACCCAAAAATTGTTTTAAAACTGGTTCTCAATCTACATTACTTCTTCACTCCCTTGCCGTGTGCCCCACCCAACTCAATGGAGGCACCACTGAGGTCATCTGGAGTAGTATGTAGGAAAATCTTGCCCTTACTCTTTGCCATGAATTTGATCTTTACAGGGAAGTTTGGTTGAGCTTTTATACCTTAAAGCCTTTTTTGCTCCATGTCTTCCTATTTGGGATCCAGAAGCACTTAGCTTTTCATCCAACTAATCTTCACATTTCTGGATTCTCTCTATTCCTCCCTCTCTGCTCCCCCACCCCAACCTTTTTTTTTTCCACTGTAAGCTCATCTCTTCTTATAAAACCTTATAAAACCTTCCATGCTTATGAAATGCAGCCAATAGCAACAAAAGCATACCACTGAACATATGTTTTCCAAGCCCTACCCTAGAATTGTCAATTTAGTAAGCACATGGTCTGCTTCCCAAATAACCGTAGGCAGGTTTCGTCACACATGGTAGTGTTTTATGACAACATGAATTGACATATTTTCATCCTAAGTTATAATTTTCCTCAATGCCTGTCACCCCACAATGAAGTAAGTATCACATATTTTAGGTTTGTTGCCATAACAGAGCTTTATTTCCAACCCCAGTTTCTGTTTTCGTCAAGATAATCAGTGCAGTTGCCATAGCAAATACATACTCTGAAATTGTATGGCTTATGTCAGTATTGTAAGAGCTTGGGCAGCAAATATCAGTGTCTAGGGGTTCCCTGGAAACAGCTCTGAGAAGGACAGTTGTATATAGGTTTTCTGAAAAGTATCTTGGGGATGCAGCTATAAGGAGAGGAAGGAAGACTGGGTGGAAGGAGATACTGACTCTCAGTGTGGTTGCCACAAAGCCTCAGCCAGTCTTACAGGAAGCTCTGGAGCTTGGATGGTCCTTTAGTGTTGTCTCAAACCAGAAAAAGAGAGCTGGGCCTTTGTATCTAGGCACGGGCCAGCCACTGGCTACTGGCCATTCTCTTGGAAAGGATGTAAGCTTGGGCAAGGCCAAACCCCACTGGGAGGGCAATGTCCAGTGAGGGATACAACTCTAACCCATCCGCCCCCTGAAGAGAGGATATGAGAGGAACACCACATCATCCATCTGAGGTAGCATAAAGGCTTGGGTTTTATAGCAAAGACGTCATCGGTGATCCCAGCTGCCCATGTACCTGGAGCAGGAGGACTGCAGTGGACACCAAGAAGCAAAGGACATTTGGTACTGACGATCCCAGCTTCCTATCCTCAGATTTCTTTGAAGAGAAACAGCTTCTTCTCTTTTTCCTTCCACGTGTCAAGCAAGGGCTTCTCATTTGTAGAAATGAAAGAGAAACTTAATTTAAAGATGATTCTGGGAAATTTGGTTGTGATGCAGCAAAGAAGGGGATGGGAGTGCAGGGGTGTTGCCAAGTTGAATGCAGACCACCTGACGGTATAGAAGTGGTCAAAGAAATGAACGACTCCCAAACTGGGAAAACCCTTATGCCCAATGATATTAATCCCAAAATCATTTACCAAAGGGGATATCTGAACAAACCCCAAACATCCAATAATAAGGACTATTTGAGCTAGCATGGGCATGAAATCGTGAAGCCAGGCTGTAAGCTCCTTGGAAACCGAGACGGACCTAGCAAGAGCCCAGCTCCGACACTGAGTGGGTGATGGATAATCCAATCAGCACGCTTACTGGGGCATAAAAACGAAAACATGCTGTAACTGCATACAATGTGGAGGCCATGATGTTAAGACTAAAAGCTGGATTCAAAATTGTAAGCTCACTGTAATTAAAATAAGTAAAGTATACATGCTGGTGAAATAAGGCAGGAAGAGAAATTAGAAGGGAAGGAAAGCAGCTATAAAGGGCTCTAGGCAGTATCTTTGGAAGCTGAGAGGCTGGGGAAAGCAGAAGAAGGAGCTGGGGGCAGGTCAGCCGCCAGGGTCTGGCGGAAAGAGACATAAGCCCAGACACAAGCCATTAGCAGGTGAATGTGGGAAGCGGGCAGCCACTTCGGCTCCAGCCAGTCAAGCCAGCCTATCTCAGGGAAGAGAGTTCTCCAAGTGTGGGTGGGTGCACTTACCATCTTCAGTTAGAGGTAGAATCTGACTGTCCCTTGGTTCTTGGGCTGGATATTGTCTAAATCTCTGGGATGAATCCAGCTTAGGTAGGTTAAACTACTCGGAATGAACAGAGGGTACTGGGACGAGAAGTCAGATTTGATCACAGCCCTTTTATATACTTTTCACTGCACATCTTTGTTCCGTCCAAACTGGGTGTTGTTTGAGCAGTGTCTCACGTGTCCGCAGCATCTAGGGTACGTGCACACTTCATCATGTCATCACTGCCATTGCCACCATTGTCATCATCAATCACATGTATTGATTCATCCACAGACAAACATCCATGCTCAAGGCACTCTTCTAGACACTGGGGTAAAGTAATTAACAAGACAGTCAAAGCACCTGCCTTCACGGATTCACGGTGGGAGGAGCCAGGGAAAATAAACAAGTTGCACATAGCAATTGAATAAAACTAAACAGGGAAGAGGTATAGAGGGTGATAAGAAGGGACCAACTAAGGGAAGGGGAGGGGAGGGGAGCAGCCAGGGAAGCAGGATGATAAGGTCATGTATTGGACTTGGGCCATCGAAGCAAGGGAGTGTTTCCAGAAGTGAGGGAAGGGCCAGGGCAGCACTGCTGCTGATGGCTCAGCTGACCTTGACCACAGCAACTTTGGGGGAGGGGCAGAGGCATCAGCCTGATTGAAGTGGGTTTTAGAGAGAACAAGGGGAGAGTAACTTGGCTCCCCAGGCTGTGAGTATCTGGTTTTTGAGCACAGATTTTCTGAGCACTTTTGATGTGCCTGTTACTCTGCTAAGCAGCTCACAAATACCATTTCCTTTAACTCTTAATGGCCTTTGAGGTGAGGACCATTTATCCCCTCCACCTTTTTTTTGAGACTCTTTCTATCTATCACCCAGGCTAGAGTCCAGTGGTGCGACCTTGGCTCACTGCCTCCCAGGTTCAAGCAATTCTCCTGCCTCAGCCTCCCAAGTAGCTGAGATTACAGGCACCTGCCACTCTGTCCAGCTAATTTGTATTTTTAGTAGGAGTTTCACCATGTCGACCCGGCTGGTCTTGAACTCCTGATCTCAGGTGATCCAGTGGCCTCAGCCTCCCAAAGTGCTGGGATTACAGGCGTGAGCCACCACACCCGGCCCCATTTATCCGCCTTTTGACAGGTGAGAAGACCAGGTTTTAGTCCTAAGAGCTCCTAGCTGCTGTGTGGCAGAGCTGGGGTGGGGACCAGGCTCTCTTCTCCGGAGCCTGCACTGGGCTTAGTGGGAAGGGTGAAAAACGATGGAGGCTTGAACAGACCCATTCCAGGGGCATCCCCTACTTCTTCTGGTATCGCTGGGGCCCAGAGGATCAGTAAGCCTTTGCTCCTTCTCAGCTGAAAGGGACTTTGGAGACCACCTGGTAGGATGTTAGCCTTGTTAGTCAGCTTGACTGGGCTCTAGTACTCAGTTATTTAATCAACTACACTCCAGATGTTGGCTGCTGTGAAGGTATTCTGTTGATATGGTTGACAGTCACAATCAGGTGACTTTAACTAAAAGAAATTCTCTTTCATAACATAGATTGGCCTCATTTAATCAGTCAGAGGCCTAAAGAGTAAAAACTGAAGTTCCCTGGAGAAGAAATTCTACCTGAAGACTGCAGCTTCGACCTGGGCCTGAGTGTTCAGTCCGCTGGCTTGCCCTACAGATACTGGACCTGCCGGGCCCCACAACCACGGGAACCCATTCCTTCACATAATTCCCTCTCTATATGTGTACATATAAATCATAAATATGTAAAAATACATGAAGGTATAATGTATAAAATATATATGGAGGTATGTATATACATGGGTATGTATAAACAAAATTTGTATTGTATGTACTGTGAACCCTGAACATCAGTTAATTTAGAAAATTTATTTTCCCAAAGTTGAGGACACACACCTGTGACACAGCCTCAGGAAGTCCTGATGACATGTGCCCAAGGTGGTCGGGGCATAGCTGGGTTTTAACATTTTAGGGAGACATGAGTCATCAATCAATATATGTAAGAAATACTTTGGTTCTCAAAGCAAGGAGGGGGCTTCCAGGTCACAGGTAGGTGAGAGACAAATGGTTGCATTCTTTTGAGTTTCTGATGAGCCTTTCCAAAGGAGGCAATCAGGTGTGCATCTATCTCAGTGAGCAGAAGAATGACTTTGAATAGAACAGGAGGTAGGTTTGCCCTGAGCAGTTCCCAGCTTGACTTTTCCCTTTGGCTTAGTAATTTTGGGGCCCCAAGATTTTCCTTTCACAATACATATATAAAATATATAATATATGCATATATAGGTACCTATATATCTACATAGATATGGATATATAGGTATATAAAGATATCCATAAAGTATGTGTGTCTAAAGGTAAGAGAGCTCTTATTGGCCAGTTTCTCTGGACAGCCCAGACTGTAAACACCTGGTCTAATGCCCTTCCAAGAGGAGAGGCTAAGAGCCATCCAGGGGAAGTGACACGCCTAGGGTTACGCTTTGAGTTGGTAGCTAGATCCCAGGCTGTTTCCTGTCCCCTAAATGATGACTTTTCAGAAATCTGTAAGAGGGAGAGAACAGAGCCAAAGAGGGCCCACCTTACCTTCTTTTACCTCCTTGCAAATGCAGCCTTTTCATCATTTCCAGAAGCATCCATGGGGTTTGTGTAAAAACGGATCGGTTTTCATATCTCAAAACTTTAACCGTAAAGGGAAGGATGATGGCATGGACTGAGGGACATTTTTCCTGTTTCTCATTTCCTTGAGATTTTGTATAACTTTTGGTCATTAACTTTGGGGAGCATTGTCAGATCATTCAGTCCCCTGGGGGGCAGTAATGACGTCTACACTGCAAGAAACAGAGTTCCAGGTAGAAAACCCCAGGCAAAAAGGGTGTTCAGCACTGGGAGCTGACCCAGTTTTTCAAAGAGCCCAAAAGGACTTGCTATGCTTAAAACCCCACATTCCATTGTTCTTTGTCAGGGAAATTTATCCTCCTTGTTGCTCCTGCTGTTTTTGTCCTGGAAAGCACGTGATGTTCCAGGGTTTATACTACATAGCACTGTAAAGTACTGTATGCCTTATACTGCACAGTGCTGCCATTGTCATATGTTTTGACAAGTCATCTCTTCAAGAGATGCAGGGTTGCATGGCAGTAGAGAGCTTAGCATGACACTTATTACCCCTGGACCTTTGGTTCATTACTAAGCCTCGATCTCCTCATCTGTAAAATGGGCATATCACAGGTAAAACCTTAAAAGGCTCTTATGAGAATTAAACAAGGGAATATACTGGTGACTAGTAAAAATCCAATGAATGTAAACTTTTATCATGATCATCATTAGAGTGTCTCTCTCACTTGTCCTAAACTGGGGCCAGTTAAGCAGGGACTCCCTGTTAGTATGTTTACCTTTGGAATTTAGCCTGGCACAGAATGGATCTTCAAAAAGTGCTGAATGAATGATTAATTAAATGCAATGCCCATTCGTGAATGATAATACATCTTAATGAACCAAAGGGAGCTGGATAGGAAGCTGCTTAGGTCTAATTCTGACCTCTGAGTTTCAAACATAGGTTCAGCAGTGCCACTTTTTGATGAAACAACACTGTCTTCCAAGGTCTAACATCTAAGAGACAAAAGCAAAGCTCTGGCTGGAGGGCAGATGGGTGGCTGGACCCTCCTAGCTCAGCCTCTCACTCTGAGTACCTCACGCCATCTCTGGGTTTCTTCAAGAGTCCCACAAAGATGAAATTTGAGTTCAACCTCTCCCATCCACCCACTCACTGATCCAGCCTCCAAAACAGTAAAACCCCTCTCCACGAAAATGTTCCCTGTGCTGTTACATATGGTGGCAAATCTTTACAAACAATTAAAAAAATACAGCAGTGGAGATATTTACACAACAAAGTAAATTAAGACATCTCCACTTGATGGAACAAATTTTGGCTGATAACAATAACTCTGAAAGTAATGTTGTAACACAGGAAAAGACGAGTGAAAAGACACTGGAGCTTTGTAAAATATGCCTTCATCTGAGGAAGGGAAGTGGAGAGATGGGGAAAAATTAAAACAAAGTGTTGGACTGGACTAGAGGGATTCCGGTTGAATGTTTTCCCATCTTTCTCATTTGCTTTATGGCTAGCATAAAGCTACTTGTGCAATATATAAGAGCCATGAGTTAAAAAAAGACAGTTTTTTAAAAATACAAAGTCATTAACTGGGAAGTTCTTATTCTTTGCTCTTATGCTAAAGATAAGCGTTTGCTGAGTCCAGCAAACACTCAAGTTGAAGGAAGTATTAAATTGTATATCGTTTGTGTGTCTGTGTGCGCGTATTTGTATATGTGTCATATGCATGTGCCTGTGTGGTGTGTGTGCATGTATCTATGTGTATGTATATGTATATGTGTGTGGTGCATGTATGTATATGGGAATGTGTGTGCATGTGTGTGACTACATGTGATGTGTGCACATATGTGATATGAATAACTGTGTGCTGTTTGTGTGTATGCGTGGCATGTGTATGTGTGCATGTGTGTGTATGTGTGTGCATCTGTGGTGTGTGTGCATGCATGTATATGTATATTTATGCACAATGAGTATGTGTGTGGGATGTATGCACGTGTGATGTATGTATGTGCATGTGTGTGGTATATGTGTTGTTTGCGTGTATGTGTATCATGGTTATGTGTGCATGTGTATGTATGTGTGTGGTATGTCTGGTATGGATGTGCATGTATGTATGTTTGTGGTGTGTGTGTGCATGATGTGTACATGTCATGTGTGTGGATGCACGTGTCTTGGTCCATTTTCTGTTGTTATTACTGAACAACATAGATTACGCAATTTATAAAGACTAGTGGTTTATTTATCCTGCAGTTCTGGAGGCTGGGAAGTCCAAGAGCATAACATCAGCATCTGCTGAGGGCCTTCCTGCTACCTCATGACATAGCAGGAGACATTACATGACAAGACAGAGCAAGTGTGCTAATTTAGTTATCTCTTCCTCTTCTTATAAAACCACCATTCCCCCCATGGGGGCCCCACCCTGATGACCTTATCTAATCCTATTTATCTCTCAAAGACCCTACCTCCAAATGCCATCAATATATGATTTTGGGGACTAAGTTTCCAATGCATAAAATTTGGGGACACATTCAAACCATAGCAGCCTATGTGTGCATGTGAGGGTGCATGGGTGTCCAGCACCTCTGAGAGGCAAGTTCTGGTGATCCCAGCCCTGCCTCAGCACGAAGGCCACAGCCATCTCTCTGCCTTCCTTCATTAGCCAAGGGGATGCTTCACCAGGTTGGCGCTCCTGATGCAGAACTCTATTAAATGCACAGGTTGTCCCTGGCCTATTCTTAGTTCTGGCAGATTCTTACAGGAGGAAAATGAATTCTTCCCCTGCACAGAAACAGCATGTTCATTCCAAGTAGTGTCACCACTGGGAGATGTGACTGTTACAAAGCCTTGTGAAATAACCAGACACTACTAGACAGAGTGGTTTGTTTGTTTTTTAAGAAAAATATTTGAAAGTACCTGTGCTCAGTATGGTGTGGTAAAAGATCATGATCTCAGAATAGGGAAGACCTTATTCCAATTTCAATCTTACCTCTGCCATTTCTTCTACCCGTTAGACTTTGAACTTTTGGACGAACCTTCCTGAATCTCTCATCTGTAGCTGTTTTCTCATCTATAATTGAGGATAAACATATCTAATTTTAGGATTGATAAGAGAATGAGATGTGATAATGTACAAAAGTATCAATGTCTATCTGGCACATAGTAGATGCTTAATAAATATTAGTCTCAGCCGGGCACGGTGGCTCAAGCCTGTAATCCCAGCACTTTGGGAGGCCAAGATGGGCGGATCACGAGGTCAAGAGATCAAGACCATCCTGGTTAACATGGTGAAACCCCATCTCTACTAAAACATACAAAAAAAAAAAACTAGCCAGGTGAAGTGGCAGGCGCCTGTAGTCCCAGCTACTCGGGAGGCTGAGGCAGGAGAATGGTGTAAACCCAGGAGGCAGAGCTTGCAGTGAGCTGAGATCCGGCCACTGCACTCCAGCCTGGGCGCGAGACTCCGTCTCAAAAAAAATAAAAATAAAAATAAAAAATAATAAAAAAATAAATATTAGTCTCAAATTCCTAAACATCTTGATTTGCAAAATGCTCCACTCTTTTTTGTCCCATTTTTTTTCCCTGTGTCATCCTCCCTCCTTCTAATGTTTAATACTAATGAGCTAATGAGGAGGAATCTGGAAGTCTGTTAACTGGCTGAGCCCTTATCTCCCTTCTTCCCTTCTCCATTCTGTTTGCCTTGTCTACAGATGCCCAGAAGGAGTTAAGCTCCAGAGCCGGGGAGCGGGGGGTGTGGGTGGAGGAGGGCGGGGTCCTGGCTTTGTGGTAATTACAGCTATGAATCATTATCCCCTGTACCCCTGTGGTGTTGAGCGAGGGCCAAGACATCACCTTCTTGGAGTTTCAGGGTAAGCACTGGGCATTTTAAGATACCCAGTGAGAAGCACTTGGGCCTCAGAGACCTGAGGACTTCAGAGGGAGTGAAGGAAAGGCTACCACTTACCCACACGATGGGCCTGGCCCCTTAGACATCAACTGCTGAAGAAGACAATGAAATAGCGAGTTAAGTCCTGCCTTCCCTTGATTCTGGGTCAGCACAGGAAGCCTTGACAGCAGGGAGGCCCTACTAGCCAGGAGCCTCAGCAGTGGGGCCAGGGGCTAACCTGTGGTCTGCACCAGCTCTACCTTTTCCCCTGCATAAACTTCTGCTGAGGACATATTAATAATCAAACTAAACCAGCACCGTAAAGAGGTGAAAAAACAAAAACAAAAACCCACAACCTATCTAGAGGCTCCAAAGGTACAGACAGAGGGGTAAGCCATGATAGACAGAACAGGTGCTCAGTGAAACAGAGGGCCCGGGGGAAGCAGATGATGACTTGAATTTTAAAATATAAGAGTAATATAAAGATGTTCAGGTGACAGTAAGAAAAAGACTCCCTGGGACTAGTCTCTGAGCTAAACAAAGGAATAGGAGATATCAGTCATAGCTGAGGCCTAAGTCAGTGGTTCAGAGGGCCAAGCACATGAAATATCTGAAATCTCAGAACAACATGGCTTTGAAATCAGGAGAGACAAGATAAGAGACTATGAGGAGAGAGGTGGGAGACTTAATACATGAACTACAGGAATTTCAGAAAATAAGAAAGGGATACATACAGAAAGGACAATCAATGAACAGAAGATATAATAGAAGACCACTTTCTTGAGCCAAAGAAAAAAATGGAGTCTGTGGATGGAAAAGTTGTACCAAGTTCTAAGTCTGGATTAATCAGCAAAGGCATAGATATAGGCATATCCTGGTAAATCCCTGAATCTAAGGATAAAAAGAAGGCTTTATGAACTTCCTGGCAGAAATAAATTACCTACAAAGGAGAAATAATTAGACTCACATAAGATTTCTCTGAATTAACTGAAAGATTGAAGATGGTGGAATTGCATCTACAGGCAGCTGAGTGAAAAGGATGGAGACACCAAATCCATACTCAGTCAAGGTCATCCTTCACTGGAAGTATATACTCACATGATCCCTCTGAAAAGGGACTTGATAATAATGTTCATTAAATGAGAAATGAACCCAAAGATAGACTAAAGATGGGGAGATGAAGGAGAGGGTACATGGTGATCAGCGATATGTAGTTAAATATAATATTGTATACATGTGCATGCACAATTACATGCAGATGAACATGATGAAGCTGTCTGGGAGTAGCATAATATGCTTGTTAAATTATCTTCAAGCAGAAAGAAGAGACTATCACACAGAGTTCAAAACTATGAAACCATCCCAGCAAAACCTAGGAGTTCGGAGTGGTGTGGTAAGGGGGCAAATTGACATCAACTTCAAAGTATCATTGCAGGGGCTGGAGGGAGGGGGTGGCAGGTGAGAAGAAGGACCAAGCTGAAGGAGAAAAGTGAAAATATCTCCAGGACCCATCTCACTGGGCCAAGGGAGAGCACAAGCAATGCTGAGAATCTTGGTTGGGAGCATAGGCATCTTTGGTGGGAAAGAGAATAGTTCACATCTGCGGGACTTGGCGGCTTAGCCCTGTAATCCCAGCTATTCTGGAGGCTGAGGCAAGATTGCTTGAGGCTGGGAGTTTAAGACCAGCTTGGGCAACATAGTAAGAACTTGTCTTTACGAGAGAGAGAGAGAGAGACAGAGAGAGAGAGAAAGAGAGAAAATAGCTGGGCATGGTGGCTGAGGACGGAGGATTACTTAAGCCTGTCATGGACATCTATGTGAAGAGACCACCAAACAGGCTTTGTGTGAGCAACAAGGCTATTTATTTCACCTGGGTGCAGGTGGGCTGAGTCCGAAAAGAGAGTCAGCAAAGGGAGATAGGGGCAGGGCTGTTTTATAGGATTTGGGTGGGTAGTGGAAAATTACAGTCAAAGGGGGTTTGTCTCTTATGGGCAGGGGCAGGGGTCACAAGGTGCTCAGTGGGGGAGGTTCTGAGCAAGGAGAAGGAATTTCACAAGGTTAATGGCTTAGTTAAGGTGGGGCAGGAACAAATCACGATGGTGGAATGTCATCAGTTAAGGCAGGAACTGGCCATTTTCACTTCTTTTGTGATTCTTCACTTGCTTCAGGCCATCTGGATGTGTACTCCAGGCTTAGGCTTAGAGGCCTGACATTCCTGTCTTCTTATATTAATAAGAAAAATAAAACAAAATAGTGTTTACATGTTGGGGTGGTGAAAATTTTGGGAGGTGGTATGGAGAGATAATGGGTGATATTTCTCAGGGCTGCTTCAAGTGGGATTAGGGGCAGTGTGGGAACCTAGAGTGGGAGAGATTAAGCTGAAGGAAGATTTTTGTGGTAAAGGGCGATATTGTGGGGTTGTTTAAAAAAAAAAGCGTTTGTCATATAGAATGACTGGTGATGGCCTGGATGTGGTTTTATATGAATTGAGAAATTAAATGAAGACACAAGTTCCGAATAAGAGAAGGATAAAAACAGGTATTAAAGGACTAAGAATTAGGAGGACCCAGGACCTCCAATTAGAGAGTGTCCAAGGGGATTCAGTGTAATTACTTGTTTGGTTGGTGAGGTTTTGGGCTCTATTCTTGACAGAGTCCCTTTTGTTAAGTTGGAGGCTGAGCTCGGTGAGGTGTGTTTTTAAAAGACCATTAGTCCGTTCTACTTTTCCTGAAGATTGAGGACAGTGAGGGGTATGAAGGTTTCACTGAATACCAAGAGCCTGAGAAACTGCTTGGGTGATTTAACTACTAAAGGCTGGTCCGTTATCGGACTGTATAGAGGTGGGAAGGCCAAACCGAGGAATTATGTCTGACAGAAGGGAAGAAATGACTGCGGTGTCCTTCTCAGACCCTGTAGGAAAGGCCTGTACCCATTCAGTGAAAGTGTCTACCTAGACCAAGAGGTATTTTAGTTTCCTGACTCGGGGCAGGAAACTAAATAGATATTTAGATAGATAGATATAGTAAATATGTATCTAGATAGATATAGATAGATAGCTAGATATAGACAGATAGATAGATAGATATAGTAAATATATCTAGTTTACTAGTAAATATAGTAAAGATAAATATATATCTTTAGAGAGAGAGAGAATAGTTAACATCTTACTTCCAGATATTTGTAGCAAAATATATAGTCAAAGAAGAGAGCCAGCAAAGGAAAAGTCAATGCTAATGGAATGGGAGTGGACAGAAGAGCTCCAAATTCACAATGGGAAGAAATAAAATGAATAGGAACATCTTGGTCATTCGACCTAAACTAAGACAACAAAAGTCAAAAAAGGAGAACCAAATACGAAACATAAAGCAAACAGTAAAAAGTAGAACAATGTGTACCAGCAATTACTCTGTATGTTGAATGGCTGGACTTTTCCCACTCAAATACAGGGACTTTCATATTGGGTTAAAAGATGAAATGCAGCCATATTCTGTGTTTGAAAAAACTATGCTTAAGATGGTAATAAGTGCTTAAAATAAAGGGAATGGCAAAAAGAATTTAGTAAGGTGGAATTGTTATAAGATAAAACACAAAAATCAATAGCCTTTCTCTCTTTCAGTAAATAAGCATCTAGAAATGGAAATGAGAAGAAATATTTTATTTGCAGTAGTGATAAACACTCTAAAGTATTTATAAATAAATACAATTTTAAAAGACAAGACCTATATGGAGAACATTAGAAGATCTTAAGGCAGGATATAGAACTGATACAGAGCTGATCAAAGGAAAGGACATAGTGAGTTGTACAATAATATGTCTTACCATAAAAATGTCAGTTCACCTCAAAATAAATGTGTAAATGAAATACAATTTTGATTAGAATTTCAAATGCAATATTTTTCTGAAGTGAGTTATTGAATAAATTAATATATAAATCTATATGGAAAAATAAATGCCTGATAATTGTCCCCACACACACACCAAACATGTGTGGACCTGAAAGTAGGCTGAAAGGACCTGAATGAAGGACTCATCTTACCTGACACTGGAATTTTGGAAAAAGTCATTGTTGTCAGGCCTCTGGGCCAAAGCTAAGCCATCATATCCCCTGTGACCTGCAGGTAAACATCCATATGGCTGGTTCCTGCCTTAACTGATGACATTCCACCACAAAAGAAGTGAAAGTGGCCTGTTCCTGCCTTAAGTGATGACATTACCTTGTGAAATTTCTTTTCCTGGCTCATCCTGGCTCAAAAGCTCCCCCATAGAGCACCTTGTGGCCCCTCACCCCTGCCCCCCAGAGAACAACCCCGTTCGACTATAATTTTCTTTTACCTACCCAAATCCTATAAAATGGCCCCACCCCTATTGCCCTTTGCTGACTCTCTTTTTGGACTCAGCCCACCTGCACACAGGTGATTAAAAAGCTTTATTGCTCACACAAAGCCTGTTTGGTGGTCTCTTCACACAGACGCACATTACAATAGTAACCCAATCAGTCTGGCACTGGTATCAGACTAAACAGATCAGTGGAACAGAATAGAGCATGCAGAAATTGGTCCTACTTAACAAGGATTTTCATGTAATAAAAATGGTGGCTAAATTTGGTTGGGAAAATGGATACTTGAACACATGGTGCTGGAACAACTGGTTCTCCTTTTGGAAGGAAACACAATTGAATCACTACTTGAATCCATCCAAAAAAATTTAGATGGATTACAGACTTGTGTTAAAAAGATTAGAAATTTGCAAGATAAACGATATGTATAATCAAAGGGTGGAAAAAACCTTCTGAACCAAGACAAGAAACCCAGCTGTTAAAAAAGAAAAGGTAGGCGTATTTGGGTCTATAAAATTTTAAAATATACTTGGCAAAAACACTCATGAATGAAATAAAAAGACAAATGGTGAGTTTGGAAAGAATGTTGACAGCACAGATGACTGTATGTATGTGTGTATGTGTATATATATGTATGTATATATGTATATATATGTATGTATGATGTATTCAGTGCTTTAAAATTTGATGAAAACAAACAACACAAGAGAAAAAAGGGCAGGCTATCTGAAGAAGCAATGTATACAACAGCAAATTCGAATGGCCAAAAATTATATTAAAATTTTCTAGCAGTTAAGAAAAGAGCTTACATACTACATAAGCATTAAAATTGCAATGGTATATCACTTTCTACCCCCGAGCCTGACCAAAACCTAAGAGAATGATAAATATTGCCAGAGGCCATGTAGGCCAAAAAGCTCTCTCCTGCACTGTGAATGGAAGTGTGAATGGTTAGAAACTTTCAGGAAAGTAATCTGCCAACAACTGTTACCTTTAAAAATTCAAATGAACCTTGACCTAGCAATCCCATTCCTGGGATATATTCCATAGAAATGAAACTACTGTCATGTACTCTTATATTGTAATTGCCCAACAGGTTCGTCCTGCCTGCCGCACAGATGAAAACAATTCACTTGGATCATAGTATTGCAGTAAAGAAAGAGTTTAACTAATGCTACACCTGCCACACAGAAGGTGGAGTTATTACTCCAATCATTCTCCCCCTAAGCTTGGAGGTTAGGGTTTTTCCAGGATAGTTTGGTGGGCAGGGGACTAGGGAATGGGTGCTACTGATTGGTTGGGGATGCAATACACAGGGGTGTGGAAAGTGGTCCTCATGCGCTGAGCCTGCCTCTTGGTGGAATCACAGGACCAACTGAGTCATGAGTCACAAGTCCAGGTGGGGTCAGTCAGATGCCAGAATTCAGAAGTCTGGAAAACATCTCCAAAGGCCAATCTTAGGTTCTACAGTTGTGATGTTACTTATTGGAGCAACTGGGGAAGTCACAAATCTTGTGACCTCTGGCTACATGACTCCAGAGTATTAAGGGATTACAGAAAGTATGCCTACATTTTAGCAGAATTCAGGCCCCACCCATAATCATGATCTTGTGGCCTTTCATTAGTCTTACAAAAGCAGTTTCAGGCCCCAAACAAGCAGGGGATCAGTTTAAGAGAGGGACTATGGTCATCCTGGCTTCAAAGTTAAAACTGTAAACTAAATTCCCCCTACAGTTAGCTTGCCCTATGCCCAGGAATGAGCAAGGACAGCCAGCCTGTGAGGCTAGAAGCAAGATAGAGTCAGCCATGCTAGACTCCCCTTGCTGTCATAATCTTTGCTAAGGTGGCTTCAGTATGGACAAAGATGTCTGTTACAGCATCATTCACAGAGGCCCAAGACGACTAGAATTAAGCAGATGCCTCTTTTCTCCTTATAATCAGCTTCAAGATCTGTAGGGAGACCCCCTGAAACTATTGCTGTGGAATAAAAGATGAAATGCTCCTGATTATTGTAAATACAAAATTGCATGCAGGATAGTGTAAAGACAACGCAAGACTGGACTGCCAGAATGAGCCAACCGCGCGTGATGTGCTTCCCCCTGCAGAGAGCCTATGAGTGGACATGCAGTCAGGGAGGTTTCACATCACCAAGATTCCTGTCCCAGAAAAGCAGATGTTCAGAGCTCTGGGAATGGAATGTGACCCTTGTGGAGAGCCTATAAACAGACACATAAGGGGCGCCTGTTCCTACGGGTAAGATAGGGCTATAAACACCCTCATCTTGCCACAGCTCTTCTAGGCCTCTTTAGGGTTAAGGCATACTCCTTTCTGAGAATTTCTGGTCTGACCAGTTGTCTAGCCGTAGTTCCTATTTCTGTGGATTGTTTATAACCAGCTTTTGTTGCAACTGTTACTGCTGATTAATATCTTGCTAATCATAGGTTATGGAAAGACTGTGTTTCTGTTTTAAGGCTCTGTTAGAAATTACTGATGCACATACTATATTGTAAATTCTTACCTCTGTATACTGTACTTCTGCATATAGATGTTATGTTAAAGAATTACTTCATCCCCATGTGACCATCTCACCTCATAATCAAAAGATCCTAAATCCCTCGCTAACCTACCCTCACTCTCACTAAACTTAATAATAAATGCTGGTATATCCAGTGCATCGGTGGCATCGCAGGACCAGAAGGCAGTGACCCCCCTGGACCCAGCTTTCACTATCTTGTGTGTGTCTATTATTTCTCGACCTGCCAATCCACCTGGGAACAAAGAAAGAGCCTGGTTGCATTGTGGGCTGCTGGCCAGATCCTGCAACAAAGATCTTAAAGCTCATAACATTTCACAACACTTTGCATTTGTATTAGGGCCAGCTGTGGTCAGTGATCCCTTCCTGTAGTATTTGCATTTTTGACAGAACACTTCAAAGACCAGTGGAAATTCAACGGTCTTTGGGGCTTGAGGGTAGCCTGAGATCCTCCCAAGGTGAAGCTGCAGGAGTGGGGTACTGTTTCCCAGGTAGGAGCACCTTGCATGGCAGGCTAAGGGTCAGACACTGCTTTGCAGGCAGAGGGGGACTTTAAGGCCATGTGATCCATGTGATGAAAGCTGCATTCATGGAAGGAGGGGCTGAACTTGGGGAAACCACTTGCCCTGGCTTTTTGTTCTTTGCTTTCTGAGGCAGAGCCCTACATAGGGGTGCACAGACCGTGAATGGTTTCAGAAGATTCATAACTGCCTTAGCACTGGATGCAACATCTCGGGTGTATATGGACATGTGTGTCTTCCTGGGAAGAGGGTTACTATTTTTATCAGGGTCTCAGAAGAGTCTGTATCCCACAAAAGGTTAAGAATCACTATTCTGGGGAGACATTTTTCTGATAAATTATTCCATAGTCATGAGTTCATGCCCTATCCTGCATTGTTCTAGGGATCTGTCTGTTTAAACAGGGAACCCATGAGTCCATGCCATGCACACTCCAGTTTTCAGAGGCTGGACTGGCCCAGGGAAACATGGCTGCTGTATTTTGAGTACATAAAATCACAGGAACAAAAGACACTATAAGGGAACAGGTTGAAAAAGGGTGAGGCAGGTCAAGTCAAGTCAGGATGAGGTCTGAATGCACCAAAAGTAATTATTGATCAATTTAATATGGAACCAGGTAGATGGCATCCTGTCTTCACTATTTATTGGCTGAGTGGCCTTTGGCAAGTTACTTAGCTTCTCTACTGTCAATGTCTTCACATGTGAAATGAAGGTAATGACCATCTCTCCATCATGGAGTGCGGGTGTGAGGATGAAATGAGCTAATGTATTTAAAGCACTTAGAATTCTGGCTGCAACCTAAAAAGCACTGCGGAACATTCATTTTTAATTATGATTATTGTCGTTGCTCTTACATAGCAGCCCTTCTGGCTTAATGAAGGCAATACGGTATCGTGCACTGGTTCTCAAAGCATCGTCCCAGGACCAGCAGCATCAGCATCATCTGGGAACTTGTTAGAAATGCAAATTCCCTGACCCTACCCAGACTACTGAGTCAGGAGCTCTGGGGGGTGGGGCCCGCAATCCATGCTTCCACAAGACCCCCAGGCGATTCTGAGACCACCTCAAGAGAACCACTGGTGTGGTCATTAAGAACACAGGCTTTGAATTCTGCCTTCACCATCTGCCCTCTGTATAAACTGGAGAGAGTTATTTAGCCTTTCTGTACCTTGGGGTACTCATCTGCAAAGTGGGGATAGTTCCAGAATGAAATGCAAGGCAATGCCATAGTGCATGGGAAACACATCAGCACCCAGCACAATGAGTACTCCATAAATAACAGCTGTAATTATTAGTATTAGGAATGGAAAGCTATTGTTTGAAGAAACTGTTACAATAAAAGCAGCTAGAATGGGGAGCTTTAGTGTGGACGTTGATTAATCAACTCTACTGGCTGTGTGTATGTGCCTGTGTGTGGGTGTCTGCATACGTGTGTGCATACTCACATGCACACACACTCATGACCTTTGCCCTGAGGGGAAGGCAAATGCTTTGTGATAAGAGCTTGTGCTTGAAAGCTTTCTCTCCTACCATAAAGTTCCTTTTAGTACTGGGGGCCCACACTTTGAAAGAGAAAGGTGTTTGTAAGGGAAACACTTCAGACTCTCCCTTCACAAGTTTACAGGGTCAAAATTATCACAATTCCTTTTACTTCTCTGTGAAAGTTGCTTCTTAAGCTTCGTCCTCTCACTGTTCAGCTGCCATATCAAATTCGTCAGCTCCCAGAAGGGCAGGGGATATCAAGGCTCTAGTGGAAATTGGAGGGCTCCAGGATCTCTTTCCTCTCTGCAGGTGAGTAACGGTGAGCCCCAGAGATGCTCCCAGAGCCTGGACTGTGGTAAAAGGCAGGTGGAGAGTCCCCCTAGGCTTACTCAGGACCTTCCTGACTTTGGCACTGAAACTCCTGCATCCCAGGAACCCCTCAGTCTCGAGCAGACCAGGATGGGTAGTCACCCTCTCTGCAGGTCCTCCACTCTACTTTTCTTCAATAGCTGTCACCCTGGTGGAGGCCAACCCTGAGGTCAAATAGCCCATTTCCTGGTGTGGGACTTGCCTGCCCTGCCAAGGCAGCAGTGCCCAATAGAAGCAGTAGCCAGAAGCTGTCTTCCCTTTTTCTGAGGATTATCCTGCCAGGTCCTGAAACTTCAGCATGCACAGGGTATCCTGGGTGCTGTTCAATATGCCAGCGCCCAGGTCCCACCCACAGAGAGTCCGAGTCAGAAGACCGGGGCCAGTGCTTGAATGAAGGCCAGGGCCAGTGCTTGAATGTGTACCTCTCAGCTGGTGTCAGGAGGTTCTGGTGCAGAGGGTCTGCAGACTAGGTTTTGGAAACACTGTCTGAAAGTCTAGGAGCCCATGCTAAAGGCTTCTTGTTCCAGATGGCCTTGTCATGTCAGGCTAGTTTCAAAGTTCTCATGATGAGCTTGTTCTGGGTAGTAAAGAACAAGCAATTTATAGCTAACACAGTGGCATTGAGAAGTATTTAAAGCAGCATACTATTTTATCCTCAGAAATTGTTCATCCATTCCACAAACCCTGGATGAGTATCTGCATTAAGTAAGGAATGAACAATGAGACTCTAGGTTTGCTAGTCCCACAAAGCTGAGACAGCAGAGGGGACACGGGCATGGGGCAGATAGCCTGTGGGCTACATGCTGGTCCGGTGACATGATAGCCACCCCTCTCTAATGTCTGCATCACAGAAAGGAAATCAGGAGAAAGGATCTCTCTTCCCTGTAGGGCTCTGGATGCATCTGCCCATGAGGGCCATCCCTGTCACATCCTCAGCCACAGTGAGCTGTGCCGAGGAAGGGACTTAGCTATGCCCCATCTCCCATCACTCCATCCATTGATTCTTGATGCAATGGACTTCAATTTTTAGCAACACCAAGTGGCCTGCAGCTCCCTCAGATACCTTACTTTGGCTCTTATTATCTCTGCCTGGAATTCTCTTCCTGCCCAGGCATTACCTCCTCTTAGAAGCCCTCCTGGGTCCTCTGGGTTGGGCCAAGTCCCAGGGCTTTTGCTCTGTCTGTCACTCTTGCATCTGACTCACACCCCTAATTTGAGCACTCTTTGTAGTCAGGCCCTTGCTTTGTTCAGCTGGAATTACCAGTCCCTGGCATAAAGGACAGGAGGTGGTCACAACTGTTTGCTGAGTAGATCCTTGTATTGGTCTCCTAATTCAGAAAGTGAACGGCCTCAAACAACAGAAACATATTCTCTACAGTTCAGGAGGCTGGAAACACAAAATCAAGGACTCAGCAGGGCTGGTTCCTTCTGGCAGTCTGGAGGGAGGGGACCCCCACTCCTCTTCCAGCTTCTGGTGGCCATGGGCAATCCCTGGCCTTCCTTGGCTTGCAGGATCCAATTTCCATTTCTTTCTTTTCTTTTCTTTTCTTTCTTTCTTCCTTCCTTCCTTCCTTCCTTCTTTCTTTTTCTTTTCTTTTTTTTTTTTTTGAGACAAATTCTCACTCTGTTACCCAGGCCGGAGTGCCATGGTGCTATCTCGGCTCACTGCAACCTCCTCTTTCCAGGTGCAAGCAATTCTCCTGCCTCAGCCTCTTGAGTAGCTGGGATTACAGGCACCCACCACCATGTCTGGCTAATTTTTTGTTTTTAGTAGACACAGGGTTTCACTATGTTGGCCAGGCTGGTCTTGAACTCCTGACCTCATGATCCATCCACGTAGCCTCCCAAAGTGCTGGAATTACAGGCATGAGCCACCACACCCGGCCTCCATCTCTTTCTTTACATGGCTTTCCCCTCGGTGCCACTCCTTTCCTCTGTGAATTCTCTTCTAGGGACACTTATCATCGGACTTAGGGTCCACCCTAATCCTGGATGATCACATCTCAAGATCTTTAATTACATCTTCAAAGATTTTTTTCCAATAAAGTCACAATCACAGGTTCCGAGTGGACATACCATTTTGTGGGGAGGGCACCACTGAACCCAACAACCCACATTTCCTCTCCAGGCCTCAGTTTCCATCAGCCATGCCATAGGGGCTGGACCAGGTGCTGTCTGTGCTGTCAGGACACTGCGGAGCCAGGGCCAGGGCTGTGCTTTGTCTTGAGCAGGAGCGAACAGGCTGCGTTCTGAACAGAGTGTTCCTCATGGTGGTTGGGCCGCCTGGGTACATGCAGCACAAAACCCTCCAGAGAGTCTCTTTCAATCAGCCCCGTTTCCCCTGAGCTCTCCATTCTCCACCAGAACTACTGGGGGAGACATAAAATATGAAAAAATGAGTTGTCATCTTTTTGTAAAGTAGCAAGCAGAGTTTTATTTATTTAGTTATTATTATTATTATACTTTAAGTTCTGGGACATAGGTTTGTTACATAGGTGTACACATACCATGGTGTTTGCTGCACCCATCAACACGTCACTACATTAGGTATTTCTCCTAATGCTATCCTTCCCCTAGCCTCCCATGCCCTGACAGGCCCCAGTGTGTGATGTTCCCCTCCCTGTCTCCATGTGTTCTCATTGTTCAACTCCCATTTATGAGTGAGAACATGCCGTGTTTTGTTTTCTGTTCCTGTGATAGTTTGCTGAGAATGATGGTTTCCAGCTTCATCCATGTGCCTGCGAAGGGCATGAGCTCATCCTTTTTTATGGCTGCATAGTATTCCATGGTGTATATGTACTACATTTTCTTTATCCAGTCTGTTATTGATGGGCATTTGGGTTGTTTCCAAGTCTTTGCTATTGTGAATAGTGCTGCAATAAACATACTTGTGCATGTGTCTTTATAGTAGAGGGATTCTCGGTACTTTTACCCATGTTTGGTAATTGAACAAGAGTCGCAAGAGTTGTGTAGAGTTTTAAGTGTTTGTTGAATTGTCCAATTACCAAACTGAGTAAAAGTACCGAGAATACCTGATGCAGCACCCAAGCATAGCAGGCAGATTTAAAGATGCCTCTTGCAGAGGGCACTCACCATGGGATGTGGAGGGCAGGGGCCTGGAGATACTGATGTTGTATCTACTCCTTATTTCTCAGTTTGGACACCAATCTGGTGTCCGCAGGAGCTCTCTGCACCTGACAGGTTGATTCTCAGAAGCCCTGGTGTATTAGGCCATTTGTTCATTGCTATAAAGAAATACCTGAGGCTGGATAATTTATAAAGAAAAGAGGTTTAATTGGCTGATGGTTCTTCAGGCTGTACAGGAAGCATGGTGCTGGCATGGGGAGGTCTCAGGAAGCTCACAATCATGGGGGAAGGTGAAGTGAAGCCAGTATGTCATGTGGCCAGAGCAAGAGCAAGAAAGAGATGGGGGAGGTGCCATATGCTTTCAAACAACCTGATCTCTCACAAGAACTCACTCACAATGGCAAGGTCAGCCCCAAGCCATTCAGAAGGGATTCTGCCCCATTACCCAAACACCTGCCACCAGGCCCCACCTCCAACACTTCAATGTGAGATTTGGAGGCGACAAACATCCAAACTAAATTACCCCTGGGAAGCTGAGTTCTTAGGGTTTTATTTCATTTTATTTCAATTTCATTCTCTTCATCCTTATTCCCAATCCAATTACCCTCTCCTTCCATACACCTGCATTCTCACGTACTGTGTGTCCTGCCAAACATTTATTTACTCACATGTCTCAAGAAAATTACATAATTTAAGAAACACGAACACACACATATATATTGAATTTATATGTAATTGTTTTGGATATCTATGCGTATTGTTTATGTAAGGTCAGCCGAGAGAAAGGACGAGAGAAAGAGAGGCCCAAGTTCAGGTGAGTAAGTTTATTGAACCTGCCGGCTGCTACATTACAGACAAAGGAGGCAGCCCTGAGCTTACAAAATGAGGGGTTTTATATGGGGGAGAGAGACCGTGGGGTCGTTTGTTGGTTAACTCTGCCACATATCACCTGGTGATGTTTATGATAGCAGGAACTTACAGGAGGGTAAAGTTTGTTTATGCTTCCTACGACCGCCCCCTGTGTGGTCTGGATGGTTTGTAATTGGGGTTTGCTTTATGGCAGTAAGGCCTGATAGGTAAAGTCTGCGGGCTTCACCGCAGTGCCTAGATGAGGGCTTAGAAATGTAAAAAGCCTTAGAGGAAGGGGAGGGGTGTTGGCAGTACCAAGAAGCTTTTTTGGGATGATTTGTCTCTAACAGTTTACCATATGTATAATGTGAACCCCCCAAATTTGAAACAGTCTCAGTTAATTTAGAAAGTTTATTTTGCCAAGGTTGCAGATGTGCGCCCATGACACAGCCCCAGGAAGTCCTGACAACATGTGTCCAAGGTGGTCGGGGCACAGCTTAGTTTTACACATTTTAGGGAGTCATGAGACATGGGTCAATATATGTAAAAAGTACATTGGCTCAGTCTGGAAAAGCAGGACAACCTGAAGGCAGGAAGACTAGAAGGAGGGAGGGGGCTTCCAGCTCACAGGTAGGTGAGGGACAAAAAATTGCATTCTTTTGAGTTTCTCATTAGCCTTTCCAAAGGAGGCAATCAGATATGCATCTATCTCATTGAGCAGAGGAGTGATTTTGAGTAGAATGGGAGGCAGATTTGCCCTGTGCAGTTCCCAGCTTGAAGGAGCCCAAGATATTTTCCTTTCACAATAATTCTGTTTTCCTCACAGTTTTCACTCCTCATTCTGGTTTTGCAATCAAGCTGACAGCTATGTAGATGTGGATTGTATCTCTTCTTTTCCATTCCGCTAGCGGGGGAAGCCTAGATTACGTCACTTTCAGTCCTCTGCTACTGTAAACAACAGAGCGACGAACATCTTTGAATATGCCTCCGTGGGTAGCCGTGGAGAGTTTCTCTGGGATTGGAACCTGAAGGTGACAGTGCTGGGTCATTCAACTTGAATACATCCAGTATAAACACAGCGAGGATGCCTTTCAGAAAGGCGGTTCCAAGTTCACACGCATCAGTATTGCAAGAGAGCTCTGCTTTGCTCATATCCCAGCCCACACTTAGTGTCACCCAACTTGCTCATTTTGCCAATCTGGTGAATGCAAAGTGGTATCTTAGTTTGATTTGCATTTATTTGCATACTAAACACTAGCTGTCCAATCCACAAGTACTTACTTATCCTTTTTGTGCCTCAGATTTCTCATCTTAGGAGGCTGTGAAGATTCCCTGAGTTAACTCATGCAAAGTGCTTACAACCACGCTTGGCACAGAGTAAATGCTCAATTAATGTCAGCTAAGAACAGGCAGTCAATGTTTATTGACTTGAATACACCTAGGGACAGGGAGCTCACTAGGTATGGGGCACGACTTGCCCAGAATCAGAGAGTGGTGGGTGGTGGAGCCAGATTCAAATACAGGAGGCCTGCCTTTAAAGGGAAATCTACATTCAAGGGAATTTTAAAATTTATAAAGTGCTTTTCTGTGATGTATTAATAATAGAAGTGCCAGAGTGGAGGGGGTGCATGTGGCTTCCCTCCCCCAGAACCCCTTTCTCTGAAAGCTGCTCACCTTCAGTCCTGGCTGAAGAGACAGAAGTCAGCGTGTAGGTTATGGCATATGACACCCTTCCCCCAGCCCCCACTGGCCATAGACATGCACAATCCTCTGCGAACTTCAGCCCTGGGTTGGTTGGTGATGGGCCCTGGACCAGCGGGTCAGTGGGGATTTGAGGTCTGGTGGTTGTGGAGATTCATGTGTGACAGAGAGACACAAAGAGACAGAGACAGAGACACAGAGACAGAGACAGGGTGACACAGAAAAACTGTAGAGATGGTTCTTTTTTTTTTTTTATTGAGATGGAGTCTCGCTCTGTCGCCCGGACTGGAGTGCAGTGGCCAGTTCTCAGCTCACTGCAAGCTCCGCTTCCCGGGTTTACGCCATTCTCCTGCCTCAGCCTCCGAGTAGCTGGGACTACAGGCGCCCGCCACCTCGCCCGGCTAGCTTTTTGTATTTTTTAGTAGAGATGGGGTTTCACCGTGTTAGCTAGGATGGTCTCGATCTCCTGACCTCGTGATCCGCCCGTCTCGGCCTCCCAAAGTGCTGGGATTACAGGCTTCAGCCACCGCGCCCAGCCAGAGATAGCTCTTAGCAGCTCCCTGAGGCCTGGCTGTTTTGTGGTTCCCAGATATTTTGCTCTGTCCATACTGAACTCCTGGCTCCTGGCAGCTTGAGTGAGTTTCAGTCCCTTGCAAACTAATGCACCCTGATTGAAACTGATGAGTGGTGGAGACCCGGGATCCCTACTTTGCATTCTACCCACTGGCTGTTAGCATCTCAAGGGCAGTCACTGTTTACCAGTACAGCTGTATTACTCCAATGACTGTTTCAGTGAAAGCAGATACAGTCCTCAGGCCCAACCACTGGAGGCTGCAAAATCAAGCTATTAGTATGATGGAATGGGGTGCAGATGTTTAAAATGATAAATATGATGATTACACAGATAAGGTCCTTTGCTACTTTGCTACCTGTCAATGAAAGAGTTAACTAAAAAAACCTAGGAAGCATGGATATATATGGATTACAAAGACAGCAAAACAATGTTGACACATTGATAATAATCAGCAGAGGCCCTGGAGAGATATGACTGGTTGCTGGGTTAAGACAAAGGACTTTATATTTTTATGTGATGCTGATGTAAAAGGAAATAATATAAAATAATATTGTTTGACAGGTATTAAAATGTACCTTTAAAGCATTTTCTGATAAAATATCTTGAATATGGAATACACAATACATCCAGTAATGCCTTCTTTGGGTCTGGGACCACAAGGTAGGACAGATGGTAGAGATAAGCCAGGCACTGGAGCCACAGAGACCCAGGCTGGGTTCTGGTTCCCCTGTGGAATCTGCATAGGTGGTTGTCATGACCTGCCCTTCATCCATCCCAACCTGGTGGTTGGTGATCTCACTGTCCTCAGCAAGCTTCTCTCCTCCTCCTCATTGATTCTTTTCCTAACCAGCAACAGGAATTGAGCACCCAATGCTGACACTCTCATATTTGAGCATCTCCTGTTTCCCACATGCTTCTGAGCACTGACACACAAAGGTGACTGAGACTAACTATATCAGTTCTGGAGTTTCAACTCTGAGTGACAGATAACTCAGTCCTGACTGGCTTACACTGGAAATGCACTTCTTAGCAGTGTCAGAAACTCAGAGCGCAATTGGAGGACCCAGAGGCTCTATTGTGCCAACAAGGATGCAAGTTCTCCTATCCTGTCCTCTGGCATCCACAGTGCTGGACACACTGTGTCCAGCTGGATTGGGGCTGGATTGCCTCATAGTCAAGGAGCCATTGGACCAAATGTGGAGAAAAGAGAGTTCCTCATTCATGGCTAGTTGAGAAAAAGGAGTTCTTCCTCACTAACTCTACAGACAAAGCCCAATCTTCCTTCTAATTGGAGCAGCTCTTGTGCCTCTATTGCCCCTGACCAATAGCATCTCCAGGGCACCACCACACGCTGACTGGCTTAGCCCTGGGCTCAGGACCAGTCACTGCCCAAGAGGATGAGGTTGCCCCAATAGTTTGGACTAACACACCCCCATCTGCAGACTGGAGTCTGTTTCTCAGGTCTCATTCTGCTGTATAGTGGGAGGCATGGGGAATGACAGGGGATATTTGGCAGTCAGCCAGTGTCCACCACACAGACTCTGTCCTCAAGGGTTCACAGTGTAGTGGTGGGAGTAACAAAGTCACTGTAATACAGGAGTCAATGGACAGTCACAAAGGGCCTGCCTCTGGGGCACAGAGGAATGACAGCTGGCTCAGATTGTGGTCCTGAAAGATGACTGGGTGTCCCCAGCTAATTGCAGAACTGGGGCAGGGGAGGGTAGAAAGGCATTCCTAGGAGGGACGAGTGCCCCTAGAGGGCCACCTTGTGTGTGCCTCGCTGAGCAGTGGGTGGTGCTAGAGCAAAGGGTGGGGTAGAAGCAAAGACCACATTCATGGAAGAACCCCAACCTTGGTGCCCTGCTATTTGGGTTAAGCAGCTTTTGTGAGCAAAGCAGAGCCATGGTGGTCTTCAGTAGTAACCAAATACAATCAAATCAGCGTGTTACAAAACCACACTTTCTATCTGGAGCCTGAAGATCCTTATTTGACGGTCTAGGAAGGAGTCTCTTCAACATAGCTGAAGGATCCTCTCTTCTGACTTTATCGTCCTTCAGTTTGTCAACCTTTGCACATTTCCACCAAGTAACTGGTCTGCGGGGGAGGCCCAGGGGCCTGGTCTGTGACTCACTCGCCTGATTCTGCAAATCTGATGTAAGCTTTCTGTTGGGAAGCCTTACTGAGCAGCATGCTCCCTCGCCACGGGGAAGTGACAGGCAGTGACTGATGTGTGCATGCAAAGGTGTTGCCCAGAGTGTAGGCTGGAGGGAAGATGAATAGAATCCATGCTTGTTTTGTGTTTGGGGTTTGGAGGTAGGGAAGCTCATTTTAAACCAACAATGAGTCATAATATTTATTTTCTCTTCTGGATCGAACTAAAGGAAGCACAGTCTGAAATCTTTCCAGTGATTCCTACTTGCTTAAATGGGTCCTCTTGGGCTTTGGGGGCCACTGAACAATAGTTGTGACACAGTGATGCATAGTGTTCTTCTTGCTTCTTTAAAAATGTCTCTGCCTTTCTAAGTCTCTGTCCCTCTAACTATCTCCTCCTCTTCTCTCTCTCCCTCTTCTATTGGGACCGTATGTCATGTGGGAGTCCTACAAATATCTATGCCAGGCATTATTAAAGATTCAGAGAATATGAATTCATAATTCTCAGTTTTATTGAGGAGACAATTTATATAGTTGGGGAAAAAGCAGCAATAACACACAGAAGGTTTACTCCTGTGAAATGGTGATACCAGCTCTACGCTGCAGGCACTTTCTCCACCACTGAGAGGGTGGTCTCCCCAGGGGAGGTGTTCCTTGGCCTGGGCCTATGGGGAGGTTCCTGGGAGGATTTGGATTCACAGATAAGTGAATCACTGAGCACTGAGCACCTCCTCTGTGCTGGGCCCTGGACTTGGTTGTGGGGACACAGATGAGTTATGTCCAGCCCCTTCCTCCAAGGAGCCCAGAGTCCAGGCAGTGTGGCAGCATTCCAGGTGTAGCACGCAGTGTGAACCGTCAGATCTTGCCTGTCCTGAATACCTGGGCTCAGCTTGGTGCTGGAAAATACCTCCTGATCTCTGGGCCTGTGTCCTTTCCTATAAGGGGACAGACTAGACTTTACCACTTCTCAGGTCCTCCTGGATCTCGAATCTTTGAACCTTTGTATTGTGTTTTCTGGAACCAGAAGCGATCGTCGCTGTCCTTGGTACTGACTGATAAAGGGTGCTGAAATCAGGATGGGGGTTTTTGGGAATTTGGAAGCCCAACATCTACCTTGATGCTCCCTGATACTCCCCACCCTGATCAGCTGATTTCTTCTTAGCTAAGCATCCCAGTGGCTGGGATGGGCAAGAGGTGGGCGCTGGAGGGTGAGTGAGAGGTGGTGGCTGTCCCCTTGCCCAACGAAAGAGGAGGGCAGGTCCAGGACTTGTTTCCCTGTTTGTGCAGGGAAGCCTGGGGGCCTGAGGCTGAGGAGGCTGGGTTTGGATCAGAGCATTCAGCTTAGGAAGACCCATGATGGCTCAGTCTGATTCTCTGTGCCTCAAATTATTTTTCTGCACACAAAGTGGCAACAGTAGGTTTAGAACCCCAGTCTCCTGATGGCACTGAGGTTAACTCCTTGCCTAACCCCAGTGTCACCTCTTAATCACCCCCTCGATATCCTGCTGTGAAATAATACTGCTCCCTCCACAGCTCTGTGTGAGCTACAGTTCAGGTGTCTACAAATCCAGGCAATGTACAAGATCAGAGCCTTGGATTAGCGGATCCCATATATGATGCCTTCTGGAACTTCTCAGCCTACCCCCCAGTCCTCGCTGTGTTTGTACTTTAGGAATTTCAGTTTTGTTTCCTTATTATGCAAGTATTATCTGGGGGAACAGGGAGACATTACATGTAATTATGGTGAATCATTTAGCAAACAATTAGGGGACAGAGAACAAACAAGTCACTGTTTCCAAAACCCCTCTTTAATCATTTTGCACATCCTCAGAACCCAAAGCAAATATTAAGATAATTAATCACTGCCAACCTGTCATTCATAAGGACCTCACTTCCAATTAATTAAGTGCTGTTGATATTCAGTCTAGGAGCAGACTGAAATTTTGTTCAAGGTCACACTCTGAATTCTGGATCCCCTCTCTGTGGGCAGAAATTCAAGTCAGTTCTAATGCTTTCTCTAGGATTATCTGTCCCCAGCTTGGCTGTCATCGACAATGAATTCTGCACACTCTCTCTATTTCATCCAAGTTCTTCTGTACGACCTTTATGTAACCTTCCATTCTTGGAGAAGGAGGGAGGGACTTTCCAACAATCTTACAATGATTGGGTTACACACAGGCTGCTTGAACATTTAGGTGAGGCTGGGAGATTTATCAGCATTCAGAAGCAGGGTGAGGTGATGCCAGATCGTAGAAAGCAGATGGCTTCTGGGTGGGGCTGTTTCAGAGAGCCGAGGATACAGGGGAGACCCCTGGGCTGGTTGCATGTGCTGAGGACTCACCAGCATTTTCCTGGGGTCTGGCACATGGTGAGAGCAGCTAAGTGTTAGTTTGGGTGGATGGACAATGAATTATTAAAACTTTATGCTTCTGTTCTCAGCACAGAACAGGTGTAAAATGAATCAAACTCTTGCTATGCCTTCACAGCTCAGCTCATGTGCTCAGATGTTACCTCCTTGAGGAGCTTTCGGTGATACCCTTTGCTGCACTGGAGGCCCTACCTGAACTTCCACATGCCCCTCCACCTCCACCACAGCTCAGATCCTCATGTCTAATTTCACTTATAATAGTACAATTTAAGTAAAATAATGCATATTAAAGTTTAGTTGAGGCTTTTTGAAGATGAAAGATTGAACACATGTTTTTAGCTTCACTCCTTCCTGAAACCCCATCCGAATGACAACAAAGGAATTCTTAAGAAGGCTTGGACCCTTAAGGCCAAAGAGAGAAGGAGAGGAGGGAGCAGCAGATCTGGAATCTGCAATTGCAGGCTGGAAAGCAGATGGATGCGTGGTTACTGACTGAGCAGATTGGAGGCATTAAATCCTAAGTCGAAATGGGTCTGAGAAGCAATGGATGAGCATCAGCGAACACTGTACAGACTCTGGACCTGGTGGCACTGCAGTTTTGGAAGTGGAAGTGATTTGGGGCTAGAAACAGAAGGATTGGTTGAAAGTTCAAGAAGCAGTTAGACTTCCAGCTTCCTTAGCCACTTCATGCTACTAGGCATGCCCCTTTCCCACTCCAGCAGAGGGGTGTGAGCCTTATTCCCTGCAGAAGATAGAGAGAGGGGCTCTGGACTTGGGACGCCAAGGGCACAATGCTGGAAAATGCTACATCCTGGAGGCCGGAGAAGTACCAAGGGGAGACGGTGGAAGAGTCTGTCTTGGGTGCAGGTAGCAAAGTCACAGGTTGTTTCTAGAGAACTTCCCCAAAATTATTCAACTGGTGAAAAGTCAGTGTGTCACTTCACACTCATTAGGCTGGCTATTTTTAAAAAAAAAAAAATACAGAAAATAACAAGTGTTAGCAAGGATATGGAGACATCAGAATCCTTGTGCATTGCTGGTGGGAACGTAAAATGTTGCAACTGCTGTGGAAAAGAATATGGTGACTCCTCAAACAATTAAACATAGGATTACTATACAGTACAGAAATTCTACTTTGGAGTATATACTCGAAAGAAGTGGAAGCAGGGACTCACAGAGATATTTGTGTAACTATGTGCATAGTAGTGGTTATTCACAATAGCCAGGAACAGGAGCAACCCAAGTGCCCATAAATAAAACGTGGTATACGCATACAATGGGTTGTTATTCAGCCTTAAAAAGGAAGGATATTCTGACACATGCTACAGCATGGATGAACCTGGAAGAATTATGCTAAGTGAAACAAGCCAGTCACAAAAGGACAGATAGCGTAGCATTCCACTTATGTGAGATACCTAGAGTAGTCAAAATTGTAGAGGTAGAAAGTAGAGAGGAGGTTATCAGAAACTAGGGAGAGAGGAGAAGGGGGAGTTCGTGTATTAATGGGTACAGGATTTTGTTTGGAATGATGAAAAAGTTCTGGAGATCGATGGTGGTGATTCACCACAGTATGAATGTACTTAGAGCCACTGAACTGTACACTTAAAAATGATTAAAATGCCCGTAACCCCAGCACTTTGGGAAGCAGAGATGGGAGGGTGACTAGATGCCAGAGATTTGAGACCAGCCAAGGCAACAAAGTAAGACCCTGTCTCTACAAAAAATAAAAATATTGGCCAGGTGCGGTGGCTCACGCCAGAAATCTCAGCATTTTGGGAGGCCGAGGCGGGCAGATCACGAGGTCAGGACTTCAAGACCAGCCTGGCCAACATGATGTGAAACCCCATCGCTACTAAAAATACACGTACACACACACAAAAAAAAATTAGCCAGGCATGGTGGCACGTGCCTGTAATCCCAGCTACTCAGAAGGCTGAGGCAGAATAATTGCGTGAACCCAGAAGGCAGAGGTTTCAGTGAGCCGAGATAGCGCCACTGCACTCCAGCCTGGGCCACAGAGTGTGACTTCATAAAAAAAACAACAAAAAAGAAAATTAACTGAAATTGGTGACATGTGCCTGTAGTCCCAGCTACTCAGGAGGATGAGGCAGGAAGATCACTTCTGCCCAGGAATTTGGAGTTGCAGTGAGCTAAGACTGCACCACTAAACTCGAGTCTGAAGAACAGAGCAAAACTTCATCCCCAAAAAAATAAATGGCTATAATGATAAATTTTATGGTATGTACATTTTACAACAATAAAAAAACAAAGGTTTTTTATTATCACCATGTGCTGGTAATTCTAAACAATGTTGTGATAAAGGATTCCTCCCTGAAAAATATCTTGTTAGTCTATATTCTAAATAACTGTGTGGTTACTGTTGAGTTTCAATAATACAGATGTCAGCTGGGCACACTCACACCTGTAATGCCACCACTTTGAGAGGCTAAGGCGGGAGGATTGCTTGAGCCCAGGAGTTCAAGACTAGCTTGGTCAACATAGCAAGAACCCTATCTTCACGAAAAGAAAGTAATGATAATAATAAGAACAATAACTGGGCTTGGTGGCAAATGTCTGTAGTCCCAGCTGCTCAGGAGGCTGAGATGGGAGGAAGACTAGAGACTAGGAGTTTGAGGCTGCAGTGAGCCATGATTGGGCTACTGCACTCCAGCCTGAGTGACACAGCAAAACTCCTTTTCAAAAAATAAAAAAAGTACGTATAGATGTAAGCTTCAAAACAGCACATTTTATTACTTACCCTTTAATAAGCATTTTATTCTACATGGAAGTTATTTGCAAGAACTCCAGCATATGAGGACTCAGCATATGCATTTGTTTGAGAGGAGATGGCTAACTTTCAGATCTTGTGCAGTTTCTTCGGTTGTGACCTGGGTCCCATCCCCGGGGTGCGGCATATTCCTGCATTTGTAAAGAAGATTGCAACAATGAGACATTGTGATTGCAAAGACAAAGAAGTAGAATTTGAGTTATTTCACCTTTGGCATTCTATGTGACTGCTTGGAATTTCATGAATGCTTAAAATTTAAATTAGTAAATCAGAGTGTGAACTGAATGCAGTACTTTGGTTTGGCAAGTACGGATTTTAGTTCTTACATAAAACACTTTGCTGAATCTGCATAATATAATTAAAATGAAAATTTATCCATCTGTTATGTTAATAGTTTGTTTTAAAACTAAAGAAGAAATAAAGAAGTGATTAATGCTGATTCTTACATGACTATTACTGGGAATAATTTTTTTTGTATAGAGGAGGGGGTTATAAATAGGGTCTGCTCTGGGAGAGGGCTGGACTCTGCTACAACTTGAAAATGCTGATCATGGGCAGTGAATTCTGCACAATCTATTGACGTCCAGAAAGAGATTAGGAGTCTTTTCTAGGAAATTTCACTAGCTCAAAAGAAAAGTGTCAAAGATACCAAGATCTGGAATTACCTAAGGAAACAGTCAGATCACCCAACATAACTACAGATAACAAGCTCTCCCAGCCACCTTGCCCAGATTTCTAGTTACCTTCTCAAAGACTAGTTGTAAATACTACTGAACAGCTAAGACTTTTGGAAATGCACTTAACACAAAAGCCACTTGACTGTTAAAAAAAAAGCCACTTGACTGTAATCCCAGCACTTTGGGAAGCCGAGATGGGCAGATTATTTGAGTTAGGAGTTTAAGACCAACATGGTGAAAACTGTCCCTACTAAAACTAAAAAAAAATTAGCCAGCATGGCGGCACATGCCTGTAGATTGCACCACTGCACTCCAGCCTGGGCGACAGAGTAAGACTCTGTCTCAAAAAAAAAAAAAAAAAAAAAGCCACTTGAAAGAAGCAGAAGCTATTCAGGTAGAGTGAACTTCACGTAAATTATTCTCACTATTCTTAACAATTAATATGATTAATATATTATTTTACAGAGAAGAATGATTAATAAAAGAACATGCTATAAAAAGGACTATTCCAAGACCAAAAAAAATCTTGAAAATTAAAAAAGAGATAGAAGAAATTTTAAAAATCAATTAAAAGGTAGTAACACAGGCCAGGAACAGTGGCCTTTGCCTGTATTCCCAGCACTTTGAGAGGTTAAGGTGGGCAGATCACTTGAGCTCAGGAGCTCGAAACCAGCCTGGGCAACATAGCAAGACCCTGTCTCTACAAAAACGAAAAAATTAGCCAGACGTGGTGGTGTAGGTTGAAGTGGGAGAATCACCTGAGCTTGGGAGGTCGAGGCTGCAGTGAGCAGTGATGTTGCCACCACACTCCAGCCCAGGTGTCAAAGTGAGACCCTGTCTCAAAAAGAGAAAAAAAAAAAAAAGATAAGAAATGTAGTAAGATAAAGTTGAGAAATCTCATGAAAAGTTGATTAAGAGACAAAGAGATGAGAAAATGGGAGCTAAATGATGAGAAGATGTGAGGACCACATTAGGACATTCAATATCCAAGGAAAAGCAGCTGCAAATAAGGAGAAGAAAGAGAAAGGAGGAATTCACCCATAAAGAATTCAAGTTGCTTTCCTGGAACTGAAGGAGCCAAGTTGCTGGCCTGGAAAGACTCACCGAGCACAGAGCAAGGGAGGACAACAGACCCACCCACACCAGGCACATGGCCATGAGCTTTCAGGATGTAGCGGGGAAGGAGGAATCCCATCCCTTTCCAAGGGGAGAAAAATGCTTGTGAACTCCAGCACTGCATAACACAAAAGACAGGGGAGCAGAGCCTTCCAGACTCTGAAGGAAAATGATTCCATCTAGAATTTTGGGTCCAGCCAGATTCTTGTTAAAGTGTGAAGATAGATGAAAGATAGGTTTAGAATTTACATCTTACTTTGAGATTTCCTAATTTTTTTTTTTTTTTGTAGAGACAAAGTCTTGCTACATTGCCCAGGTTAGTCTCAAACTCCTGGGTTCAAATGATCTACCCACCTTGACCTCCCAAAGTGCTGGGATTGCAGGCGTAATCCTACCCTTCAGTGGGAAGCTACTGGAGGATGTGCTACACCAAGGTAAGGGTGAGTCAAAGGAGATCCAGGCATGAAAAACAGGAAACAGGGGGCCCAACAGAGGAAGATCCCTGGACGAGGGTAAAGAAGATTCCAAGAGGTCAGTTGCACAGCAGGTGGAGAGAGTCCAGCCCAGATTGGAGGAGGTTAGAAGGAGCCAAGAGAAGTTTCTGTAAGATGCAATGCAATTGTGAGACTGTCTAGTGTGTCTGCACACATTGGGAGAAGATTTACATACCAGGAGATTTCAGAATAGAGTTAGTGATAAGTACATAAAAAAATGAAACGAACAACCTGAGAATGGGATACATAGATTTTTTTCTTGAACGAATTTTTTGTTTCATAAAACAAGAAACAAACAACCTGAGAGTGGGATATGTAGATTTTTATCTTGAACCAATTTTTAAAGTTTTGTAAAAGTATAATTTAAGTGTAATAAACTGCACATATTTGACATACACAATTGGACAAATTCTAACATACACATGAAGCTGTGAAACCGTGTCCTTTTATAATCCCTCTCCTCATCCTTCCCAGGCCTCCAAGTAACCATTTATTTATCTTACCCTACAATATATATGTTTACTTTTTTCTGGAATTTTATATGATTGGATCATAAAGTGTTTACTCCTCTTACTTTCTTGTTTTATTTGTTTTGTGTAATTACTTTGAGATTTATTAATAATGTTATATGAGTAGTTCAGCCTTTTCTTTTTCTGAGTACTCTTCTGTTTGAATATGCTGCTATTAATTTATCCATTCATTTCTTTATTTTCAGCTTTTAGCTATCATAAATAAAGCTGGTATGAACAAACAGATGAATAAAAAGCTAAATAAACAGGGTATGTGGGAGGGACAATGATTGACTCCAGATATACAAGTACAGGTTTGATGAGAATGACACTACGATGGGATTAGATGTTGGAGAGATTGATCTTGGGAAACACTTTTGAAGGATCTAGAGGGAGGGCCCAGACAGAGGCAGCAGCACCTGTAGAACTCAGTGCAGGGCTGGCCCCTGTGCAGGAGGGAGGGAAGGGAGGAAGATGGGGCAGGGAGACAGCCCAGGCTGCAGCACAGTTCCCAGAAAGGAGCAGCCAGGACAACAGGGGAGTCTCCAGCCCAAGAAGCCAATTGGAGAAGTTGCACGTCTCGCAGGAATGGACCCGTGCTCGGTCACTGGGCCACAGGAATGTGGCCTTGTTGTGAAGGTAATGATGGGCCCAGAGGGGCAGCAGCTGAGCTGTTAGTCTACTATACTCCCTTCAAGAAGGCACTGGAGTGGTACATTTTGTGGCCACCACACCACACTACATGGCTTATCTACATAGAATATTCACATAGTCATGTTCATGCAAAGCTACCAATCTAAATAAAATGAGCACTTAACCCTGTTGGGAGGATGAAGGCAGGAAGTGTCTGTGGTGGGTATAGGAGCTAAGGAAAGAGGGTTAAATTCCCTAGTAGGAAGTCAATAGAGAAAGCCTCCAAGTCAGTCACCCTAATAAATAGATTATCTATAGATATGATGAATCTGAAAAGAATCAACAAAAAGAATAAAAAGGGATGGGCTATGGGGAGCAGAAAGTGAGAGAAGGGAGCAGAGGGTGGAGATGGCAGAAAGTATAATGGATGTATAAACGAAAATTAGATTTAGCGAGTGTGGTCAAGCACCTGACACATAGTAAGTACTGGGTACATGTGGTCATGATGAAGACGATAGAGTGCTGACCCATAGTTGGTCTTCGTGCATTCTGTCATATTCTTGCTTTTAAGGGTGAGCCATTAGCAACGGGTGCTTATTTTAAGTGTTCCTTATTTAGTAATGAGAGCCTTTTAGTATCTATCTGCCTCTCAAACCAGCCATCTTATGGGAGCCAGGACTGCTGTTTCATTCCACATTAATTTATTTCAACTGTGTGTGGACTCCCTCTCTCCATCCCTCCCTTTTTCCGAGTTTGTGCTGCTGAGCAAACATCTTAATGGTGCAGGAGCGGAGATGGCAAGTGTGTTTTAATAAGCAGAAAATGCCAGGTGGGGGTGGGAGGAATAGTGGTGGCTCAGGTGACGTCAGCTTGCAGATGGATCTGGCAAGTCAAGTGGAGCAAAGCTAGCTGCAGCCACACTCTCTCCAGCTCTGCCCATGGTAAGGAGCAAGGCAGGGTGGGAGAAGCAGGAGCTTCCATGCACTCCTGGAAGTCTGCTGCAGTGGATAGGGCCATGGTGGGGAAAGATCTGCCTTAGCTGTGCTAAAAGGACATACATAAGGAGATCTGGGCCCTAAACCCCCAGCTGCACCAGAGGAAAGAAGAATCTTGGGAAAACTGACCAGCTCTGCCCATGGCTCCACAGTTTCATTGCACTTGTAGATGGAAAGTTTGGGGCCCACATGAGGCTGGTCATTGGCAAAGGCTAATGACAACAAAAACTCAGCACTCACCTGGGCATGAGGACATGGGGCTCTGAGACAGGCTCTCCTCCCATCTCTGGGCCTCAGTTTCTCCAGGATAAAATGACTGGTTCCTTTTATGCATTCCAGCACTGACAAATTTCTGTCTGGCACAGTGCCTGCACACAGGAGGTCTGCTGTAAACATCTGTGGCGTGAATGCCATGGGGAACCTGCTTGCTATGGTCCTTTCTCCCTCTCAAGTGTAAGAGGCAGAGAAAGCAGGGAGGATGGGGAGCTGCTGGGAAATTTAAGAATAGATTGGGGAACTCCAAAGGTAGCTTTCAGGGGGCAGGGAAAAGGCCAACCACACACGCAGCTTTCTGGGGAGAAGACACAGCCGAAAGAGGCAGACAAAAAGCTCTAGGTTACCATGACAACAGCAGCGGATAGGAAAGGCATCCAGAGGAAGCCAAGAGTGGCATTTTTCCTCCTGCCTTTTTTTTCCTTTTTTTTTAAACGACTGGCTTGCTTTCTGTAAGAGAAAGAGAGGAGGAGGTAAAGGGGAAAGAAGGGCACAACAGAAGGGAGTCTTGGAGAGCAAAACTCACCTTTAAAACTGTAAGAAAATCCATCCTTTTGTCAGAAAACTGGCTGAGCCTAATTTATGAGTGGCAAGGGTCAGTCAATTTCCACAATGGCAGTAGCTGCTGAGTAGCTTTTACAAGGCAGGCCCCTTGCTCAGCCCTTTCCATACTGGGAAGTTTGATCCTCCCCAAGGATGCCATTGACATAGAGAATTAGACCCACTGTACAAATGGGGAAACTGAACCTCAGATAGGGTAAAAGCCTGTGTCTAAGGGCAGCATGGTGACTTAAAATTGATGCTCAGATCTCTCTGGCTGCAAAGTAGTGGCACTGAAGCTCTCTGCCAAGTAGCCATGGCAAAACCTGGCAGACGTGGGTGGAAAGCCATGATGATCATGCTTCTTTTTTTATTTAGGTGACACTTTCAGGAGAGGATTCCCTAAACCTGTGTCATTGTATTAGTCTTTCTTTACACTGCTATAAAGAACTGCCTGAGACTGGGTAATTTATAAAGGAAAGAGATTTAATTGACTCACAGTTCCTCATGGCTGGGGAGACCTCAGAAAATTTGCAATCATGGCAGAAGGTGAAGGGGAAGCAAAGCACCTTCCTCAGAAGGCAGCAGGAAGGAGAATGAACACAGGAGGAACTGCCAAACACTTGTAAAACCATCAGATCTCATGAGAACTCACTCACTATCACAAAAATAGCATGGGGGAAACTGCCCTCATGATCCATTTACCTCCATCTGGTCTCTCCCTTGACATGTGGGAATTATGGGAATTATAATTCAATATGAGATTTGGGTGGGACACAAAGCCTAACCATATTTTTCTGTCCCTGGCCCCTCCCAAGTCTCATGTCACTTTCACATTTCAAAACCAATCACACCTTCCCCACAGTCCCCCAAAGTCTTAATTCAATGTGGCATTAACCCAAATTCCAAGTCCAAAGTCTTATCTGAGACAAGGCAAGTTCCTTCCTCCTAGGAGCCTGTAAAATCAAAAGCAAGTTAGTTACTTCCAAGATACAATGGTGGTACAGACATTGAGTAAATGTTCTCATTCCAAATGGGAGAAATTAGCCAAAACAAAGGGGCTACATGCCAGTCTGAAATCCAACTGGGCAGTCATTAATTTTTAAAGCTCCAAAATGATCTCCTTTGACTTCATGTCTCACATCCAGGTCATGCTGATGCAAGAGGTGGGGTCTCATGGCCTTGGGCAGCTCCAACCTTGTGGCTTTGCAGAGTATAGCTCCTCTTCCAGCTGCATTTACAGGCTGGTATTGAATGCCTGTGACTTTTCCAGGCGCATGGTGCAAACTGTCAATGGATCTACCATTCTGAGGTCCTAGCAGAGGGGAACCTAGCAGAGGTTTCCCATAAGGACTCTATTCCTGCAGCAAACTTCTGCCTGGACATCCAGGCATTTCCATATACCCTCTGACATCTAGGTGGAGGTTCCCAAACCCCAATTCTTGGTTTCTGTGCACCTGCAGGCCCAACACCATGTGTAAGCTGCCAAGGTTTTGAGCTTGCACTCTCTGAAGCAATGGCCTGAGATGCACATTGGCCCCCTTCAGCCATGGCTGGGATGCAGGGCACCAAGTCCCAAGACTGCACAAAGTAACAAGACAGTGGACCTAGCCCAGGAAACCATTTTTTCCTCCTAGGCCTCTAGGCCTGTGATGGGAGAGGCTGTTGTGAAGACCTCTGACATGCCCTGGAGACACTTTCCCCATTGTCTTGGTGATTAACATTTGACTCATCATTATTTATGCAATTTTCTGCAGTTGGCTTGAATTTCTCCCTAGAAAATGGGTTTTTCTTTTCTATCACATCATCAGGCTGCAAACTTTCCAAACTTTTATGCTCTGCTTCCTTTTTAAATGTAAGTCCCAATTCCAAACCATTCTTTTGTGAATCCATAAAACTGAATGCTTTTAAGAGCACCCAGATCACCTCTTGGATGCTTTGCTGCTTAGAAATTTCTTCTGCCAAATGCTCTAAACTATCTCTCTCAAGTTCAAAGTTCCACAGATCTCTAGACCAGAAGCAAAATGTCACCAGCCTCTTTGCTAAAGCATAGCAAAAATCACCTTTATTCTAGTTCCCAAAAAGCAGCTCCTCATCTCCATCTGAGACCACCTCAGCCTGGACTTCACTGTTTATATCACTGTCAGCATTTTGGTCAAAGCAATTAAACAAGTCTCCAGGAAGTTCCAAACTTTCCCACATCTTCCTGTCTTCTGAGCTCTCCAAACTGTTCCAATCTCTGCCTGTTACCCAGTTCCAAAGTCACTCCCACATTTTTGGGTATCTTTATGGCGGTATCCCACTCTCTGCGGTGCCAATTTACTGTAATAGTTCATTTTCACACTGCTAAAAAGAACTGTCTGAGGCTGGGTAATTTATAAAGGAAACAGGTTTAATTGATTCACAGTTCAGCATGGCTGGGGAGGCCTCAGAAAACTTACAATCATGGCAGAAGGTGAAGAGGAAGCAAGGTACCTTTTTCAGAAGGTGGCAGGAAGGAGAATGAATGCAGGCGGAACTACCAAGCAGTTAGAAAACCATCAGATCTCATGAGAACTCACTCACTATCATGAGAACAGCATATGGGAAACTGCCCCCATGATCCAATTACCTCCACCTGGTCTCTCCATTGACACGTGAAGATTATGGGGATTATAATTCAAGATGAGACTTGGGTGAGGGACACAAAGCCTAACCATATCAGTCACGTGAAAATGTTTACTTCCAGGACTGGAATCAACAGAATGCTCTCTTCTCTTGGAGTCTTCAGTTGCCTATGATGGGTGTGTAGGGGGGTGTAGCCATGGAGTATTGAATATATGCAGACCCCGAAGTGAGCACTTTGCAGTTGTGTGACCTGGGGCTCTGCTTCAGTTTCCTCTCATGTCAATGGGGATGGCCATGAGATCTTTTCACAGGGCTACAGAGATGACTGAATGTGCAAATGCACATGGAGGCCAGTGAAGCATCCGGCTCATACCACATGCTCAATGGACATCAGTTATGTTACTGAGAGAAAAAGGAAGCTGAGAGGAGGAGGGTGATTCCCCAAAATCTTGCAGCAGCAAGTTAGGGCAGGGCAGTGGCCTGGACTCAGCCTCCTGGATCTCATATTGTGTGCATCCATCTGACTCACACTTCGGTGGATGCAGACCCTCACCCATAAGTAGCCCAGCTTCTGGTCACAGAGATCATAAGGACACAAATGATACCATGCCAGCTCTCTGGGAGCTCCTAACTCTGCGTGTGTGTGTGCGTGTGTGTGTGTGTGTGTGTGTGTGTGTGTCTGTGTGTGTCACAGAGAGAGAAAGATATATATCTCTATATATATGAATTATAGGCTCCCTGAGCCCTGTGGATGGGGGCCCACAGCACTACCTCCCTTGACTTAAAGTTTTGTTGGTGAACAGTCTCATAATTCATTATTTACATCATGCGTGCTGCCATAATTGACTAATAAACTTGAACTGTCTGCTTAGCTCATTGGACAGGTCACTGCTCTGACTACAGAGTGAGGATCCTGGAACGTTAGTCCTGGAAGAAACCTTGAAGGCGCCAGGAGATAGGTCCGAAGGCAGGACCACATATGCGGAAGAGTGGACACTCACATGGGAGCACCCTCAAAAAAGAGAGTGGGTTCCAGATACTAAGAGGATGTTGAAGAAAGAAAGGCAAGCTACATTTACAGAGCACGTACTAAATGCCCAACACCAGGCTAGGGGCTTCTGTACACATTCACTGGCTAATTCTTTGTATTGGATATTTTTATCTCTGATTTGCAAGATAGAAAAACAGAGGCTCAGAAAGAGACACAGAAGCTTGTCCATGGTCAAAAATCATTCAAAGGAGTTAGTCTTTTGCATCTGGAGCCATGGACTCTCACGTTCCTTGGCAAGGGCTCAGAGACAAGAAAGCTGAGTGAAACATGGTCCAGCCACCAGATGGATGTGGCAGGTGGAGTGTGTGCAGTCTGTGCTCTCTCATCAGTGTGGGAATGGAGATGTCAGTCTTTGTGATATGTCTGTGAAAGGCCGGGAGTTGGGTTCGCCAGAGACAGAGACTGCTGTATTTATAGTGCATGGGTTTCCTAGGGTGAAAGATAAAGTTGCCCGGAGACTGTGTGGACAGCATCCCTGGACACGCTGGAAGTGAGTGGCTCATCGTGTACACGCTGGCCAAGGCTGGCCTTCAAGGCCGAGCCATCTGTCTTCTGTGGGTGGATGAGTCAGCGGGCAGCTGCCTGACACAGGTCAGTGGCATGTCTTTTGGGAGAGATTGCTGTATTATTAGAAGGTGTTGACGTGGTGCTCTGTTTGCAAAACACTTCTCGGTCACTTTAAGTTTGGGAAATATTTGCTGCAAGTTTACTAATGCCTGAGAATTGGATTTTCTTGGGCAAGCTGTTTTTTGGTGAGTCCTACAAAAGGGAACAACACTAAATGGGGAATTATCGCTACAAAAACCAGAGGCCCTTTAAAGAGTCATCAGATGCGACATCTTTCTAGCGACAAGAAATGGAGTAGGAAGAACCCCTGGACACAACCTAGCTCAACCCACTATTTAAAAAGTGTAGAGACTAAGGCCCACAAATGACATTCTCAAGGTCATTCGGCCAATTAGCCAATAAGGCAAGAGTGAGACTCAGCTTCCTTGTCTCCAAGCCCTCGACATGGAGCTTGAGAGTTCACGGCACCAGATGCAGAAGGCTGACTCCTTTGAGCCTCAGGGGTGCTCGTCAGGTCATCATCAATGGTCCAGGCAGTTGCTTGGTCTCAGCTGGTTAGTGATGGAGCTAAGATATGAACCTGCGTCTTCAGATTTTTAGTTTGGTGACCCAACCACTGACTACCCCTAAAGTTGGTACATAATCTCCCCTACCCTCTGTCAGCTTGTCCAAAAGTTTTCTGGCTAAATCAAAGTACTGAATAGATGGTATAATGAACCCTTGTCATATCACTTAACATTTCTGAACATTTTTCCTATATTTGAGGAAATTCCCACATTTTTAATTCTCTCCTCTTCAAGTAAAAGCTAGAAGTTGGTTTCCCAGGCATTTCTGAGAATTTTGCCTAGATGCAGGCCATCAGAGGCATCCACGCAAGGCCTTGATTTGGAAGAAGGAAACATAAAAAAGCAGACCCCATATGCAATCCTTTCTTGATGAGGATGCTGAAGGATGAGGCAGAGGCAGCACCCAGATCTCAGTTCTGGCAGAGCTCAAGGATGCAGCAGCTGTGTCCTGTGCTTGGCATCTGCAGGGCCTGTAGCCAGAGGCCATGAGATCCGAGTGAACTGCGAGCAGTGCAAAGGGGCGATTTGGAAGTTGTTCCTGGGCATGTGGTCTCCAGGCCCCAGTCTCTGGCCCTCTTGGAGATTCTGCAAACTCCTAACAATCTTTAATAAATTCCTCTTCCATTTAAATCAGATAGAGTAGACTCTGTTGTCTGCAACTTAAAATCCGAGTGGGCACAAATACATCCTCATTCTCATCATCATCACCATCTCTATGATTTGTATCTTAGATACAAAATGGCTTGAACCGAGTGTAGTGGTTCACGCCTGTAATCCCAGCACGTTGGGAGGCTGAGGCAAGAGGATCCCTTGAGCCTAGGAGTTCAAGACTGGCCCTGACAACATAGTGAGACCCACATCTGGTCTCCTTTATTTGTTTTGAGACAGGGTCTTGCTCTGTAAGATAAAGAAAACATTTAAAAATTAGCTGAGTATGGTGGTGCATGCCTGTAGTCTCAGCTATCTGGGAAGCTGCAATGAGCCATGGTTGTGCCACTGCAGCCTGGGCGACAGAGCAAGACCTGTCTCAAAACAAACAAATAAATAATAAAACGGAAGGTGGGTGTTGCTGTCCCTATTTTCTTGAAGTTCATTTTTCTTTTGAGAGGAAAGGTGTCCTGGTAGTTTTCTTTATCTTACTTTATATTACATTGTAAACATGCAAGCTATGCATATATAATAGGTGTTCATGGTGTTCATTAATGATTCGCTGGCCACGGGCTACCTGGGTAGAGAGGTGACATTTCCATGATAAAATGTGCCCTAAGTCTGATATTTCATTCTTAGTTGGTGTTCTTATGAGGATGATTTCAACTGCGTGTAATAGATGACTCCATTAAAAGTGGCTTAAACAATTAAGGAACAATTTTGCATAACCAGAAATTGGAGTGGATCCAAAAGCAGGGTGGAGTCAGTCAGTATTGCTTAACTCAGATACTCAGGTGTCATCAGAGCCCCTGGTCCTTTCCATCTTTATACTCTGTCATTTTTGTATGGTAGCTTTTATTCCCAGGCTTATCTCCTTATAGTCACGAGATGGCTGCAGCACTTCCAGAGATCACAGATAGACACCAAACTTCAGTAATACAAAACATCAAACCACATTTATGTCCTTCCTCTTGAGGTATCCCTTTGAAAAGTGATGATACACTTTCCAGAAGCTCCCCAACAGATTTTCCTTCATGTCTCACTAGTCAATAAATTATGCCCTATATCCTTTCTTAAACCAGTCCTGGCAAAGAAATAGATTTGTCATACTGACATGTATCATTCAGGATTCATGCCTTGGGGCTGGGGATAAAAGATGAGAAGAAGGGAGGAGTGGATTTTGGGTAGCAGCAAAGTTGCCTTCGGTGCACTGGCTCTCAAGTTAGCTACGTCCACATGCTTTACCATCTCACAGCAGCCTCCCTGCAATAAGCAGGTCAGTGTTGCTGTCCCCATTTTCTTGAACTTGAATTCAGGCAGTCAAAAAGTGATTTGCCTAAGGTTGCACAGCTAAATCATAGGAGAGTTGGGATTGGAATCTAATTGATTCCAAGTTCAGCACCCCCATGGTCCCCTGAGGGGAAAGCACTCTTCCCACAGTTTATGAAGAGGTTTTGCTAAAGCAAGAACTTCAGCATGGAAATAACTTGTTAATTGGAGGAGGCAGCAGAAAAATGTATTCCCTTGCTGGGTTTAACCTTGTATTTTAATAAACAGTTTAAAGGAAAGAGAAACCGTTTCCTGTTGGCTGTTTAGAAGTCTGACTCTGTGCTGCTGAAATATTTACTCTCCTGTAATTGCTGGCCATCCCTCAGGCTCAGGCAAACTGCTGCACAGGAGAAAAGAATTCAGCAGTGACTCAATGGGACTTCCACAGGAAGAAACTCCTGCCAGTGGCGAACCGTGGTTTGCTAAAGGTCTCCTTGGGAAGCTCAGTGGGGATTTATTTCTTGGCAGGATTAATTTCTTTAGAGAAAAAATCTCAGCTGCCTCTTCCAGAGGGGGTTGGTGGTGGGGGGAGAAGGGGGTAGAATTTTGGTAACTTTCTATATGGCATTTTCCTCCTAAGTGCATGGGCTATGCTGGCAAGTCGCTTTGGATTTGACGGCCGTTTTCTTTCTAATTCAGATAAATTCAGTTTATTTTAACTCCCATGTACTGGAAGTATTCACTGGGTGGAAGGCCCTGTGCCAGGAGCTGAGGAAATCAGGGTGCCTGGAAGGTCCTGTCTGTCCTAAGGGCTGCACTGTCAGAAAGGAGAAGGCACTGATAACCCGGAAACAGGCAAGTTACAGTACAGCACGGCATGGGGCTGTGTGTGTCCAAGGACACCCCTCGTCTCACCTGGGGAGGTTAGGGGGCAAGATGGAAAGGCTTCCTGAAAGAGGTGACACCTGAGCCAAGTGACACAAAGGAGGGATATTTCAGGGCAAGGGAATAATATGGGAAAAATCATAAAGCCTAAGCTAGTCCCTGCTCCAATCCCATGCACATGTCCCACTTATGATGCTTCAAATTCTGTCCTAAGTTTTTTGCATTGATAAACTTAATTCTTTTCTTTAATATTCCTTTGTCTAGTGTAAGACTTAATTCTTACACCAACGTGGTGAGGTAGTTGTTTATTATCACTGTTTTACAAAACAAAAACAAAACAAAACAAAAAAAACAGGCACAGAGAGATTAAACAAGTTGGCCAAGTAAGTACATGGCAGAGATGGGATGGGAACTCCAGTAGCCTGTGCTCTTAGCCACTATGCTGTGACTCCTCTCTATGTAGTACACATGTAAATGTTATTCATGCACCGTATGCATTTCCCATGGCAGCAACAGTTATATAGATGACAAGTTTGCAGCAAATTTAATCTTAAAAGATAGGAATTTACATTTTCTCCCAACCTCTCAGTGGATTGATTTGGGCATCTACATTTTGGAGACCACACCTCTGAAATAAATATCAGCTTATTTGGAGGGATATGAACCACAACAGAGTGTGATTGGTACAAACTGACTGAGGGAGGCATGCATTACAGCAAGTGACATCTGAGATGAAGAGAAAAATCTCCCCTGGTTTTGAGATTCCGGATATGTTGAAATGGGCCTTCTGATGGTCCTTTCTCCTCTATGCTATTGGAGAAAATGACAATAATAGGCTATCTAGAAGAGGGCTTTACAGTTTATCAAACATATTTAGAGTTTCCTTTGCCCCTCACTACCACCTTTAGGGGGAATCAGGTCCATGATCATAATCACCACCTTACAGAGAGGAGATGAGGCTCACTGATGGGAAGTGATTGTAGTTCATGTCAGACAGCAAGCAAGTGCAGAGCCATCCCAAGAAGCAGAACCAGGAAGACAGATGGCTTCAAGGAATATAAAGGAGACTTTGAATTGGGAGTTTCAGGTACCAAGTGGAAGCTGTGTAATTTTAGGAAAGACAGCAAAGGTATGGATGATTCTTAACTCTTCCCTTCTGGATGCTCAGCCACTGGTAAGATCAGAATATCTTGTTTTGCACCTTCATTTTCTTTCAGACCTGTGGAGATTTTTCCAAATAGAGGAGGTCAGAAGTCCTCTGGAGCTTCTGAAGGCCTGGGAATCCTAAACCTTTAGCAAAGAGAACCTCAAATAGGAAGGGATCAAGAAGCATCTGACCTGTCTTGGGTGGTGACAGACTCACTCAAAACATTCAAACAAAGAGACTCAGAAGTCAGGTAGGTTTGGGTTCAAAAATCAGAAACTTACCCTCTCTGGGTCTCATCAGTCAAATGAAGATAAAAGAAAAGCTATTCCAGAATATTAATTGAGATGGTGTATATACAGAATATGACAGTGCCTGGCATGTAGTACATGCAATCTATGTTGGTAATTGGTCACTGCATGTTGTTGAGATGCTTAGAAATAATGTACATAAAATGCCTCACTCTGTGCTGCTTAGCAATTGTGCTAAAAGTTCTTACTACTGCGCTAAGAGCTAATGTTTATTGAGTGCTTGTTTTATGCCAGACACAACTCTAAATACCTTTCATACATCAAGTCAATTAATGTATGATTAACTGACATTAAGTCAATTAATGTATGAAAGGTATTTAGAGTTGTCAATTAATCATACATTAATTGACTTGATGTATGAACGGTATTTAGAGTTGTGTCTGGCATAAAGGAATTATTCTTATGACACTATGTAACTTAATCATTACAATGACACTATGAGGTAGGTACTATTTTGGCTCTGCTTGTGGATGAGGAAGCTCAGAGAATTTGAGTAACTCACTGAAAGTCTACCTAGCTAGGATTTGGAATTAAGTGTCCTGCCTTTGGAAACTGCATTCTTAACCACAATAGCATTTTGCCTCTTGCTATTTAATATTACTCCTACTGTTGTGATGTTATTCTTATTATTCTTTTTCAAGAATAGTCTTTGTATAACTGGTATTTTCTTTTGGTTTCCTTCATGCAATTTGGGCATAGTACTTCCATGTGAGCAGTGAGTATGGGAGAAGTCCTTGGTGGAGTATCTTTTCGGGAACACATATGTGTCCCATCTTGCTGTAGATGTCACTTTTCTTCTTGACGAAGGTTTTTCTTCTTAACACAGGGCAGGCTCCCAGCTGCTGCAAAGTGGATCAGCACCATGGAGAGCTCCTTCCAGTCACCAAAACGGAACCAGGGCTTGTAGTCAAGGGAAGTGAAATTAAAACTCTGTTTTTATAATGGCAAAAACCACAATTTGTGGAGTGAATTCTATGTGCCATACACTTTTCATACCTGATCCTATTTAATTCTCACAACTACACAGCAAGGGGTGATTATTCCTGTTTTTCACATAACAGAATACTAAATGTCAGAGGTGAAGCAACCTATTCTCCATTGCACAGTTAGCAAGTAGGGAACTCAGAGTTAAATTAGATCTTCTGACCTCAGATTTCTTGCTTTTTTACACTAGATAATGATGCGTTATATTGCCCTGGCAATACAGTTGTAGGTTTCACCCTGGCTCCCTGACCAAAAGCCACTCCCATAGGAATCGACTCTTAGCTGTCAGAGCCAAAGACAAGAGTCTGAAAGAGTCAGCACTGGTTGTCTCCTTCTGTCCTTACCTGGTCATTCTACCTAATCACCTGGGCTTATCCTCACAGACGTAGCTTGCCATGAGAATAGGCCATGTATCTATACTGTTTATTAATGTGGCACTGGCGAGCTACCAGCATATACAGCAGGCACTCAACTAGTATCTGTTGAATAAGTGAATAAATCAATCAACAACTAAGTGGATGAATGAGTGAATTGCCTTCAAAGGATCTTCCTCAAAGGCCTGGCCTCCAGCTGTTTGCTCTCATTTTTTCTCTTGCCTCCTGAGCTCCAGAGATCCTCCAGAAATCTGCATCTTTGTTTCTGAATTCTGATAAAGGAAAGATGAGTGATTGGGTGGGCAGGAAGGGAGCTACCCAACAAGTACGGGGAGTTGTCCTTCTGTGAGGTAAGCAATAAGGTCCAATAAACTTGTGGGGAGACAAAGCACTCCACTTGGAGAATGTCTTCCTTGTGTGAATGTATTGGAGATATGCCTGTAATTTCTGTTTCTTCATTAATCATTGAGTACCTATTGTGTACCAGGGACCGACTTAGGCAACAAGAAACTGCGCCAGCCACACTCAACTTCTTTTACTCTCCTATATATTCCACACCCTCTCATTTCTTAGGTTTCTTGCAGGCTGTCCCCTCTCTTGGGAATACTATTCTATCATCAGGACCCTGTGCCTGGATAATTCCTACTTCTCCTTCAAGTCAAAGAGAAAACATTTCCTTCTGTGGAAAGCCCATCCTCTAACTCCCCAAATCTGTGGTCAGTGCTCCCTGTATCATCTTTGACTTTTCTTATCATTGCACTTCTTAGTACTCTGTAATGTAATTTTCAGCCTCCATGTCTGTGTCTTTCCAGGAGATTAGGATGGGGGAATGAGGGTCCCTGATGGGCTCTCTGTTTATATTTCTATAGCGACTGGCAGCAATATAGTAGGCATCTAATAGGTGTGTAATTAAGTGGTTAAAATAAAACATATGCATAAATTTTCTGAGCACCAGAATAACATACATAAATGTAAATTATTTATATTCTTCTCCATTGGGTATTGAAAAGGATGTCACCTTCTTTCTGCCCAGTCTATTATTAAGACATGAACCCATTCCTCTGATTTTTCTATCTCAAATGAATATCTCTTCCCACAACACCTACTGAGCACATATTTGTTGACAGACATTGTTTTACACCTCCTTCTTATGTACATTAGCTTACTTGATCCTTAGAACAACTTTCTAAAGCAGGTTCTACTATTATTCCCTACATCTTATACATGAGAAAACTGAGGCAATGTGAGGTCGATTAACTAGTCACATATCTTTTGTATTAGTTAAAGTTGTTGTAGAAAATAGGTAACACATACAAATTAAAGCAAGTTTAATAAAAGAACAATATATGAGGTTGAAACATATGAGACTACCAATATTTATTGATTTTTGACTTTCAAAAATAGCAATTTTATAAGTTTGAACTTAATGCAAATGTATGACCAGGGTTTAGGGCAAGCAACAAGTGATGGTGCAGTACTCTGGGGCTAGCAACCCAGGAAGCTGAAGCCACTGCTAGGTCTGAAGGAGCTAGAGGAGGTAGTAGTTACCAGAGCCCATAGAGGGAGCCATGTGGACAGTCCACCTGAGAGGAGACATGGCCATTAGTTAAGCCCATAGTGATCCAGCAGGGAGACAGGGAGCTGGGAAAACACATTTCTTAGCCTACTTATTCTCAGTTTCTGCAGTGGTTGCCAGGGCTTTCCATTGGTTGAGCAACTGGAAGCCATGGGCCCAAGGCGTTTGTTGCTGCAGTCCATAGAGTTCAGCCTGTTGGAGCACAAAGCAGAGTGTGAAGGGTAGAGAGTGATTTAGAGGGACAAATAGAAGACATCTGGCACAGCAAGTCAGTGAGAGTTGGGTGAAAACCCAGGCAGCCTAGTTAAAAAACCATGCTCTGAGCCAGCATCTCTCATTTTGAACTTGGTGGAAAGAGCTGAGTCTATATAGTCACTGCTGCACCAAAATCTCCTCTGGGGATTTCGATGGAACTTCTCAGGCACTCCGATTTACCAATGAATTATTCACCCTTTATATTAATATTTGATTTCTAACAAAAGAGCTGGTTTTAAGAGTGCTTTGGTGCAAAACGGAGCCAGTTTGAACCCAGGGATGCAGCCCACTTTTGCAGGTCTTGTTCATCTTTGGTAGTTAAATATTTTAGTGTGTAAATAAGGGCCCATGTCAGGCTTCATAAATATTGTAGAAGTTGAGGCTGGTTGTCGAGACGATGGCACATTAATGAACATTGATGGTGTCCAACCAAAGGGGGGCAACTCACTTAGATCACAAAATGTCAACTCTGGGACAAATCATGTGAACCTGGAATTTTTTTAAAAACCCATACTTTGAGGAAATTTTGAGATAAAAAGCCCCAAAACACCAGGTCTGAAAGAAAAAGAAATGAGAATATATTTAGAATATGTGTCCTGGCATCTGTGGCAATAGTTTTCCCTGGGGCTGGGGACAGCCTCGTTCTCCTTCCCACTTTGGTACCTTTACAGCTGATGTTTCCTCTGGCTCAAACATCTTCCACCTTTAATCCCACGACAAAATCCTACTCATTCTTCAAGTCTAACTCTCCTAGGAAGGATCTCATGATTTTCCATCTTGTCCTAGGCAGAATAAAGCATCTTGGGTAATAGGATAGTTACATATCTGTCTCCTTGACTAGACTATGAATTACTTTCTTCTCATGGCTAGAGACCATGCCCCAGGCATCTCTGGAGCCTCCAAGCCTAGCATGGTGCCTGGCACACAGTTGGCATTCTGTACATGTTGGATGAATGAGTAAAGGAGCCAATAAACTCTATTGTCTCAGAGGAAGCTGTCTTCAGTATTGGGGGAAGGCTCACTCAGGGTCTGTATGAAATTCCATGGGAAGCGGCTGTGTGTGTTTTCTGGGTACAGCAGGCAGCATCAGCTGGAATTCTAAAACGACAAGTGATGAAAGAGATATGTGTGCACTTGTGCCTTAGTTTAGGCTGCTATAACAAAAAACAATACCATAGACTAGGTGAGTTAAACAATTAACACTTACTTCTCACAGTTCTGAGTTCTTTTTTATAAGGGCACTAATCTCCCATGAGGACCCCATCCTCATGACTTTATCTAAACTTAATTAACTCCCTAAAGGTCCTATCTTTTCAGATTGGAGATTAGCAAATTAGGGCTTCAACATTTAAATTTGCTGTGGGGGTTGAGGGGAACACAAACATTCAGTCCATAGACACTGAGATACTGGGTTCTTTCCCAGAATGCATGTGTGCCCATAGTCCTGTGAGGTCAGTCTATGCCCACCTTTCACCCCAGGGAGCAACGGCCGGAATTCTTTAGCAACATGAGTCCAAAGTTAAAAGGCTTTGGACCAGACAATGCTGATTCAAGTCCCAGCTCTGCCATTTATTAGCTGTGGAATTTGGTACATGACTTACACTCTATTTGCTTCAGTTTGCTGGTCTTTAACATGAAACTGGTCACACCTAGTCCTCTGGGCTGCTGCAAGTTTTAAATGAGATGATATATGCAAATAGGCAGGCACATACTCAACAATGAGTAGTAATCCTTTTCTTTCTCTATAGGCTGTTTTACCTAAAATCAGCAGAATCAAATGCAAGGCTTTGCATGATATTATTGTTCAGATAATGTTTAGAGGGTGAATAAGGGCCCGTGCCATGCTTCATAAATATTTTAGAAGTTGAGGTTGGCTGTCAAGGTGATGGCACATTTGTGAACGTTGATAGAGTCCAACCAATTGAAGGCAACTCATTTAGGTTACAAAATATCAACTCTAGGACAAATCATCTGAGCCTGGAATGGAAAAGTCTATACTTTGAGAAAATTCAAGATTAAAAACACCAAAACATCAGGTCAGGAACAACCCAATGTTACCAAATAGTGGCAGAAAGGGATGATGCTCTCTAGCAGATCACCAGAGTATCAGTCAACAGGTTACCATGTGTTTCTGGTGCTTCCCTCAATGTTTTCCATTCTGGTGCTGATCTACATCTCCAATGCCTCTCATCTCAACCTGAGTCCTGAACCAGTTTACCTTACTCGGCCTGATTTCTATCACTTCAATCTGAAGTGTTCTTCACACTTAAGCCAGAGTTATGTTCCTACAACACAACTCAGATCAAGCCCTTGTCTTGTTTGAAATCAATGCCTCCTCCTTCCCAACTGAGCTGAGCCCAGGGTCATTATGATAGCATTCAATACTTGCTAACATCTGGCTCCATTTTTTTTTTTTTTTTTACTTTGTGCTACTTTCTCCACTTCATCCAATGCTCTAGAGAACTCATTTTCTTTGTTCTCTGCAGAATTCTGCTTATTCTAATTTTGAGTCATTGCTTGTGTTGTTCTTCTCACCTGGGGGTGCCATTTATCTCATCTTCAAATGTTCAAGAGTAACTTGGCCTTCAATAATAAGTTCCACAGCATTTGGAGCTAAAGGTAATATTTTCTTCCTCTGAACCTGAGTCTGTTTTTCTCTATGATTCACATACCATTATCACCAGCACACCACACCGTCACCATCATCCTCATCACCATCATCATAATCACCACTACCACCAACATCAGCATTATCACTGCCTTCACCATCACTATCATCATTATCCCCATCAACCATCATTATCACCTTCAACACCATCATCATCATCATCATCACCATTATAATCATTATCAACCACCACCACCACCATCATGATCTCCCTCTTTACCTCTTATTATTTATTACAGTTTAAATATATCTTCTCTGTAATTCTTGGTTAGCTGCACCTTGAAGTCAGGGTTAAAATCTGTGTGATCTTTGTATCTAATTCCATCACCCATCACAGTATCTATCATAGGTTATATGCTCAGTAGATAAGTGCTAATTTTGTGAGTCACCTAGCTACCACAGAATTAGATAGTGTGAGGGCTAGTAAAGTAGCAAAATGCATGGTCCTTGTTCTCTCAAGGACCTTAGATCCAGTTCTATGAAATGGAGTATGAACCAGAACATGGTGGTGGTAGCCAAGTCTGTCTGTGGAAGCCATGGAGGGACACCACTTTCACCTCCCTTCAACATAAAACTCACCATTGAGCTGCAAATAGTACAGTTAGTTGACAGCATCCAGCTGCAACACCTTCAGGATAGAGATCATCCTCTTCCCAGCCAATGATGAGCACTGCAAGGGTACTCAGGGACATTCCTTCCCAACATGGAATGTCTTCAATGGGCAACCTGATCTGGGGCTCCCTGATTATTTTGTCAGGCCAGCATCATGGTCCAAGGCGTTTTGCACACTCCTGCTTCCTCTCCTTTATTCTTCATCACACCCCACTCCAATAAATCTTTTAAATTATTAACTTGGCATCAGCACCTGCTTCCCTGAGGATCCAATTAACATACTATCTTGCTATTGTATTTCTCGTACTTTGGCAGGGCTTGGAGCATAGTAGAGCTGCACAAATCTCTGTTGAATAAAAGTGTGAACAGCTGCAAAGAGAAGGTGATGTTCTAAGCATCGGGCTTCCTATGAGCTATGATGGGATTATCCATCCACATTCTGGTTCTTTTTAGCCAAACTTAAATTCTGGTCCCCTGTCATTGTCAAGTGCTTGTTGAGAATTTCATCTCCCTGAAGCACTACAAAGGCCCTCCTTCCTCATGAAATGACAAAGGAGCTTTTATGGATATATATTTGCAACAGCTCCTTTTCATGACCCGTGCCATATCCCTCAGCTTGAGGGGCATTACCCATGCATGCTGACTATGCTCTAGCTCAAGTGTCTACCTTGGCTCCCCACTTCTTTCCCTTTTATTGAAGCTGTGGGAACTCACTCATTCCACAAGCCAGTGAGCTTGGAATTATAGGAAGTTAATAGCCCCAAAGCATCCCCCAAAATGGAAAATGAGAATTGGTGGCCACATACTCCAGCCTTTTATCCTTAGAAGGAAGAATTCAGAAGCTTCTTAGTGGGACTGAGGCTCAGTTTCCCACGCTGGTAACCAGCCCTATAACATCCTATTTACTGGCATTTTCTCCTTCCTTGCCTCATTCTGTATTTCTCCCCACTCCTGTTGTCTGTTTTTTCCCAAAAACCATCTGCAGCCAAGTTGTTATCTCAGATTCTCCTCTCAGGGGAACTCAAGCTAAGATGGCATTAAATCTGCATGAAGTCTATGCTCCTCAGTGATCTTTGATCCATTCTACATAAGAGTCCATGACTCTCACTTCTGCACACAGCCCCATGGTTTGGGAGTCCTGGTGGCTGAAGGCTCCTGGGTAAGTGAAGCCCTCATGTTCTCCCCTGTCTGTGCCCTGTCCTGGTGCCTTCACCACTGGGATTGTTTTCATGACACTGACAGGGCTGTTTTCAGCTGGAGACACTGAGTGGATAAATCAGCACATGAATGTGACTCCTTTCTTCCTTTCCCGCCTATGGACTGACATGGCCGTAGGAGAAGGTCCCACGTCCATGGGGCCCACATGTCAGCTGGCCTACTGTCTGCTTTTTTGCTTTCTCTCTGGCATCTTTCCCTTCTTCCCATCAAGCAGTTGAGCTGGGTGACTGTCCTGGATGCCCAGGTCACCTTGGATCCTTCTTGTGTATTGGCATTTTTCTGGTTAATCTCTAAGCTCCCATAAGTCTTCAGTATTGGCTTTTGACTTGAAGCTGCTGAGGCTAACAAGTTCAGGCATTAAGACCAGTCCACTCTTCCAGATGTGGCAGAGGCTGCTACAGGTTCACCTGAACCCATTTCTTTTCCTTCCCACTCACACCCCCAGGTGACTCTTTCCAGCCTCACTTGGAGCTGCGACCTTGTGGCTGCATTTTAGCCAGTGGAACACGGGTGACTGTGATGCAGTGATGTAGTAGATTTGGCTCACAGTGGCTCTAAGAACTGGATGTTGAATTTTCAGGAATTTTGTGAGCCTGTTGTGAAGTTGTTGTTGGCTTGAAATTGAACAGGGTGGAGCATTTACGTCATGAGAATTGGTAAATGCTACAGATCAGATTTTTCTCAGGAGAGCTGGTTGTTAACCATTTACCAGCACACCACTGCTTGGATGCCTCCTCAGGGACTGACTTATAAAGTCCTCCCACACATAATCCATGTTCTTTCCCTTTCTGCCACTGAATGGAGAGAGCCATTGGGACTGAGGGGAGGCCAAAGCCACAAGATGGGAAGAAGCCTGGGACCTGGAATGACCACATGGAAGACCTCTCCATCAGGAGCATCTACTTTGAATGATGATGCAGGAGATAAAATGTATTGCGTTCAGTCAACAAGAATTCAGGTTTTATGTTACTGCATGAATTAGTCCATTTTCATGCTGCTAATAAAGACATGCCTGAGACTGGGTAATTTCTAAAGAAAAAGAGGTTTAATGGAATCACAGTTCCACATGGCAGTGGAGGCCTCACTATCATGATGGAAGGCAGAAGGCATGGCTTATATGGCAGCAGCCAAGACAGAATGAGAGCCAAGTTAAAGGAGAAACTCCTTGTAAAACCTTCAGATCTCATGAGACTCATTCACTACCACGAGAACAGTATGGGGGAAATCACCCTCGTGATTCAATTACCTCCCACTAGGTCCCTCCCACAACACTTGGGAGCTACGATTCAAGATGAGATTTGGGTGGGGACACAGCCAAACCGTATCACTGCAGATAACATTACTCACACTGACTAGTATATCAGAGTTCGGGGAAGAGCAAAGTTTGCATATTAGCTGTATAACTTGAAAGTTATATGACCTTGGTCTTAGGTTGCATAACCTAGTTCTCTTTTTTCCTTCTCTGAAATGGAGATAATGAAAGCATCTATCTCCTAGGGTGCTTGTAGTTTCAAATGAGATAATGAGGATGAAGCCCAGTGCCTGCTGGAATAAGTACATAATCAGTGTCTGTGATTATTAATGTTATCCTCTGCGTAGAGTTTTGGGTCTAAAAATTGATACCTTGCTTTCCATCTGGCATTGTTCCTTGTGTTACATATCCTCTAGGAACCTCATGGAGTGGGCAGGCTTCAGTCTGGAGCAGGTTCTGGGTATTTACCAAATCCTGGTTATGATATCTGCTACAAGACCTAATCCTACTGTCATTTTTCATGACTGACATAGTAATACTATGTAACATTTAACAGTGTAGAAGGCAGAACCAGCTTCCTCCCAGAAGAAGAGGGTTTCTTCCAGTGATTTCCTACTGAAGCTTTGCAAGCACCAAGGTTTAACATGCTACAAATTCGATGACTGTATCTCAGGTACTTTGAGCAAGAGCCCATGCTCCCTAAATGAAAGCAAATTCAACAGGGAAGGTAAATGTAGTATCTTGGCATGAGCCCTTAGCAGATAACCTTGGATGGCTTTGGACATATATGCTTTCTGCTCCTGCCTCCCAGAAAGAGCTCTCCCTTTGTGAAAAGATAATTTATGAGCAGGTGAAAGAAATAAACTGATGCCTTGTCATTGCAGTGGATTTCTCTCAGGCACCATTTCAAACCAGTTTGGTTCAATAAAGATTTACTGAGCATCTACTATGTGGCGGGCACCATGCCACTGAGGGTATCAGAGGGGAGTTGAGGATGGATGTGTCCACAGGAAACTCTCACAGTCTACTGGGGACCAGGGTGTGTCTTCAAGTCCTCAGAAGTCAAGGTAGATGTGCTACTGTCCCTCTCCCCCAGGACGCAAGGGAGGGTGGCCAAGGGCTCCAGGGAGGAGAAACAGAACAAGAAAGATGGGCTGGACCACATCAGATTACCTTGAATTCCAAGCCAGATGTTTTAGAATCACTGGTGGTTTTGAAGCAGAAAAACAACATGATCAGAGTTGGCTGTCAAGGAGAACAGCCAGAGGTGGAGCCAAGACGGGAAAGGTGGGAAGAGACAGAAAACAGCGTGGTCATGGTGCAGCCAGGAAGCACAGTCGCTACTGAGCACGGGCTCGAGGGTCAGCTGGCCCAGATTCAAATCCCAGCTCCGCCAAGAATTGGCAGTGAGACCTTTGGTAGGTTCCTTAACCTTGCCATGCACCAGTTTCTCACTCTAAAATGGGGATGACAGCAGCACCGATCTCATCAAGGTTTTGCGAGCACCAAATGGTGCCATGATCCTGAAGACGCCTGGCACAACTGCTCACTTGGTAACTTGAAGCTCTAAGTATTGTCATCAATTAAGAGTCGGGCGCGGTGGCTCACGCCTGTAATCCTAGCACTTTCGGAGGCTGAGGGGGCAGATCACGAGGTCAGGAGATCGAGACCACAGTGAAACCCCATCTCTACTAAAAATAGAAAAAATTAGCCGGGCATGGTGGCGGGCGCCTGTAGTCCCAGCTACTGGTGAGGCTGAGGCAGGAGAATGACGTGAACCCGGGAGGTGGAGCTTGCAGTGAGCTGAGATTGCGCCACTGCACTCCAGCCTGGGGAACAGAGTGAGACTCCGTTTCAAAAAAAAAAAAAAAAAAAAGCCTATAATGTGGAAGCAGGCACTCTTCTAGGCACTGGGGTAAAATTGAAAAGACAAACATGGTAACTGGCCTTGTTCCTGGAAGAGACAGACCAGTATCCTCATCCGCTAGCATCTATCTACTGCTCATCACTTACTATTCGAAACACCTAACATGCTTTATCTCAGCATCCTATGAGGTGGGTACTATTACTTATCTGTGGATTACAGATGAGGAAACTGAGGCACAGGGAAGTTAAAGAACTTGGCCAAGGTCACAGAGTTAGTAAGAGACAGAAGCAGCTTTAGCCCTGGCCTGTTCTGATGCCGGAGCCCAAACACTACATTAGCACAAAAGCAGTGATAGCACATAGAGGGTTCCCCAGTGAAGATTTGGGGGGCAGAGAAGGCTTCTCAGAAAACATGATGTCTAAATCAGGGCCAGAAGCCGGGTAAGTGTTACCTTGCACACATCTCACCTATTCTAAGTGACTCATTTCCCTACATTGTAACATCTTTTTTTTTTTTTTAAACAAAGTTTTGCTCTTATCACCCAGGCTGAAGTGCAATGGTGTGATCTCAACTCACTGCAGCCTCTGCCTCCTGGGTTCAAGCGATTCTCCTGCCTCAGCCTCCCAAGTAGCTGGGATTACAGTTGCCTGCCACCATGCCCAGCTAGTTTTTGTATTTTTAGTAGAGATGGGGTTTCACCATGTTGGCCAGGCTGGTCTTGAACTCCTGACCTTAGGTGATCCACCCACCTCGGCCTCCCAAAGTGTTGGGATTACAGGTGTGAGCCACCACGCCGGGCCATTTGGAGTACATCCTACAAATGATGGCATGCCATATGCAATGGGCACTTTTTATTCTTTCTTGGAGACACATAAAATCATGCACACTAGAAAAAAAGGATTAACAGGTGGGGGTTCAGGTGGAAGAGGAGAGGGAGACGTGCATCAAATAAATGGGGGGCCTATGCACAGGACCTCGCCCCATGTCCGGGGGAACATGTACGGAATCTCCTATGCCCAGGGGTGGCAACTTCCCCTTGTGGTTAGAGATGAAACAAGGAGCTGAGCCTTCCAGGTGTTTTCTCTTGTGCAGAAGGAATGAATACTCCTGACCTTCCTCAGCAATCAACTCTGCTGAGATCGAAACAAGGAAGTGTTACTCCTGGCTTCTCCATAAAGACTGGGAATGAGAGGCCCTGGGCTGCCAGTGGTGCCTGGCAGGACCTGCAATGGGGTCAGACTCAGCACAGACAGCCCTTTCTGTCTGAGTGGAATCCATATGACTTACCATTTTGCAGCCCCACACCCTGCAAAATGTCTTTTTCCCTCTGTTCCTCGTCCTTTTCATCCTGCCCTGAGATCTTCATTTTTCTCTTGTGGGCCACATTCCAGGCTGCCTCAGTATAGAATTATTCCCTGGCCCTAGACAGAGCCACTGGGGGTTGGGCCTATATCTTATTCCTCATTATGACTCTCTCTCCACCCTGTGTTGTGTTGCACAATGGTCTGCACACTGCGAGTGCTAAATAAATGCTTGGTGCATTGATACAGATGAAACCCAGAATCTCATTTCAGGTCACTGAACTTTATAGTGAATCATCACGCTGATACTTATAAATGATCTGGTTCAGCGCAGTCCTGACCATGAAGATGCTATTAGGGATGCTTGACTTTATCAGCATTCCTTCAATCCTGTTGCCAGTAATGACAGCATGAAACCTGGGAATTTTGAAAAGCTCCCAAGTGTAATCTCTGAATTGTAAATATCATCATTTCTAGGAATGAAGCTGTGAATCTATATTTGTTTTAAAAAAACACAGAAACCCATTGAAAATTGGCTTACTCGAAAAAGGAAATGTATTGATTCTTTCAACTGAAAATCAGAAGCGCACTGACATCAGGTGCAGCTTGATCAAGGGGCTTTGATGAAGTCATGCTTCAGCAGGCTCCCTCCACACAGTGCCCCTGCTGCTTTAGATTTAGGAGGTCCTGAGTCAAACACCATGACATCTATGCAGGGCGAGAAGGAAGCAATGCTGTGACAGGTTTGTTTCATGTGCCTACCGCCCTGGAGCCAGGGAAGGGGGTTGGTTCCACACAGACCTTATGGATTAGAAACTGAGTTCTATTTCCAGAAAAAAAGGGAGTGGATATACTGGGTGGGCAAAAGAATGGCTGACCCTTTTGGTTCCGAGAGAAATTCTAATGGACAACTGGGAAGACCCAGGGCAGAAGTCAGAGCTGGCTTTGAGGTCAGACAGCCTGGGTTTGAATCCTGGGTCTGCTGGCTGCATGCCCCTGAAAAAGTCACTCTGCTGCTCGATACCTCTGTATTTACCACCATAAAGTAGGAAGAACAACTCACTGGGTGTGAGGTGTGGTGAGGTTCAAATAAAGCGGTGGATGTATACACCTGCCCTTATGCCCTTATGCCCTTATACAACAGGCCCAACCAAAGCTTGCCACTATTCCCTAGAGACAGATCTGTGTGGAAGGGAAGCAGGGAAAGAGGAGGGACAGGAAGTGACCTCAGGCGCCTGCCCACCAGCCCTTCATTCACTCAAACCAAATCACAGCTGGGGAAGGAAGCAGGCTGGGGTTGTCACCAGGAGGCTGGGAGGAGCAGCACTGAGGAATGCAAAGGTCCTGACCTCTGCTGAGAGAACCCAGGCATTAATTATGAGCCACGCAACCTCAACCAGTTCTCAACCTTTCCTTCTCATCTGAAAGTCGGGCTGATCATTCCTGCCCAGCTCTGCTGTTGTGAGGTTAATATTACAGCACTAGGCACAGTGGCTGGGCACAGACTCAGTGCATGGACAATAGTTCTGTCTCCCCACCTTTACCTGGAGGGGCAAGGCTGGACATCCACTCAAGCCAGAGAGCTGGAATAGGAGCAGGATAGAGTGAAAATATTCATTCATTTACTGATTCATTCATTCACTCATTCATTCATTCATTCATCCATTCAACTAATGGTTACTGCACACCTCTTATGTGCTGGACACCGTTTCTGGTGCTGGGCATATAGTGTGCACAAGTCTCGCATAGTCCCAGCCCTCCCAGAGCTTCTAGTTCTGGCATGAGAACTTCAAACACCAGAAAAGGTTAGAGGAGGCAGCTTGACAGTCCTTGGCACTTCAGACCCAAGATGTCATATATGCTGGGATCTTCCACTGACCCCCGGATCCACTCTCCACCCATCTCCTTCAATGATCTGCATGAACCATCAACAGGTGCCTTTGTCCTCTGGCTTCCAGCTGGTCCAGCCAGTGGAAAGTTTCAGCATGGGCCAGGGAGTGGGAAGGGAGTCAGGGTTTGGCATCTGTGCCCCTTGTTCCCTCCCTGCCATGTTGCTGCAGGTTGGCTGAGTTTCCTGGTGCCTGTGGAGCACCCTCTCCTATAGCTGCTCTGTCTGGGACTGGAGGGTGGATTCCCCCCTTCTCCTTTAGGCTGGGGGTAACAGTTCTGCTCTGTTACTAGCCCTGAGGTACCGCACTGTTCTCTTCTGTTTAATTGAACTGGCCTAGACTTTTGAAAGAGTTCCTTCTGTACCCAACCAGCACTCTGGTCAGCCGACTTTGTGCTCTCTGAGACTGGAAGATGTCTAAAGCTGATTCTTCCCCCAAGAGGGCACTTTTTATGGATTCTTGAGATCCATCCCACCTCAGTGGGGAGGGCCTCTTATCTCCAATTCTCTGGACCACAGCACTTGCCTTTTCTCGGGCTGTCCCCAGCCTCTGCTGTGGGCAGTCAACTCTACAAGGTTGCCTTTGTAGGACTTCCGTTGCCTCTATGAGTGGTCTTCTTAGGTGGGATTGAACGTGGACTCACCCTGGCTCTCTTACTCTTGAGTCACTCATGCAGTCCATGGGAAACATGGTTTCTATGTCCTGACAACCTCAGGGCAGCTGGTCCCAGTGGAGCCACCTCTTTTGGCTTGTGGTCAGCTCTTTTGACTTGTTGGTCAGTTGAACTCTTGTCCTTGGGACACCAGTCCTCTGTGTTACCCACTTCCAACCTACAGAAACCCCCTACTATACTCCGAGTCATCTCCTTGAAGCCCATCTTTAGAAGTGAATGGGGAGACACTCCCTGCCCTCCAGGAGGGTGGGGCTTATCTCACATCCGGGTCTTTTCCAAAGAAACACTCCCTGCAAGCCCTCTCCCAAGCTTCATGTTGACCCTCACATACCCTTGGTGTTAGCAAGCAGTTGTCTAAAAATTCACTTTGCTATCCATTCTACTGTATCTTGGTACCTCACTCAAAGCTATTAGACATCCCATTGCAAAATTCTGTGCAGTTATAGGAGAAGACTGGAGATGGGATCCTGTGGCTTAGAAAGAATCAGAGTGAGTGACAGAGGCTTGAGAGGTCTGCCCATGGGATTGAAGGCAACGGTACCTCTTCCCTGAGTCCCTGTTTTCTCATCAATAGGACTTCAAAAGCACTTCACAGGGAGTGATGAAGATCCCATGAGACAGAGCATTGCACAGGACCATAGTGGGTTCTTGGTCATCAGAGTGAACCACTGTTCTTGGTCATCTGCATGTGTGAAAACTCATTTACTTCCCACAACAAGTCTATGTAGCAGGCTCTATTGTTAACACTCCTGTTTCACAAGGAAGATAATTAAATCATGAAGACGTTGAGTAACTGGTTAAGGTCTTCTTGTTAGTAAGCAGTAAAGACAGGACCTGAACCTAGAGAGTTGAACTCTGGGATGTTGTTTATCACTGTGCCTTATGATCTCCTGAGAAGTGATGGCTCCTTCCCTTATCCCTTGAATTCAATTCAGCTGGCTTGATCCCAGTCCTCCCTGTCATGCATCCCACACCCAGCTCCATCCTCACTGTAGCTCAACAAGTTACACAATGGATTGTGCCAAAAATTTGGAGTTATAGCTTATGGACGAACATTTGGAGGAATTTGCACAAATCTGGGTTTTGGAACAAAACTGAGTCTTTATATACTTTACAGCCTGCTTGCCAGATTTCTAAAGCCAATGTAATCTCTGCTTTTGGACAAGGATAAAATCTACTAGCTAGCTGTTAACAAAGAAAACATATATCTCATTACTTGCCAGACAAGAGTGCCACACTTCCAGGCCACATCAGAAAAACAGGCCGTGTCTTCTTTCCACAAGCTTGCTATCACCTCCTTGACAGGGTAGCCAGCCTGCAGCCCGCACATCAGGAGCTGCCCCCTGTGTCATCAGCCAGGCAGGCAGTTCTCACCTGGTTGTGCCTTTGGGCTAGTCACTTGCTTGGCCTGAGCCTGTTTCCATTGACTAGAGGATGCAGAAAGTCCCCCTGGCTGTAACAATAGTTTGTTGCAGGACAGCCAGGGGCTCAGATACTGACATAGGTCCACAGACAAGCAGACAAAATGGAAGTCAGCATTTTGTAATCAGACGTGTTAAATAAAGGGGAAAGGGGAAGGAAGTAGAGCTTGGGTTCTCAGGATCTCAGAACCCATTCATAGCTCCCTTCCCCATCTGATTGCACATGGACCATGACTGTGAAAGGAGATTCTGTGTGGTTATCTCTTTTGATTGAGGGTTGAGCTCTTTTGACTGCAAGTGACATAATGCAAACCGTTCTTTTTTAAGTTTCCAGGACTACAGCCCAGGAAGGAAAGGGCTGCACGTGGGGCTCAAGGACTCCTATGTATCTTTGCGTTTTATGTCCTCATTCTGTCCAACCATCTTTCCCCCACAGCCAGAAATCAAATAAGGTGCTATGGAGTAATGGGTAAGCATAGGGGCCCTTATATCAATCTGCCTGGGTTACAACTGTAGCCCTTCTACTTAGGGGCTCTGTCCCATGAGCAAGTCTGTTAACCTCTCTGAGCCTCAGTATATTCTCATCTGTAAAATGTGGATAATATCATAAGCTATCTCATAAGGTGTTGCAAATACTATTGAGTATATGATAAATTCTAGCTATGGTGATGGTGATGATGATGATGATCATGCTGGCATCTCACAGCTTTGCCATTCAAGGGACTCTGATACTCTTCCTAACCTTTTGTTCTAATTGTCCCAGTCGAGATCAGGTGACTAACAGTAGACCATTCAACTCTGGCCACATGACAGGTTACTCTGATTGACTCATTCATGAGCCAGCGGGGAATAGCAGAGAGGTGGGATTTGAAAGATGGCAGCTTCCGCTAGAATCACATCAAATTAGAGAAGAACACCACATGGAAGAAGGAAATCCTGTTTTTGCAAACAGAAGTGTGGGTGTCCACTAATAGGTACAAGAGTTGACTCTCCATGAGGACTAATAGGACCTCTCGCTGAACAGGACTCCATAAAACACTGAGCAGGGCTCTGGCAATGTGCTCACAGGGCCATACGTTTTGCTAAAGCACAATATTTTAACCACTGCTGGTTAATGATGCTATCTCTTCCCAATCTGATTTCCCCTCCATTACATATTCCTTTGTATCTGATGACACTGAGGTATGTTTGAGCATTTCTGGTATCTGGCTGAATGAATTATCAAGTTAGGGACACATTTATTTTGAGTTTTATGAAATAAATTGATTTCATTCACAGTTACTTTCATATATATTCAGGCTATTGCTAGCAGGAAGAGCTTCCAGGAAAACTGCCACTCATTTAACTGATTCAGCTGGCATCATGGCCAAAAGTGAAAAGAGGCCAGAGGTGGATTCTTAATATGAACATTATCTGTGGTACCCAGCACCAGAAGCATGTGGTTAATGGAGGTGAAAGAAGGCTTGAAATATATAAGAAAGAAGCTTGTCTGGAAAAATTCTGATTCTTTCAAGCTTCTGGAGTCTCATAGTTGGATGGTTTTAAACATGACAATTGGGACTTTTCTTTAAAAAGATGAGGTATAATGAGAAAGTCTGCACCTTATACAACTGTTTAAGCCATGTACTGTGGAGTCTGAGAAGCTACAACATGCAAAAACTTTATTCAAGATGTTGGTATGTAGTTGCATTTTAAATTAGCACTTCCCTGATAGTTAATGATGCTATCAAAAGATTATTGGTTACTTCCTTTGTGAAATGTCTGTTCAAGTCTTTTGTTCATTTTAAGAATTGGAATGTCTTTATTTTTGTTATTGAGTTATATACAGGATCGTTATATATTCTGACTACAAGTCCTTTGTCAGATAATGGCTATTCATTTTCTAATAGTATCTTTTGAGGAGTAGAACTTCTGAGTTTAGTAACATCTAATGTATTAACTTATTGTTTTATAATGAGTGTTTTCTGTCTCCAATCTACCCAAGGCTGGGTAGATATTCCCTTGTGTTTGCTAATAGAAGTTTTATATATTTAGCTTTTACCTTGGTCTTTGACATATCTCAAATTAATTATACACATAGTGTAAGGTGAAGGGTTTAGATTCCATTTTTTCCCCCATAGCGATGCTTAATTGTTTGAGAACTATTTGTTGAAAAATCTCATTTCCCTATTAAATTACATGGGTACTGTCATCAAAATCAATTGGTCTATTAGGTATGGGCTTCTTTCTGGATTTCCTTTTCTGTTCCATTGATCCCTATGTTTCTCTTCAAACCAAAGCCACAACATCTTGTTCACCGTAGTTTTAAAGTGAGTCTTGAGATTAAGTGCTATAAATTCTCACACTTTGTTCTTTAAAAAACTGTTTGGTTATTATACATCCTTTGAATTTCAATATATATATTTCAGAATCAATGTCTCAGTTCCAACCCAAAAAGACAGCTGAGATTTGATTGCGATTGTACTGAACGCATAGACCAAAGTTAGGGAAAACTGAAATCTTAACATTAAGTATTTTGATCCATGAACGTGTAATAATATTCATTTATTTAGATTTTTAAGCATGTTTCTTGGGCCAGGCATAATGGTTTACACCTGTAATCCCAGCGCTTTGGGAGGCTGAAGCAGGAGAATCAATTAGGACCAGCCTGGGCAACATAGCAAGACCCCCTCCACACACACACACAAAAAATCAGCTCGTTGTGGTGGTGCATGTCTGTAATCCTAGCTACTCAGAAGCTGAGGAGGGAGAATCCCTTCAGCCCAGGAATTCAAGGCTGCAGTGAGCTATTATCATGACATCACACTCCAGCCTGGGCAACAGAGTAAGATCATGACTCTAAAAATCAATCAATTGATCAATCAATCAAATGTTTATTAGCAAAGATCTATAGTTTTCATGCACAAGTCTTAGACATATTTTTAAAATTTATTCTTAATTGTTCCACATTTTTGGCATTGATATTTTACTTTCAATTTGGGGGGGGAGCATTTTGTTTTTCATCATAATTTGAGCTTATGCTTTTCTCCCTTTATTCTGTTAATATGATGAACTACATTGATTGATTTTTCATTGTTAAACTAACCTTGTATTTCTGAAATAGATCTCATTTTTCTCTTTACTTATGGCAAAGTGTGATTTACATAAGAGAAGCTTCCACAGAAACCAGTAAGGAGGAATGGGGTGCTGCTGGGTTCAGGACAATTCAAACTTAGAAGTGCCTGAAATGGAAGCTTCTCCCTGTCATGGTGTATCCACCTCTCTCTGCCTGCGTAAGTCAGCTAGTGCTCAAAACAACCAGAGAATCCCAGTGGTAGACAACATGTCTCATTCATATGTCTTTGGGTTGACGGGGGGTGGCTCAACATGTCTCATTCACGTCTTTGGGTTGACAAGGGTGGTTGTGTGGGTTTCCCAGAAAAACTAGGATCCTGGTTGTATTAGGGTTCTCTAGAGGAACAGAACTAATAGGATATATATACACACACACACTCTCTCTCATATATATATGTTTATCATATATTATATATAAGCTTAATATATACATATGTATATATTTATTAAGGAGCATTGACCCACACGATCACAAGGTGAGGTCCCACAATAGGCTGTCTGTAAACCGAGGAGCAAGGAAGCCCGTGTGAGTCCCAAAGCTGAAGAACTTGGAGTGGCAGGAAGCATCCAGCACAGGAGAAAGATGTAGGTCAGAAGACTAAACCAGTCTAGTCTTTCCACGTTCTTCTGCCTGCTTTTACCCTGGCCGCTCTGGCAGCTGATTAGATTGTGCCCATCCATATTGAGGGTGGGTCTGCCTTTCCCAGTCCACTGACTCGAATGTTAATCTCTTTTGGCAACACCCTCACAGACACACCCAGGAAAAATACTTTGCAACCTTCAATCTAATCAAGTTGACACTCAATATTAACCATCACACTAGTGTGTCATTTTCAGATTCAGGTTGCAGCAGCAGCAGACACCCAGAATTCATTCTCTCGTGATGATGTCAAAAACTGAAAAGTGAAAAATCCAAATGCAAAAGCACATGCCAAGCTCCTGCTTGCATCATGTCCACTAACACTCCTTTAGCAAAGCAACCTATACAGCCAAACCCAAAGTAGACAGCTGGGAGTTTAAACTTTGCCATGCTTAGGCCATGGGAGATGAGGAAAGGGAGAATATATGATACTACTATAAAGAGTTAGAACCAATCATTGGATCTACTACACTGTCCATGTTTTCTGCTCCTCTTCTGGTCACCTTACTCAAGCCTTTATGCTGTGCATAGTCCCTCAGAGTTTCCCATTCCTCTGTACATCACAGGAGCTCTCAAGATATTCACCCTTCTGACCTAGATTTTTACTGGAAACTCCTATTTGTATCTCTTGGAAACTGGATTGGCTCAGCCCATCTTTTTAAGCCAAACTATATACATCAAGGGTCCTTAGACTGTCAATGGAAAGGTCAAAGCTTGGGTCAAGCGTCAATCCTTGGACCAAAATAGTGGCTGTACTTGAGCAAACAAGAGTCTGGCACTATTTTCCTGCAGATTACTTCCCAATGGCGAGACAGCTGCCACTAGAGAGAGGAAGTTGGGTGTGGATGGCATCACAAAGGGCACTACTGCGTGAATCGTAAGAACTCCTACAGCAGTATTTGCCTCAAAGAGTCTTGTACCTGGCAGGATGCATGAGAGGTGGCCAGGGCTGGCAGAGGTTGGGAAAGTAGTAATGGAGAATATTGCAAAAGAAGGAGTTGTACTGGCCTCTTCTGAGAGGCCTGGGGATAGGATAATAGACAGGAACAAAGCAATATTTAAAACATCTACTCACCTGCATGGCATGGGCACCAGCTAATAAGAACAACCTACTAACCAATCAGAACAGGTGTCGGCCATGACACCCAGCCCATCTGTACTGGTTCCTACCAGCTGAAGACCAGCTCTGGAGGGAGGAAAGGAAACAGAAGGGAGGATCTAAGATGAGACTCCCAAACCTTGTTGTACCTAACTTATTGGAGATATAGTTGAATAATATGGAGTATTTTTACTGCAAGAGGAACAATTAATCTAGTGTGTTTTTATCCATCTCTAGGCATTCTATTTGGGTATCATCGCATCCTCTAGGCATAAAGTGCTCAGACAATTCATTTGTCTTAAATACACATAGCTAGTAAGTGGTAGAACCACTCAGCTCCATACACTTTCCAGTGAGAGCTCACTTAGCAAGAGGGATCTAGAGTGACACGCCGGTGGTTAGAGGTGGTTACTCGGGTTAACCTTGAAGGAGCTGAATGGAGCCTGTTACTCCTATGTCTTTGGGAAATAATGATAATAACTTTCATTCAGTAAGCACCTCGCATATGCCAAGGACCATGCCGGGTACTGGGCATGCATGATCTACAAATCCTTACAAAGCCCTTGCCAGGTAGCATCCCATTTTATAGATAATGAAGCTGAGGCCCAGAGAAATGATAAACTTCAGAAATATAAAAGTCATCTAGTGACACAGAGACCCAGAACACTATGGTGACTTCTTCCAGAATTCTTCTTCCAGTGATTATTACATCTCTGTCTTCTTCTGCAAAAGTAAAGAGGCAGAGGAAGAGACGTGAGCACTGGCCTGGGAGCGCAGGAAGGATGTGGCTAACTTCTGACCATGACTGACGCATGGTGTCCTGTCCCATCCACTGCACAAAGATTCTCCTGAGGACCCCCTGGAACAAAGGGGTTAAGGTATCTGTCTACACAGAGGGCTCTGAAATTGCAACATACACACCTTTGCCTTATGTATAAATATATCTCTGCTTGTTCTCTTTGAGGATAGAAGGCAGAGTTCAAATCTCAAATCACTGATGAAGAGATCATTGCGCTCATGTTTAAATATGTAGCTACTTCCAAGTTCCTAATATTTAGTTTTCCAGTCACATAGAGCTCTGCTACCAACCCAGGTGAAACCACACTTAATTTTGACAATAAAAGGATTATGAAACATTATTGCATCTGAATCTTATATCTTTATCATTCTTCAGTGAAAAAACTTAAATATACATATCTGTCTAAATATATCTATCTCTATACATTCTTTCATCTCTGCTATTTATTTACTTTTTATTTATCCAACTATCTATCATCTCTATATAATTTGTAGTATCTGTGATTAACTGCTAGCAGAAGCACACATTTCTCAGTTCCCCAAATGATATATAAAGATGTAATCCACACAACACTGAGAGACCAGAATTATTAAACTCAAAACAAGAAAATGAAGGCTCGGCAGCACTGCGGGTGTGATCCAAGAGCAACAGCCCATACGTGGCAGCATTGGGACTTGAACACAGGTTTTCTGTTTCTGAATCCCAGTTCCATTTCTGGATAACTTCCTGGCCCTCAGAAAAAAAAGGGGGGTGGTCCTTGAGGAGTGAGGATTGGCTTTCTGCACACACGTATTGCTTTAGTATTCACAGGCAATGGAATGATCCACCAACTCTTCTGGAGGAAAATGGGATAGGTGAGAACTATCGGCAGCTTGGGTGGCCAAGCCAACATTAAACCAGAACAGCCTCTTGAAGCTGAGTTCACCTGAGGCAGTCTCAGAACCTCAGAACCCAAAGTTCTGTAGTACAGTCTTTAGAACTAAAAACACTAAAGAGGGCTCTTTAGAAATGAAAACAAAGTTACCAAAGAAAGAACATGGCCTCAGCTGGGAGCGGTGGCTCATGCCTGGAATCCCAGCACTTTGGGAGGCTGAGGCGGGCAGATCACGAGATCAGGAGTTTGAGACCAGCCTGGCCAACATAGTGAAACTCTGTCTCTACTAAAAATACAACAAATTAGCTGGGCATGGTGGTGGGCACCCGTGATCTCAGCTATTCGGGAGGCTGAGTCAGGAGAATCACTTGAACCTGGGTGGTGGAGGCTGCAGTGAGCCGAAATCATGCCATTGCATGCCAGTCCGGAGGGCAGTGTGAGACTCCATCTCAAAAATAAATAAATACATAAATAAACAAACAAATAAATAAATAAAAGAAGAAGAACATGGCCAACCTTCATCAGGCAGTGACTCCAGAGGCTGGGACGACAGAGGCTTGGGTGGAGAGAAGGGGAGACAGTGATGGTAACCGTGGGCAGGACACCACACTGTGGCGGCTGCCTGGTTTCTGTTGTGAAAATTATGAATCTCTTTGGAAACTGCCTGAGGGGCTAGGCAAGCTAACCACGCATCCACTCCAATAGAAGCTACCACTGTTCATTCTGGCATGCGCAGGCTCCTGAGGAAGCGCCTGAAGTCAACCTTCCCTGGCTCGAGGTCTCAGAGATGAAATGGCCTGTCTGCATCTCGGCAGCTTTGATTTGTGGCCGGCCCACACGGATGGGTCAGTCAATCTGTGCCTTTGACCTTTTGTGCTGGAAACAATGCCTTCCTGGTTAAGAGAAAGATGAGATAAGGGAGACATAAAGTGTAGGCTTTGGCTCTTGCCAGAATTAAGGCTGACTCACCTCTCTGTGTTTGTTCTAACTTTGATTCCTTTAGTCCCAATGAGACAGATACCAGTTAAAAGCGCTGTCGTCTTATTTCTGATTAACGACAATACTTAGGGCTATTCAGCTATGACCCCCCTGCTTCCTGCTCTTGGCTGGAAGATGGGATGTTTCCACTGCCCCAACAGGATGCTGAGTTGTACTGTCCTCTTGGTAGTCAGGGGTGGATGACACTGTTGGATGGACCGGCTTTGAAGCTTAGCATCTGTCCATGTACCTGGCGGGTTGCTGTGTCAGGAGGGAGGTGCGACGACCTTTTATTACTTTCCCATGGAGACATGCAACTATGACTCTTACCCCATTCTGGAAAAGTTGCCCCATTACTCCCTAATGGAAGTGGAGAAAGTAAACAAATACAGCTCTTAATGAAGAGTCTTTTTTTTTGTTTGTTTGTTTGTTTGAGGCGGAGTCTCACTCTGTCGCCCAGGCTGGAGTGCAGTGGCCGGATCTCAGCTCACTGCACGCTCCGCCTCCCAGGTTTACGCCATTCTCCTGCCTCAGCCTCCCAAGTAGCTGGGACTACAGGCACCCGCCACCACGCCCAGCTAGTTTTTTGTATCTTTTTTAGTAGAGACAGGGTTTCACCGTGTTAGCCAGGATGGTCTCGATCTCCTGACCTTGTGATCCACCCGTCTCGGCCTCCCAAAGTGCTGGGATTACAGGCTTGAGCCACCACGCCCAGCCTTGAAGAGTCTTTTAAGAGAAAATTTACAGCTATGTAATCTTGCTTCTCATGGCAACATGTAGCCCATCTTCTGGGAAAAGTATCCACAGTTTTATGTAACATATTTACGAACAACAGAAAATATTGACAGTCTGTTCATCCCATCTGCTTCCCATAACAGGGAGGAATCATTGCATAGCAGTGCCAGAGGGTCTCCGGGTCCACAAGGGGATCTTTCTGGAGGTGTCCTGTTATAGGGGTCCTGCCTTTAGGGAGATGGAGGCCACAGAGTCTCATAGGTGAGCTCTTTTGGAAGAGGAATCAGGAATTTGGCCTCTGGAACTTTCTCTTCCTAATCTGTGGCATGCTCCCAGCCAGTCTGGGCTCATGAAATGTGGGTAGGGAAGTGCCTAAATGGCCAGTGGGGTTGTCGGTGTGCAGAACAGTGTGACAGGGAAGGGGGTAGGCTTTCTCATGCTCTGCAGGCAGCTGGTGGGAAGGGGGCCCTGAGCTAAGCATGGGGGTGGCAACATGTAAAGGAGAGGAAAGTGAGCTGAGGCCCTGGTGTTTAGAGGAGGAGGAAAGGGAAAGAGAAAGAAGGAATAATAAAGAGAGGGACAGAGGGAGAAGCAGAAGCAGAGAGGGAGGGAGAGGGAGAGGAAGAAAGGGGGGAGGAAGAGGGAGAGGCAGAGAGGAAGGGAAGGAGATAGGGAGGGAAAGAGAGGGAGGGACAGAGAGAGGCAGAGAGATGGAGGGAGAGAGGGAGGGAGAGGAAGAGGCAGAGCAAGAGGGAGAGGGAGGGAGGGAGGGAGAGACTGAGGGAGAGGAAGAGCAGAGAGACAGAGGGAGTGAGAGGGAGAGGCAGAGAGGGAGGGAGGAAGAAGGAGATGCAGAGAGGGACAGAGGGAGCAGGAGAGGGAGAGAGGGATGGAGGGAAAGGGAGAGGAAGAGAGAGGGAGAGAGGAAGAGAAGGAGAGGGAGAGGGAGAGAGGAACAGAGGGAGAGGGAGAGAAGGAGGGAGACAGAGGAAGAGGAAGAGAGGGAGAGAGAGGGAGGGAGAGGGAAAGAGGAAAGGAGGGAGAGGGAGAGAGGGAAAGGGAGAGGAAGGGAGGGAGAGGGAGA
>NW_012116488.1:10100097-10150625 GCF_000951035.1 Colobus angolensis palliatus
AGGGAGAGAGGGAGGGAGGGAGGGAGAGGGACAGAGAGGGAGGGAGAGAGGGTTATGTCCTTGAAGCTTGCTGTAAAGGACACCACCTGAGACCACTCTACGGGGATCATGGAGGAGATATGGACAATGCTTGGGATGCTTTAAAGAGCAAGGCTGTATGGTTCGTAGCAAAACACGGACAAGGGTCAGCAGTAAGAGAAGAGGGGAATTTGTGATGGTATGTCTAAACCACAGAACATTGAACAAACACCACGAGGGCTTGCCCATATAGATCCATTGATGTGGAAGCATATTCATAATTGCCAATGACAAAATTATTTGGGGGCAATGCTCATAGCATGAGGCCATTTTTTGTAAATTACAATATCCAATCTATTATTTATAGGTCAATGTCTGAACAGCCATTCAAGGATGTCATCCAGAACATCTTGTGACCCAAGTTACAGAAATGTAGAGAGCTGTCCACTGTAAGACTGTAGGGGCCATGAGAGCAGTGGCCGAAGAGTGGGCCCTGCCTGAAGACAAAGGGATTTCAAAATTCAAGAAAAAATGGACTCACCAGGTATGCAACCCACCTGCTCTATAAATAGTTGTTGCTTCTGGGTGGTGAGATTTGGCAGTTACCTTAATTTTAAAAAGTGCTTTTATAGAGTTTTTAGAATTATAATAATTTTTTGACCGTGACTATGCATGTGTGATTTGTGAAAAGACAAGAAGAGTAGGACCGAGTTGCCATGTGAACTTCCCTTTCTGTTGACGGCATAAGACCCCTCTCTGGCCCTCCCTGCAGGCAAGGGCACCATGCAGACTGGAGAGAGTGAGGCCAGGAGGGACCCCCAAAATGTATGTCCAACGGCTCCCTGACTACCTTCATGTAGCAGCAGGAGCTTAGCACGACCTGAGCATGAGCTATGGGCCAGGCCTGGTGGTGCTGGCAGCTTCAGCTGGTCAGGCTCCTTTAATCCTCACAAAGCAGCTCCAGGCGGGACCGTGGTTATCCCCTCTTACAGATGAGGAAAGCTGAAACTCAAGAGTTCCTGTGAGCTGCCCGCCATCACTTAGATTGAAAGACGAAGAGATGGGACTCAGGACCAGGAGGTTTCTGGCCATAGGGCAAGTGTTCTGCGGCCCCAAACCACCAGGCTACACTGCCAGCAGCCCGGCTGGCCCTCCACTGCTGGCACCCAGCCTTTCAAAGTTGCCTTCCCAGAGGCGAGGTGAAAGGCCAGTTGTATTGTGATCAATTGTATTGTGATCAATACAGGGCCAACTGTATTGTGATCAAGAAGTGCCAGAGCTGATGGGAATCTGTATATTGTGACTGGGCTAGCCAGATGGTTCATCACACCACCTGGGCCAGACAAGGTGCTGACGGTGGGTGGATGTGGGGCAAAGACCTGATTCTGCTGGTTTCTGGCTGTGCAATTTCAGAAAAGTCAATTGTCTTCTTTTCCTCGTCTTGCAAAGTGGGGATAAGCACACACACATCTCATGGGATTGTTCTGTGTCCCACAGGATAAGTAGAAAGTGCTTGGTAGAGTATATGGCCCTGGCGTTGTTTTGGGTATTGCTATTGCTGGCCAAGGCTGGGCTTGGGGCTCAACCTCAGATGTTGAGGATGGAGGGGCACTGCCTGCCTCTCCCTTCCATGTCCCTCCGCGGTGGCTTCAGATCTGGGGGAAGCTATGAGTTTGCCCACTGTGTGTTCATGGTCTCTACTCAATTAGAAAGGAAATAAGACAGGGCATGCTGGAGCTGTGGGAAAGAGTGTCACTGCTCTGTTCAACATTGAACAGGCAGCTTTATTTCCAGGCTGTGGATTAGGACAACCTGGAAGAACCATCGCGGGAGCAGAGGATTGGAAAGGCACTTTCCCCCCAATACATTTCAAATTCATATACTTGAAAAATCACGGAGGCTTCTACAGTCCACACAAAACAGTCTCTGTTTAACAGCATCATGTTCAGTTTAAAAAATAAATAAATAAATAAATAAACACTATGTATAGGCAAAGGACTGACATTGAAATGTTTTATATCCCACAATGTTGAAAGAAAAGACATCGAGTATTTTTTTCCATTGCACCTTTATTGTTTATTCTGTTCAATGTTCAGAATTTTCATACAGTCTTTCTAGAATCACATAGAGCCTACTGAGTAGCTCCTTTCCCCTGACATTGCTTTATTTCTAACCAGCCTCCTCTCATCCCTTGTCCTTAGTGTATGATATTCTGCTAGTGTCCAAGGAGTTCCCAGGGTTGTTTTTACAGGGGAGGGAGAAGGGTGTACGGTGGTATTCCTGCGGCTTTCTCTCCTCTCCACCTCCTCTCTTGTTCAGCAGCCTCCAGACCCCCAAGGGCTAAGGAATCAGACACATTGGGTTTGGATCCTGACTCCACTAGGAGCAATGTGATCTCAGGGACATTTCTTGATCTCTCTGAACCATTTTCCCTTCTTCTACAATGTGGGGGAGGAAAACCTCCCTCTCTCACAGGGTTACTACGAGAATTAAATGACTCCAAGTATCCAAAGCTTCTGGCACAGTGCCTGGGCACACAGTATGCCCTACCTGCACCTTAGCTTCCTTCCTTCTGGCAGGGAAGAGATATCTGATAAATCAATGCCAGAGCCAGCTGCTCAGGAGCATTTGCTTTATAAAAGAGCCTGGTCCCTTTAACAGGGCCCAAGAAATGACTCTCTAATGATGGAATTTCAGACACCACAGCATGGGTGAGGGAGAGATATGGAGGCATAGACTATAGAAGCCTCAGAATAATTTGAATCCAGCCAGGCAGACTGCTGCTGCTTCTGCCTAGGGGCAAGGCTGGTGATACAGTTTGGCTGTCACACCACCCAAATCTCATCTTGAATTCCCACGTGTTGTGGGAGGGACCCAGTGGGAGGTAACTGAATCACGGGGGCAGGTTTCCCATGCTGTTTGCATGATAGTGAGGAAGTCTCACGAGATCTGTTTTAAAAATGGGAGTCTCCTTGCACATGTTCACTTTTCTTGTCTGCCACCATGTGAGACGTGCCTTTCACCTTCCACCATGATTGTGAGGCCTCCTCAGCCACATGGAACTGTAAGTCCAATAAACCTCTTTCTTTTGTAAATTGCCCGGTCTTGGGGATGTCTTTATCAGCAGTGTGAAAACAGATTAATACAGCTGGCAATGGCAGAAGGAATACTAACCCTCTCTTTTAGGCCATGTCACTGTAGCCAGGCAAGGGCCCATTTCAGGGAGCCAGGAGAAGGGAGCCAATTTGTTTTTATGCAACCATCCCTGCCAGAGAGGAAGTTGCTTCATGTGGGTGTAAACCAGGGGCTTTAAAAATGCAGCAGTCCTTTAGGGCAATCATTAAATCCCCTCGTTACGCCCCTGAAAAGTCACTTGTCACAGGGCTGTCCTCACAGCCTGAACCACCATGAGCTCTCATGGGGGAGTTCTTGTGTCATTTACACCCCACCCACTTTTGAAGAGGATCCCATGTATCTTGCCAAGGAAGGAGTAATGCACCTAGTTCTGAGCTTTCCGCCTTGTTCTTCCCAACTGTCATGGTACATGACCACTAAAATCAAAATCTGATAAACGAATGGTCACAAGAATGAAACAATAACGCTGCCAATAAGAAGCTGAATATTCTGTTCAAAAGTTCATCTGCAAATATAGCCACGCTCTTCTTCCTCAACGGTAGTCCTTTTAATTTTAAGCTGACCTATCACTCAGCCCTTATTCATGCATAATTCTCAGTAAAGATAGGGTGCATCTAAGGTCTGCATGCCCACAATCGTTTGACATCTCCGAGAGAACAACAAAAAGCCACTCAACAGACAATCTTGAAACATGCACCAACCAAAACCGTGGCTGGTAGTATGGGAAAATGTCCTTCAGACCAAAGAGGCAGAGAGAGAGAGAAGGAGAGAGAGAGAGAGAACAAGAGCGCAAAAGTAAAAGATGCGAGATGAGACAAGAAGACTAGCATGGCTCCACAAGAGAACACCTGCAGTTGGGGGAGGAAGGGACAAAGCAGATAAAACCAAGGAAAGCTCTATGGATCTGGGAGTGCCTTTCCAAGTATTTGGTTCATGCTAAAAAATAGAGCACATTTATTAAAAATATATATTTATAAACCTTGATATGAACAGATACACACATCAAGCCAATGAAAAAAGAAAAATAAGTTATCTCCCCGGTATCAAATAGGTAGACACTTTTGATGAATGGGATGCCTGTCAAAGGGCTGCCCCTGTGGTTTTTCCACTAAATAGCTCGTCAAGTGAAGATGAAACACTTGTCCTGGGAGACACACATCTGAGCCGTGTCTGCCCTATTCATCTTTTCAAATATGTGATATCCGTCAGCGATCTGGAATAATGAATTTCTGCACCCATCTGCTCACCGATGGTGTCAGAGGCTGGTCGTCCAAGCATTCTTCTGGGCCCCCTGCCAAAGACGTTGAGTTCCTAGTGCTGTGAATGAGTTTTGTTGGAATCATTGTGCTTTAGTGTCTGCTCCCTGCAGCAGGATCGGTCTATTTGTGTGACCTTCTGTAAAGTCTGAAGGTGCATTTGATTGGGTGGTGTGGGTGGGTCAAGCCTGCTGGTTCTCGCAGGGTCTGGTCAGTGATATGCCGACACGCAGGACTTCCATCTCCGGCCATCCTGAGGCCTCTGAGGACGCTCTGGGCCATTCACAGGGTGGTGTATATGTAGACAAATATGATCACAATCAGGTTCAGAATGGTCCCGATAATCCCCAGCATTGCCAAGACACTCTCCTCCTTACTTTCTTTTTCTTGACCTCCTCTGTCTTCATCATTTCCACTCGTGATTACCATCTTGGTTGCAAATGTCTTTATCTTCCTCACCAGGCTAACCTGTAATTGGAAAGAGGCAGCACAAAAGATGATCACTTATAAGCACGCCCTCCATAGCCAGGCAGATCTGCAGTGGGTGATCTGCTTGCAGGTCAGACCATGCTGTGGGGATGACAAATCACACAAGGATCCTATCTTGGGACACCTTGCTCTTGGCCATGGGAAAATGGCAGAACACGGCTAATTGGTTTAGAAGATGAGTGTCCTGACACTGGTACAGAGAGAGGAGCCTAGAAGTCTACCCGGGCACCACCCACTTTGTTGAGCTGGTTTTCCCCCTTTCCCTTGAAGGAGAAACTGGGTCAGCTGCACTGCAGTGAAACTAAAGTCTGTGCCCTCCGTCCTGGTGGTGGGAATTTCACACACTCTCACATATCAGCTTACACCCAAGAAACGTGCTGTCCTGAGTATCCACGAAGTGTGTAGGGGGCATCACAGTCCTACCATGCTAAAGCTCTGACTGCGGTATGGGTAGGGATGGTTGGAAGCCAGGGAAGGTGATTCATGGAGACCAGGCAGGATGGTAAAGTGTCTATGCACAGTGTGGATGAGTAGTACCATGAGAAATTATCATAATCCCTAGTAGAAATAGATATTGCTACAATCATTCCAGAAAATTTCCTGGCATTAGCCAGAAAAGTGAACAGACATATTCTACCACTGGACACCTGCTCTGCCAGGCATATACCCTATAGAAGGCCTCGCTTCCGTGCACCTGGAGACATAGACAGGACTGCTCCCATGGGCTTCATCTGCCATAGCAGAGAACTGGAAGTTACCCAGATATGCACCGAGAGGAGAGCAGATGAACATGTGGTGGTCAGTCTCTACAATGGAATATTATATGATGGTGAAATGAATGAATTACAGCTATATGCAACAGGAAGAACAAAGCCCAGACACTTAACGGAGGGAAAAAGCACATGGCAGACAAGTTTGTGCAGCACCATTTGATTTATAAAGGCTCAAAACAGGCAAAACCAAGTCATCTATTGTTTTAGAGATAAGCTCTTTGATTTTCATAAAAAGTAACGGAATGATTAGCATCAAAATGACTAGCATAAAACTCAGGAGAGTGGCTTTCTCCAGGCAAGAGCGGAGCAGGCTGCCATGAAGGAGGGGCACCAGTGGCCTTCAGATACTAGTCATCTGCCATCTGTTAAGCTTTAAACTGTTCCTTTAAACTGCCGGCATATCTTCCAGCTACTCTTTTTGTATGCATGATACATATTGCAATAATCAAAATAACTTATTTTCGAAGACAAAAAACATGGCCATCCAGGAGGCAGACCGGGCAGCCAAAGCCTTCTTTTCCACCAATTGCTGGTCCAAACCATAAGTAAAATAGGACTAGTGTGTGTGGTGGCGGCGGCCCGTCCACTTGTGACGTGATGTGCACCAGGCCAGCCACACAGCTACATGTCCTCCATTGGAGGGCTGCACCTTTAGAGTCAGAAGGCTTTTCATGCTTCAGGGTTTGAGGATGGTTAAACTGATGTGTTGGCTTGACTGAGTCATGCATGCCCAGATAGTTGGTCAGGCGTTATTCCGGGTGTGTGTGTGTCAGGATGAGATTAATATTTGTGTTGGGAGACTGAAGAAATCAGACTGTCCTCCTACATGTGCGTGGTGATGGACCAATCAGCTGAAGGCCCGAATGAAACAAAAAGGCTGACATTCCCCCAAATTCCTCCTGCCTGCCTGCCTTCAAGCTGAGACAATGGCTTTTTCCTGCCTTTGGACTGGAACGGTCGATTTTCAGGCAGCTCCTCCTGGGCCTGCAGCCTGCAGGTCTTCAGATGGAACCACACCACCAGCCATCCTGGGTCTCCTGCTTGCTGACTCACCCTGCAGATCTCAGGCCTTGCTGGTCTCCAAAATCACATGAGTCAATTCTGTATAACAAATCTCTTTATACACACCTATATATATCTTACTGGTTCTGTTTCTCTCATTCGAACGCTATCTTAGGACACACATCCAGGAAGGATCACAAACGGGAATCCAGGAATGTGGGAATGTGAAACGAAATGGGAAATGAAATGTCTGCACGCCCCTCCCTCCGTGCACGTGAGCCCCGAAAGGGCTGGGTCGCTCGCACCTTACAGAGTGGCTCTGGATCCGGAGGACAGTATATGTGAATGAACATCTGTACGAAGGAGAGGCAAGCACATCAGTGAAGAATGGAGGAACCGATGCAACACGAAAATGTGCAAAAGGAATGCCCTAAAGGCAAGTTTCATATTCCTCACAACTTTGGTTTACTAGACAGACCTACAGTGGGTTCCTACTCCCATAGCTCAGTTAGGGAAAGCTTCTAGTTGGATTCGTTTGGTTTTCCTGCTTTTTCTCCCCTCGTATGCTTTTAATGATGTATAGTAAACATACAGAAAAGTCCACAAAGTGTGTACAGCTTGATACATTTTCATATCTGTTTAGCACTGAGAAAAAGAAACAGAGCCTTCCAGCACCCAGGGGCCTCCCACAGTGCCCCGTCCAGTCACTATCCTTACCTCCTGAAAACCATTATTGTGGCTTCTAACACCATTGATGAGTTTTGCCTGGTTTTGAATTCTAGGTAAATGGAATCACACAGTATGTCCTCTTTTGAGTCTGATTTCTTACTTTCTACACTGTGTTTGTGAGATTTGCTCACGTCTTTGTGTATAGCTGTGGCTTATTCACTCTCATATGTGAACAGTATTCCGCTGGATCACTACACCCAAAATTTATGTCTCTATCTGTGGCTGATGGGCATTTTCGTTGCTTCAAGTTTGGGGCTATTATGAATAATGCTGCTATGAACATTCTTGTACGTATCTTTGGGCAAGCATATACATACATCTTTCCCAATATTTCATATGAAGTTTTTTAACATACAGCAAATTTGAAGGAATTTTACAGTGAGCACCCATAAACTCACCATCTCAAATCCATCACTAACATGTTCCCATACTTGCTTTGTCACGTATCTGCCCATTCCTTATTCATCTATCTTCTTTTTTGGGTGTACTTTAAACTACATATATCATTATTACTATTATTATTATCATTATTATTTTAAGACAGGCTCTTGTTCTTTTGCCGAGGCTGGAGTGCAGTGGTGTGATCACGGCTCACTGCAGCCTTGACTGCCTGGGCTCAAATGATCCTCCTGCCTCAGCCTCACGAGCAGTTGGTACCACAAGTGTGCACCACCATGCCCACCTAATAAAATTTCTTTTTGTAGAGACTGGGTCCCACTGTGTTGCTAGGCTGGTCTTGAACTCCTGGGCTCAAGCAATCCTCCTGCCTCAGCTTCCCTAAGTGCTGGGATCATAAGTGTGAGCCATCATGCTTGGCCTAAATTGCAAATATTATTTCATTTGCCCTTAAACACAGAAGCATGCTGCATGTTTTAACCACAGTTCAGTATCTATTTACAGTTTTCTCTTTTAATGTAAAATTCACATGTGCATTTCCTATTGACTACATACATACCTAGAAAAGGAGCTGCCAGGCACAGGGTATGCATATGTTTGATGGTAATGGATACTGCTAAACAGCTTTTCAAAGTGGTTGTGTCTGTTTGCTACTTTGTAGGTGTTAGTGGATCCCCTCTTTTTATTTTGGCGACTCCATGGCTCAAACTTTGCACAAAGTCATGAGAAGCTGGTTGTAAGAACCTTAGAAATCCACTCCCTTTACTGCCCTGGACAGATGTCTATCCAAGCACTAGTCATTTCTTTTATGGAGTCTCTGGTTTATCATTCATCTTCTTAGAAAGACTTCAAGCCCTTGGAGGAAGGACTTTTGAATCCCCACCTCCAAGCGTAGTGCCGGGCATGGAGCAGGAACTTAAGAAAATTGAATGAGTGAATGAATGAGTGACTGAATGAATGAGTGGGTACTCTGGGGCAACCTGGCATCTCCCAGTCTCTGCAGGTCAGGGAATAGATGGCCAGGGTTGGTTTAAGAAGATGCAATTAGTGCTGCCTTTATAACCAAAGACCCATCATCACAGTCAGTCAAGCAGAACAAAGTGCCTGTCATGGAGGCTGCTTCGTTTCAAGGCTTAATTTAGCCTCTTTCCTGAGGTAACCCCAGATAACTCTGACTCAGGAGGAAGTGGAGGGGAATAATCAGGTCAGCTGTGTTTACTTTCTGAGGACTCTGAAGCAAACAAAGACCTAGAAGAGACCTTCTCGGACTCACAGAAGAGTTGCATCTCAAGCATCTGTTTCCAAGTTGCTTAAGTCGTCAACTTGGAAACTTGAATTCCCCTGTAGACATCATGTTGGGAGTGTGGCTTGATTCCCCCGGGAGTTACTGAGGGCTTCCTTAAATGGAGTGGTTAGAATATTGTTTTCTTTGGAAAAAGTTGTCTGGCCAGGGTCTGAAGGATGAAGAGTGATGGAGGAGACTCACAGAATCCAGGAGATTAGCCTAGAAACCAGAGCAATGATAGAGATGGGAAAGGAAAACAGAAACAATAAGCAACAAGTAAAAAAATAACTGCACATTTAAAAATGAATTAGACAGTGTAATGAGAATGTTTGTAACTCAATGGATAGATGTTTGAGGGAATGGATACCCCATTCTTCATGATGTGTTATTTCACACTGTGTGCCTGTATCAAAACATCTCAAGTACCCCATAAATATATACACCCACTTTGTAGCCACAAAAATTAAAAAATAAAAGTAAAAAACTTAAAAAATGAAAGTAAAAACATTTAAAAAAAACAAGCAAAGGCTGGGGCCAGTCAATGTCTGACATAACGCCTGCTAAAAGGTATATACATTCATTTATTGACTCTGTCATTTACTCATTTCTTCCTGCCAGGGGCTGGATGGAGGGGGAAGTGGGGATTGGCTGATAATAGTAAAGGCGTCTCTTTTTGGAATAATAACAATATTCTAAACTTAGATTTTTAGTGACGGTTGCACAACTCTAAATACACTCAATATACTAAAGTCATGAAACTGTACACTTCCAATAGATGAATTTTGTGGTTTGTGAATTATATCTCAATCAAGATGTTCATTTTTTAAAAACAGTATTTGCAATATAATCTGAAATATAAAGTGCCCAGAAATAAATCTAATAAAGAGGTGTGAAATTTTTATAAAGAATATTGTAAACTTTACTGAAAGACATAAAAGCAGACCAACATGAAAAGGAAGATATACCATCTTCATGGAATGCCAGCTTCAATATGCAAGATTCAATATCCTAAAAACATCAGTTTTTCCTAAATAGGTTTGTTGTAGTTCCAGTCAAAATGTCTACCAGGTTTTTGGTGTTATTTGATAAGTAGGTTCTAAAATGTCTATCAAAGAGCAAATGGATAATAACAGCCAATATGTTTACTAAAGAATAAGGTAGGGAAATCTGCCTCATAAAACATCAATATGTCTTAGGTCTAAGGCTTATACAAGCCTTAGACAAATAGGCCAAAGAAACAAAAGCAAAGTCACACATACATGGACACTGCTGATCCACAGGGGAAAATGGGTCTTTGATGAGCAATGTTGGAATAACTGAGTATCTGTATGAAAGGATAAATGAAATCAAACTAGTAGCTCATCCATTCCAGATGGATTATAGCCAAGAATAGAAAGAGAACACTTCAAAACTTTTATAAGGCAATATAAAGGAATATCTGTATGACCCTGGGGTAGAGAATGGTATCTTAACAAGACATAAAAGCTCAGACTATAAGGAAATTCGACAACCTTAAATTCAATATCTGTTTATCAAAAAATAAAGCATCATCAAAAGCAGAAAGTTAAGCCACAAACTGGGATATATACTACACATCATTCTATTCTCAAATGAGTAAGAAAATGATAAATATCCAGTAGAAAACTGGGCAAAACTGTGTCCAGGCATTTCTCAAGAGAGTATATAGCCATAAAGAACCTAAACCTCAGTATCAGAGAAATGCCAATTAAAACACAGTGAGCTACCATCAAACAGCCATAAGATTGGCAAGAACTAAAACATCTGACAAGACCACCGAACACTGACAGAGTCTGTAGAGCAGCAGGGACTCTCCAGATACCTATTGCAGGAGTATCAGTGGATACTGTCACTTTGGAAAACAGGATGGCATTATCTTATAAAGCCAAACATACTCACACCCCAGTGATCCAGCCATGCCACCTTGAGATACACACCAAGTACACCTGCAAATGCGCAGCAGGGTACATGGATAAGAGCATTTAAAGACAGCAATGTCAGCATAAGCGAAATGCTGAATCCAGCATCAATGGCCATCCGCAGTGGCCTGGATCTACTGTTGTAGGTTCTCAGGCTGGAATAACACAGAGCGTTGAGGAAAAAATGAAATGCTGGAATGTGCCATTGCATGGATGAATTGCAAATACAATACCGAGTGAAAAAGCATGTTGCAAAAGACCACAGAAAGGATGTTCCCACTTAGGTAGGAAGTTCAGAAACAGGGAGAATCTAACAATATTTTATATGGAGATACAAGTGTGATAAAAACACAAAGAAAAGCAAGAGAATAATAAACCCCAAAGCTAGCGTAGTGGTTCCCACTAAGTGGACAGGATGGAGAGGATGCTCAAGGACTCTCTAAGCCACTGGTAATATTTCTCAAGCTGGTGGTGGATACATGAGCGCTTGCTCTTTATACTTCCATTCTAAATATGCTTCTCATATCTATTCCATATTTAAAAAGTCAATTGCTGATTTAAAACTTATTAGTTAACTACATAATTAACAATAAAACAATACTGATATTAAAACAAATAACTAATTAGCAAAAACCATTCTCAAAAACAACACAGGGTTTTAAAGACTGGGCATATTAAGTGCTGTGCTGAATGCCAAAAGAAGCCCTGCATGGTAACCAGGAAGGGAGCCACTTTTCTGGAAAGACACAGTGCTCCTCATGAGCACCCCTACTGTGCCAAGGCGATGGGCAACTCACTTTCAAGCACAGTTCTCAGCAAGCCAGTCCTCTGCTGGGCTGCTTCCAATGAGCACACTTGAGAGTTTTTAATCATTTGCTTAGTTAGGATGCATGTCTTGGAAAATAAACCACATGAATATACAGTGACACAGTACTGTGCATGGTCTGGGCCTAGAGGCTGCAGGGCAGCTGGGGAGAGCCCTGCAGGGGGACTCAGGGTTCAGTGTGGAATCCCAGCCGGTCAGGGTATAGAAGACACCGAGGTCATGGCTCACTGGGCCTGCCCAGCATCCATGGTCTTTCTTTTGGGATCAGGGTCTCGATTTTCCTCTGGAAAATTACCCTTCCCAATGGAGGCTGTCAATCAAGCTACCATGGGGATGGGTCTGGATCCTGGCTAAGCCTATAAGACGCTCTCTCTCTGGAGCTTAGTCTTAGGTAGGGTGAGAGCAGGTGGGGTAACCGTAAACACTGACTCATCCTAGCCACGGTGCTGAAATGAGGTTCCATTAGCTGCTGCTGCCTGGATGCCTGGAGCCAGGCTGACTTTTGCCCTTTCTAAAGCTCAGTTCACCATTTCCTTCTATCCCAGGAACTACCCCATATCCCTGCAAAAAAAACAGTGTTTTTACTTAAGGCAGCTGGAACCCATTTCTTACCAGTATCTGTTGCATGCAACCAAGGAGCTTTTACTTGTACACAAAGGGTATTCAAGTTTATTTTGTTGGCTTCTTTGAACTCCCCCTAGAAGAATACTCAATGCTAACCAAGCGTCCTCTTAAAGACTTCCCATCATTCTGGAATTTACCACCTCTCAGGAAGTATATTCTACCAGCTGATAGCTCAGTCAGGAAAGCCCTTTGCTTTACAACAAAATATTCTCACTTAGCTTGCACCCACTGGAACTACTTTTATAACCAGGAACTGAACAAAAGCAAGTCCTTGTTATCCTCTGCAAGGTAGCACCACAGTTTTTGAAAAACTGATACTGAAGGAATGACAACTCTGGCTTCAGATACAGCTGGGATCCAACCTTGTCTCAGTGGTTTATCAGCTATGTGACTGGGGCAAGCTGCTTCATTCTCTGAGCTTCAGTTTCCTCATCTGTAAAGCAGGGATAATAGCTTATAGGATTAAAGATATTAGGTGTAAGTCTCCTAGCTTGATGAATGGCGGCCACTACGATTAAGTGGTGATGATGATGATGATGACAATGATGATGACAGGCTCATTCTCATGACTTCACAAGCCCTTTTGTCCAGCTAAGCACCTTCTGTTCCCTACTTGTCCAAAGAGCCACTCCTAATCATGATCCCTTCTCCTGGGAAGGCCCACCCTAAAAATCACAGCACGCACAAGGAAAACACTATTCCAGGGAAAGTTTTTTGAGCCCAAACTGGGCAGCATTGTCCTCTCCCTCCTGGATGTGGCACATCCATGGATGCTAATAAGAACCACTTCACTTTGGGGCCCCCACAGCATGCTGTGACTCATGATGCTGCAAAGCCCAATTGCTCCCTCCTGTTCATGGAAGGTGAGCATTTTTAACCCAAGAACAGGACTTCGTATTTACATTACAGTCCAAGGGGCTGACCTCTGCCCACTGTGCCAATCTGTTGAGTTCACCTTGGTTCCCAGATGATTGTCTTCCTACATAGTCACTCTCCTCCCAGCTTCAGATCATCCACACACAGGATGTGCACACTCTCCATACAGCTGTCTAAATGACTCACCTTCCAGTTTTTGACTAGGTTTCCAGCTTGATACCAACTAGCTCGTTAGCACTCTTCCAAGGCTGTCAATTGGTTACTATTTGCCTTCTCCTCTGGCCGACATTTCTCCAAGGTTGCTATAAAGTCCACCTAGCGGCCGGGCATGGTGGCTCATGCTTGTAATCCCAGCACTTTGGGAGGTGAAGGTGGGCGGATCACGAGGTCAAGTGATCAAGATCATCCTTGCCAAGAGGGTGAAACCTCATCTCTATTGTAAATACAAAAATTAGCTGGGTGTGGTGGCCTACGCCTGTAGTCCCAGTTACTCAATAGGCTGAGGCAGGAGAATTACTTGAACCCAGGAGGCAGAGACTGCAGTGAGCCAAGATCACACCACTGCACTCCAGCCTGGTGGCAGACTGAGACTCTGTCTCAAAAGAAAAAAAAAAATTCCATCTAGGACTTAGAGGTCGCTAGGTTAGTGACCCTGCTGGACAGACCATGGCTGAGCGATATCCAAGATGCTGGGTCCTGGCACTCTCTGCAGCCTCTATTTGCTGGTGAAGTTTCCTCTTTATTACTTCTCTAGACCAATTTCTCAGAGCCAATTCTAAGAATTGGAGTTCGTCCCTTGCCAAGCCACTCAGTGATCAATAGTAAACTGGGGAATGAAAAATTCGTGTGATTACGACTCACTGATGCATTACCTGGCAGTTGAAAATGATGGTGACCATTTTCAGCAAACTAACACAGGAACAGAAAACCAAACACCGCATGTTCTAACTCATAAGTGGGAGTTGAACAATGAGAACATATGGACACAGGGAGGGGAACATCACACACCGGGGCCTGTCAGGGAGTTGGGGACAAAGGGAGAGAGAGCATTAAGACAAATACCTAATGCATGTGGGGCTTAAAACCTAGATGATGGGTTGACAGGTGCAGCAAACCACCATGGTACATGTATACCTATGTAAATAACCTGCAAGTTCTGCACATGTATCACAGAACTGAAAGTAAAATTAAAAAAAAAAAAAAGAAAGAAAGAAAAGGATGGTGACAGAGACCATGTGGTAAAAAAAAGGAAGATGCCTGGCTAGGCAAGGTGGCTCACACCTGTAATCCCAGCACTCTGGGAGGCCAAGGTGGGTGGATCACGAGGTCAGGAGATCGAGACCATCCTGGCTAACACGGTGAAACCTCGTCTCTGCTAAAAATACTAAAAAATCAGCCGTGTGTGGCGGCGAGCGCCTGTAGTCCCAGCTACTTGGGAAGCTGAGGCAGCTACTTGGGAAGAATGGCGTGAACCTGGGAGGTGGAGCTTGGATTGAGTTGAGATCGCACCACTGCACTCCAGCCTGGGTCAGACAGTGAGACTATCTCAAAAACAAAAGGAAGATGCCCATGATGTGATAAGGGGAAAAACACAGGATATTAAAATTCAGTTCTACTTACGACTGCAAATAATTTTTTAAAATTATTTAAACAGTTTATTTTTGTTAATGATGGGAATATTTTCTCAGTAAGTTCAAACAATGTTATCACAGGGAAGGGTAAGTTAATGTTAGATCTAGAACAGTTAGTACAGCATTATCTTGAAATTTCAGGGGGAAAAAGTGGTTGACTGGAACTTCATCTATCTTTTTAACCAAACAATGTTAAAATAAACACATTTGAACAGAAAAATGTTATCTAGTTCTTTTATATTTCAAATGTAAAATACTTTAAGAGAGAAAATTCCATTTTTCTGCATCTATTTAGATAATATTACAATAAAAGGCAGCGTGGAATGCAGAATGTAGCTAGTGAGAATATTAGATAATGCAAATTTAAGAAGAAACTAGCTTTTCCATATTAAATAAAGTCAATGATCACATAAATTCAACATGATTACAGGGACTAAAGTAAAAATACAAAGTACAATACAGTGCAAGTAAGATTTTTAAAACTTACTTGTCTAGGAAAAACATGCTGGGGGAAAAATCAGAAATGTTCTATAACATAGTTGATTATGTTAATTTACTTTTATCACATTCAAAGCAATTAATATATAAATAAGTAAAACTACGAAGACTACGAGTGCTTCTGTTTTCCAACAATCCTCGAAGAACCTCACCAGCCAAGTGACGAGAACAATGCCAGCGTGCAAGGAGAAATCTTGGTGTCAGTATCTCTCTGCTTGAGAGGCTGGAATTTGAAAACCAAAAGGGGTCGTTGCTGTATGTGAAAAATGACAAACGAGAGAGGTTCTGACAGCTTTTCTATAATACAGCAGAGATGTTCAGGCTGAATGGGAGTTGGCTTTTGTGTCATTTAATTCTAGTACCAACTTGTTTGTCAAAATAATGCCAGTCTCAGAACTAAATCTGTGCTCCCTGATGTGCTAAAAGGTACCAGACATTCCGGAAAAGGAAGACAGGGACTATTCTATCCAAATTCTTTCCATCACTCGCTGCCTGCTTTCAATGGAGTGGCTCAGGCTCAATTGTAATTCCAAGTGTTTCTCCATCTTGAGAACATTTCCATATTTTGGAGCGGGGAAGGTTCACGCTGATCCTATCTACAAGGACAAGCTCCTGCCTGGAAATTTAGCATCGCTGTTTGACAAATCTAGCAGATGAGGCCAGAGCACAGAGGAAGTATCAACTTCTCCCCTCAAGGAAGAGACCTCAGTGGTCACCTGAAACACAGCCGCCCATAGCAATGGGCATATACAAATGGAAGACAACAGCTCTGGCCTTCAACGAGCTTATAGCCCAAGGAGGGGAAAACACAAACTGATCACTATAGTGATGAGGGCTCAGGACACTGCAGAGAGGGCACGCAGTGAACTGTCCCCAGAAGATAGAAGGTCTGAGTGGAGACATCAAAGGCCAGTAGGACCATCTCAGATGATGGTGGGAGAAGGGCACTGAGGCAGGGGACTGGCAGATGCAAAGAAAATGTGCAAGTCTACACACGGAATGCTACATCGAGGAGGACTGGTGCAGCAGCATGGTGAGGGGGTTGTCCTAAGAGCTGAGGCTGGAGGGGGAAGCAGGGACTAGAATAGAGGCCCTTGTAAGTCATGCAAGGCACTTGAGGAATTTATTCATTAGATGCAATGGGTACATACATGTTCAATTCCTGTTTATTTTCTCAATCACACATATACACTATGTATACTCTTGTATGCATTAGATACTTTATACTGAATTTTTGAAACTCACTTGGCTCCTAAAATCAAACCACAGAAAGTAAAATGAGTAACTGGCTCTCCAGGACTAAATGTCTGGACAGGGGGGCTGCCGGCTCTGGCAACATTCCACAGTTGCCTTCCAGGCTTTCAGGAAATGAGCTGGGAGTCTCTGAGTGACGGGGTCTGAACCCAGGCAAGGTCTTCATCAGGGGCTGGGCAAGAATTTTCCAAAGGACAAACTCCTCCACATGTGCCCATGCCTAGCACAGGCAGCCACAGAATGGCCTGGCTGTCATCAGACGGCCACTCAAGGGAGATGGCAGCCAGGCCATCCCTGGTGATAGGAATTACTCCCAGGAGTTCCAAAGGACCACTGAAGAGATAAAACATCTGTAAAGCATTTACTCTGATCAACGAAGGTTCACAATGATTAGCATTAATTACACTGCTTCCCCTCTCTAATTGCCAAGATGTTGCTGGATCTGGCTTTGTACTTGATATCTGTCATGATGGAGCCAGTAGCTACTTAGCTACTATCCAGCCACACATGATGATAAAAGTCATAGCTACTAATTAGTAAATACAGTTCCTCCATCCATCCACCCACTCAACAAATATTTATTTAGTATTTACTCTATGCTGGACTCATTCTATTTTGTTTTTTAGAGATGAGGTCACACTCTGCTGCCCAGGCTGGTCTCAAACTCTTGGGCTCAAGTGATCTGCCCACCTCCACCAAATGTTGGGATTATAGGAGTGAGCCACCATGCCCAGCCAAGACCCTATTCTAGAGACACTGCGACAGCACAGACAAAAATAAGCATTATCTGCATTTTAGAGATAAGGAATTGAGACTTAAAATAATTAGTGAACCTCTGCAACATTCCAGGAAGTTTGTAGGTACTAGGGATATGGCAGTGAAAAAAGTAAAGAAATGATCATAAACTAAGTTGCCACTTTAATCACGCAGCCGACATGATTCTCAGGTATTGCCCATCTCCTGCCTGCCCTCAAATGCCCACCACATTCCTGTCCCACCACCGCCTGCTGCGGCTCTAACCTCTGTGCATTTGTTCACATGCTCTTCTTGGCTTGCATAACTACTGCTGGCCCTCTGAGGCTCAATTCCATTGGTAGCATTTCCTAGGACCCCGTCTTCGGATGTCTGGGCAACTCCTGCCCTATCCTGTGACCATCTCTTGATTTGGGTCTTTCCCCCACTAAACTGAGCTCCTTTGGAGGGTCAGGCCTGGGTGGGTCTGATTCACCTCCATGTTCTTTGGCCCCTGAGCCCGGCCTGGGGCAGCCACGGTGTTCTGTACTGAGAGTGAGTGGATGCATTGGCTTACTCTGAGAGGCAGCTGAGATGGGGGGCAGGGACAGCCTAGCCCAGCCCTCCAAGCTGGACTTCCCTATAAAGAGATAGCAGCGGCCAGGCGTGGTGGCTCAGGCCTGTAATCCCAGCACTTTGGGAGGACGAGGCAGGCGGATCACGAGGTCAGGAGATCGAGACCATCCTGGCTAACACGGTGAAATCCCGTCTCCACTAAAAATACAAAAAATTAGCCAGGCGTGGTGGCACGCACCTGTAGTCCCAGCCACTTAGGAGGCTGAGGCAGGAGAATCACTTGAACCTGGGAGGAGGAGGTTGCAGTGAGCCAAGATCATGCCACTGAACCCCATGCCACTGAAAGTGAGACCTCATCTCCAAAAAAAAAAAAAAAAGAGATGGCAGCAAGGATAACCTTGTTTATTTTCTTTCTCCCCCGGAAGTCTGATGGAAAGGAGGGATTAGTTTACTGTGTGTTGAGTGAGAAAAGTTTAAACACTGATCTAAAGAGAGAAAAAACAGCTCCCTGTACTGACACTTAAGGGTAAATTAATCAGTAATTCCTTTGCTCAACGAGAACACGTTTTTCAGTTGTGGGAAAGGTTAATTCTGTTAGTCTAGACTTCCCTGAGGAACACAAGTCATCAGGTGTCTCTGAGGCAAGGATGCTTCAACAGTGGAGATGAGACACAGGCCTATGGAGCAGACCTCCACCCCAGCAACGTCACCCGCCACCTGCCTGCCACTTCCACCGGGCCATGGACCCCACTTGCCAGGGGGACTCTACCTCCAATTCCCAGGACTAACAGGGAGTAGGGGAAGGGCCCAGGGATTTGGGTTCCAGGTATGGCCCTCAATGAGCTGTGTCACCTAAAATACATCAACCTTCCTCTCTGGTCCTCATCCGTAATGGATTCATGATGGGCTCAAATTGGGTGATAGCCAAGGCCTCTCATGGTTCCAATAGTGTACATGGAGAGGGGAAGAAGGCCATAATCTGAGAAAACTAAATTTGAGACTCTTGTGATCCCAACTAACTCTGTGACCAAGGGAAAATCTCTTAACTTCTCTTAGCCTCAGTTTCTTCGCCTCTAAAATGGAGCCAACAGTAGAGTAAGCCCAGATTCTTCATGAGGTTGTTAGAGGACAAAACAAGGCGGCGTATAGGACAGCCCTCAGTAAGCTGTCAGGGAGACACCAGCATCTGCCCTTCTTTGATGCTGAGAGGACAGATGGGAGGACGCACTTTGCCTGACAGATCATTGCCTGGTGAGAAAGAGCCTCCATCAGAGTGATGGCAGTGGCAGGCCATCTGGAGTGGCTGAGTAGGCTGGAGCCCCACCCCACTGGGTGCTGCTGCAGCTGCCCAAACTGTGGCTGCAGACTCAGGCCTCCCTGCACTCCCGGGGACCTGGGAAGTCACCCCTGGCCTCACAGCCTTGGAAGTGCCTCTTCCCACTGTCTGACTTCTCCCTGCTGTTGGCATCTGCTCTGATCTCAGAGCAAAATTGGGACCCGGCCTGGGTGCCATGAACAGCATCAGGAGGTAGACAGATTCCTGAGCAGAAGGAGGTGGGTCCCTAGGAAGGCCCCACCTTAAGGCCAGGGAGAGCCTGAAGGCTGGGGACCGGACTGCCAGTCATGCAGATCGAACTGGGGCTTGTGGTGCCTTTTCCAGGCCCACCCATGACTGCCCATGGACCACCTGGCACACACTTCCTCTCCTCTGAGGTCCATAAAAGCCCCAGGGTCAGCCAGAGCAGGGAAGAGGATGGAGAGGACAGAGAGACCACAGGAGGACCAACTGCAGAGAGGATCTATGCTCTCTGCTGAGGGCTTCAGAGATCCGCAGAGATGTCGAGACTCAGTTGCAAAGAGGAGTCACCGTCTCCAGGGCCTCCTCTCAGCTGAGAGCTGAAGAAATGGTGGGACAACCTGCTGGCATAAAGGAGCCACTCACTCCAGGGCCTCTTCTCTGCTGAGAGCTGAACACTCAACGGGATGACCTGCCTACAGAGAGGAGCTACCCATTGCAGATCTCCCCTGAGCTGTTGTAACACTCAGTAAAGCACCTCTTCATCTTGCTCACCCTCCACTTGTCTGCATATCTCATTCTTCCTGGATGCGGGACAAGAACTTGGGCAAAGGCACCACTGGCCACAGAGATTTCTGGCCAGAAAAGCAACATCCTAAAGATCCCGTAACAAGAGTAGCAATACCCCCACCTTGCCCCTTATGCTTACCGTTGACTTCCAACAAGAAACAAATATTTTCTAATCCTTGAAAGCAAAGCTTTCTGGAAACAAAATTGACAACACTTAACAAAACCACGTATACATTTCCCTTCCAACTATGCAACTCCACTTTTTAGACTCTACCCTGAAGATAACCTCCAATGCTACAAAAACACACGTGCAAGTTCATCCAATGCAGCATCATTTGTAAATGCAAAAATATGAAAAGCAACCTAGATGCTCAGATACAGGAGAAGGGCTGAAAAAACTACGGCACATCCACACATAGAGTACGATGTGGTGGCAAAAAGGAAGGAGGAAGGACCCTATGAATGGACTTGGAGAGATTTCAAGCACCCAATGTTAACTTAGAAAAGCAAAGTGTCAAAGTGCATGCTATACCTCATGGAAGAAAGGGGCTACAACAACGCATGCATGCATCTGCTCACTTGTGCAAAAGAAATACAGGAAAGGTAAACTAGAAATTAAAGAGACTGGTTCCCTAGAGGAGGTGGGAGAGAAAGGGATGCAGAGAAGAGGGGGGTAGGACCACGATGGTGAGGATGGGGAGGAAGTGATGCTTCTCTGAGTGTATCTTTTGCTATAGATCTGACTCAGGAGCATTGAGATGTTTAGCATGTCTTTCACATGTCCACACAAAACAATTCAAACCAACCAAGACCTCAAGGAAACCCAGAATGGAATGTAAACATTAATAAGTGGACCAAACTATTACATATAAATAGTATTACCACACTGAAGGGGGTGGGAAAGAAAAGAACTTACCTAAGTAATTTTGGAAAACAGTATTTTGATTGGATAGCATAAAGCTGAAGACAAAAAGACTGTACACAAACACTATCACCTACTCAGTAATTGGGTAAATGTGCTTCTCATGGGGGCATGGGTTAATAAATCTGAAACTACTTTAGTGTATACAAGAATTAAATAAATATATTTTAGCTAACAAAAGCTGGGTTTCTTGTTGTTGGATAAAAAAGTTTCAAGAAAGGGAAAAGGTTAAAATGAGCCTTGTGATGTTGGACTAGAACTAGAGATACCAATATAAACACATGGTTTTTAATATACATCCAGGTAGGCAGACACAGAAATACAGGTGAGTGTGCACGTGTGGATTAGTGCCTGTCCATGTCATTCCCAGTGATGTCCCCTAAAAGGCCTAAAAGCAATGACAGCTCAGTAGCAATAAACATACCTGGCACCCAAACCTTGGTTTCTCTATGCCATTCTCCAATAAAATGAACCTGGGCTCCTTGGAGAAGTGGCTGATTCCAGAGCTGAGGAAGGGAACATACAAGAAAGATAAGCCTTGAACATCTTGTGATACCAGAAAGTTAAGGAAGTGTTCCAAAAACAGGTGGGGGTGGAGGGGCTGGTTGAAAACACAGGAGCAAACCTGAAGGAACTTCTAATGGCCAAAGCTGGGACAATTTGAGCAAGAAAATAAATAACTACAGTCTTAGATTATAAATCATAGGATAAAAGAAATGTCTATGAGTTTTCATTGACATAAATAAATAATCACATAAATAAATGGGGGCGAAAAACCAGTTCTTTCTTACAGTAGAGTTCCAATTAATAAATGTAGGAATACAAAGAGAGAGAAACAGAAAAATCACCAGGAGGCACTCACGACAGTAATAATTATTGTAGACAAGATCTACCAATGGATGCTAAAACTAATGAGCTCATGTTTAAGGAGAAAGAGATTCACATGGTCTCAAAGTATTTCCTCCAAAGTATTTATCAATTATGAAGAAAAGATAGTAACTTTACAGTTAAGCCTGGCAGACATCCCTTTAACCCAGTGATCGAGGTCAATGTCACCAGTGATGTCCACACCATGAATTCTGATATAGGGCACCAAGGAGATCACAACATCAGCTCTGTGGGATTCTTGCCAAAAATGCACAACCTCAGTCCAAAAAAGTGCTTCAGACAAACTTAAACTGAGGGACATTCAGCAAAATAACTGACAAGTGCTCTTCCGAAGTGTTAGGGTCATGGAAGACAAAGAAAGAGTGAAAAACTGCCCCAGACTGCAGGGGAATAAGGAGACATGGCGACTGAGCAGTGTGGGATCTGGAACGGGATCCTGGAACGGAAGGACATTCGTGGGAAAGCTGATGCAATCTGAATCAGTGTGCAATTGAATTAACAGTATTGCACATTGGTAACTTCCTGAATTTGCTGATTACACTCGGGTTATATAAGATGTTCACTGGAGGGGACACTGGGTGCAGAAGCTACTTCTACATTAGCTCAAAATTTTAAAAAGGGGTAATGCTTAAGTCCCTTATTCAACGATTCCACAAACACTTAGGCCAAACCACCAGGGTCTTTGCTAAGTCCTACTTAAGAATTTGCTCCAGTATCAATCCCTCTAGAGGATGTAGGGAACAGAGGCTAAGGAGTGCTGGATTTGAACCAGAGCTTCCAGGGCCCTGGTGGAATGAGCTGGTTTTGGTGACAGGCTCTGGGTCAGTCTTTGGTTACAGAAAACCCCAGAACTGAAGGGAACTCTGGAACATCCGGCACAGGTCCTCAGCCAGGGCTGGTGTCCTGAGGGGAAGAGGATATAAACACAGGCCCTGCACGGTACCCAGCCCGGGCAGCCCTTCCACCTCCTGGACTTTTCTCTGCAGACCTTACCTGACTTGGTTCTCAGAAGCATTCAGGGCCCGAGGCCTGGAAGGGGCTCCCCATCTCTCTGGGGCTGAGCCTCAAGGGCCCTGGGTTCTGGGAGCCCTAGCTTCTGTGTTTCAGAGATGACATCTGGGCTTTACCACAGCTGTGGCCCACCTCTTAGGACTCGGCCTCTGGCTGAGCTCCTGTCCCAGGAACCTGCTTGGTGACCCTGGCCTGGGTTGTTGACTTTCATGCCTGTCCCTCACCCGCCAGACAGAGTGGTCAGCCCTGCACCTGCCCGGTGGCCTTGGCTGTGCTCCTGAGGCCTGGAGGTCGGCCTGCCTGCCTTCCTGAATCCTTCCAGGGCCCGCCTGTCCTCTCCCACTCCCTCCCACCATGCTCTGCCTATCACCAGCATGTCCTCCACAGGCCTTGAATGTTGACTGCTTGCCTGGGTTCAGTCTGTCTGCCAGAGTGACCTTTGCCCAGATCCCCAAAGAGGCAGGTTCTGGTCTAAGTCAACCACCCAGGCCCCCTAACAGGAGTCAGTGATGGCCTCTGTCTCCAGCAGGATCAAGCAAGGCTCCAGGTTTGTGCTGAGGCACCTAGCAGAACCTATGCTACAGGGGAGTGAACTATTACACATACGTAGCCCTCCAGGATCTGCAGAATCCACCTTGCCCAGCGATGGGGGATTACAGATGGCCACTCCCTGCTTCCAGTCACGAGGCAGGGGTCCATGCTCCCTCCCCTTGAGTGAGAGCCCATGCAGGTTCCTGGGCCAGCCTTACAGTCCAGCAGCTTCCATTTCCTGTGTCTTGGAACACTCCCTCTTCGGAAGCTGGCTGCCATGTCAGAATCCAACTCCCCTGAGGCCACCTGCTGTGAGGAGGCCCCAGCTAGCCAGGTGGAGAGAAACGGGGACAGAGAAGACCTACAGCCCTGGTTGTGCCGGCCAGCCCAGCCCAGTTGCCAGCCAGTGGCTCCAGCCCCAGGCACCATCTGCCCGCAATAACCAGGAGACCCAAAATGAGAACCACCAGCTGAGTCCAGTCAACCCACAGAACCCCACGAGATAACAACCACCTTCTGTTTCAAGCCACAAGTTCGAGGCTGGCTTGTTACACAGCAGTAGGTAACGAGAACACTGGCTGAAAGAGGCTTTTGTTTGCAATCCCTAAGGAAAAGAAGTTTTTTTTTTAATGAATATCATTTTGTTTCATCTGTAAAGTGGGGAGAATAATTCCACGGGTAACTGAGCAAGCACTGTGTGAGCGGGACAATGCTCGTTTGTGATCTGTGTTGAATGTTTGTCACGGGTGATCTCAGGGGGTCTCTGGGATTTGAGCCTGGTCTTCCTGCACAGGGACAGTCATGTTGATGTCATCACCTCTTACTTCCTGCTTGCTGAGTGACCGTGGTCACATTTAAAGCAGTCAGCAGAGCCTCTAGCATTGCTGACTGCTTCCCAGGGGCCAGGTAATGTTCTAAGCACTTTATGTCCATCAACAATTTTAATCCTTGCAACAACAGAAGAGAGGAAGGCGCTATGATCACATTTGGGCAAATGTGGAGCCAGTGAGTGGGAGAAACGTCTCCCCATTTCTCAGGGTGTGAGAGAGCTGGGATTCTCTCATTTTCACCAAGGCCATGCTCTGAATGGCCCCACTCTATTGTTTCTGAGCCTCAGTTTCCCTGTCTACAAAGTGGAATAATAACGCCTACCTGATTACTGCTGCATGGATTCAATGGGAAACAGTCATCTTGTTTGGTACACATTTTTCTCTCTCTCTCCACTGCTATGTCTTATGGCTCAAAGTTGCAAATAACAGATATTTACTAAGAAAATCTATGTTCTCAATGCTTTTTCAAAGACCCACCCATGAAAGGAGAATGCTTTTTAAGGAATTCCAGCTTAGAGTCCCTGATAGGATCAGAAATAGAAGTTCAACAATGCAGGGAAATGCAGATCCCCTCCTCTTGGGAAGGTGGAGGTGACACTGTCTCTAGTCTTTGTCCCCAAGGTCCATGCTGAGAGGTTCAAACAAATGATGAAACGGATGTGGTCAGATTGTCCTTTTACGAAGCACGCTCCCCCACCCCATCCCATGATTACCCAGCACTTGAGTGTCCCCATTTCCAAATGCCCCTGGGGAGATCAGGGTTTGCTAAGGGCACAGAACAGCTCCCATAATTGCGATTTCCTAGAGCTCAGGTCTTGCTGAGCAAATGGCTTGGCCTATGCTAGCCATGGATCAACAGCCTGTATTTCATGAATATATTTCTTTGGCGGGCTGCACCCATCTACATTTCACTTACTCAGGAGCATTTGCATTTTAATGTGATTTTTTCCGACATGACTAGACATCTGGGTGGGTTTTACCATCTTCTGAGATACAAAAATTCTCATCTCTGCATATGGATCCCTCCAACTGTGTTTTGTCCAGGCTGGAAATAGCATTCTTCTGAATGACAATTTTTTGAAGAAACTGCGGCTGACACGCAGGGAGATGTCAAGCTTACAATTTTGATCTAATACATGTCCAGACTAACAGCAGTTAAAAAGAAAAAAAAGACTTGAAAAAAAACGACTTTGCTATAAGGTGCTACACTGGAAAAATATGCATGATACTACTGCTGCCTAGCTATCTAAATTCCTGTTACTCTTCCCTCTCTGTCAATCCCATCACAACTAAAGGACTGAACATCCTTGATCTTTTTGGAAAATACTACCCCAGGGCCTTTACACTGACTCTCTCCTCTACTGGAACACACTTTGCCCAAACTTTTGCACTGGCTGGCTCCATCACAGCATTCAGATTGCTCAGACACCATGTCCCTGCAGCAAAAGTCTTCCAGGATACCCTGCCTATAAAGGTCCCCCATTCCCATCGCTCTCCAGCTATGTGCCCTACTTCATTTTCATCGAAGTACCAAAAAAAGTAGGATTCCCTACTCCAAAGTATGCTATTTTTTCATTTCTCCTCCCTACTTTGAAGAGAAGCCACTTGACAACAATCATGTCCTTCACTGCAGCCCTGTGCCAAGAACAATGCTGTACGGCAGAGGCTCAATGAATAAATATCTGCCCATTTTCCAGAAAAGAAAGCTGTGGTTCCCTGGGGTTAAGTAATTTGTCCATGATGGCCCTGCTAGGCGCCAGGGCTGTCAACCCTTGGGGCTGTCCTGAGCCCAAATCCACAAGATTAACTCCTGTGCTCTACATTAGAAAATTTACATCTCCTGCCTTTGTCCCTTAACATCCTTATTACTGGCATCTATATGAGGCCTGGTGCCCAGGAGAGGCTCACAAAATGCTTACAGCAGGAGGGTCTGAATACATGAGCAGAATCCCTGGCCCCCAACTCTCTGCGGAGGAAGAGAATGTTCAGGCTTTTCCAGTCTGACCACTCATTGAACCCTCATTCCCTTCTCTACTAGTTTCACCAGATGGTTGCCCAGATTTCTGCTTGAGCATTTCCGGGGCTGCATGAATCACCTCCCAAAGCAGTCCATAAGCAATGGCTCCTGTCAGCTCTGCTAGTCAGAAAGCTCTTACGCCGAGCCAGACAACAGCACTTGCTTGCTTCTCTGTTAAACGCACACCTTCTGAAGCTATTGCCCAGACAGTCTCTTACCCATCTCAAACATTATGCTAGAAAATAAAAGAAAGAAATCTATACATGAGTACTGAAACAAAAAGCAGGGAAAAATACGGTCTTAAAAAATAGGTAAAGGGAACAAAATAACTAACCAACTAAATAAACAAAAAAGAAGCAAAAGGCATCTATAAATCACATGTCTTCAGTCCTGTCACACTGCACATAAATGGGCTACATCTTTCCTTTATGAGCTTCTGTTTGCCTGTCTACAAAATGGTGATGTGGAGAAGGTGGCTGCACCCCTTCTAAGGGGATCTGCTTCTCTCCTTTTGCCATGAGCTGTTTTTAATGCCCACAGTTCTGTGAAACCCGGCACCACTTGCTCTCCAAACTAGTATGCACTCCAAGGCCAGGTGGAACCATTGGCCACCTTGTTATAAGCAATGACAGCTAACTTGGATTAAGGCTTACTATGCAATCAGTATGGAGCCCACCTCCTGCACCAGCTGGCTCATTTACTCCCCAGCACAGACCTAAGAAGGAGGCACTGTGCCCTCACCAGACGAGAAACCCAAACCTTCACATGGCCAAGTCCTTTGCTGCCCTGGACTCCCACCAACTGGAGCCAGCAGCCCTGGGACAGGCCTGGCACTTGTGAGCCTCTGACCCCTGGCTCTTGTTCAAACCGTGCCTTGCCCCCTTTACTGGTTCCATCTAATAACACTCAACTTTCTGTCCAGACCGGCCCTGGTGCCGTCTCTGCACCAGTCTGCCTCAGTTCCCCCAAGCACAATTCATCACTCCTTTCCCGGCAATCACGCAGCCCACTAACTGTACCTCTCAGCAGTGCAGCCTTCCCTCCGCCTCACAGTGCACCTGTTCACAAGTTTGTCTCTCCCTCTGAGCTGCAGGGCCCTTGAGGACAGACACCGCATCTTAATTGACTCTGCACCCTTCTCACCTCTTGTATATAAGCACCGTTTTATGCTTACAGGAAGATTTCATATACGTCTGCTGAATAAATGGAAAAAAAATAAAGGAATAAAGAAAAGCTCCCAACAAATGGTTCAGTCTCAGATTCCATGTGATCTAAGGAGCATCCCAAAGCTGGAGGGCCGGGAAATTCCTTTGAATGATTTCACTGTTTCTCTCTGCAAGTCGGAATATTCTATAGGAGAAAGTTGCAGGAGCAGAAGATGAGGGTGACATGAGCTAAAGTATCTATGGTTTAACGGTTTCTTTCACATTTTCCTAATTTTGCACTGCTGTGATCTAAATGTGTGCCCCCAAAATTCACATGTTGAAATCTTCACCCTCAAGGTGATGGTATTAGGAAGTAGGGCCTTTGGAATGAGATTAGGTCATGAGGGTGGAGCCCTCATGAACAGAATTAATGTCCTTATAAAAGGGACCCCAGACAGCTCTCCACATCTCCCTCCACTAGAGGTGAGGAGGCAGCATGAGGAAGGCCATCTGCAAACCGTGGGGCGGGCCCTCTCCAGGCACTCAATCTACTGGCAACTTTATCTTAGAATCCCCAGCTTCCAGAACTGTGAGAAATAAATGTGTGTAGTTTAGAAGCCATTCAATTTATGCTATTTTGTTATAGCAGCCCAAATGGACTAAGACATGCAGCCTGCCTGCAGTCAAACACTCCCTTGAATTCTTCCGCATGCAGGTGAAGATTTACTTCTAACCAAGCCTCGGGGACCCAGGAGTCCTTCTAGTGGGTGCTGCTCCACTGTGGTCCCCATCTCAGAGCAGAGGTCTCCTGTTCTGAGAGGGAGAAGCCTGAGCTTTTTGTGGGGGCTGTGGGATACCTGGGAGTGGATTCTGGGGCCTCATCTTTGACAAAGGACATCAGGCCAGTGAGAAGCTACCAACCATCCCAGATGTGGCTGCATGGTCTCCTGACAACCACAGAGCTCCTGGGGCCTCCAGCATACCACGGATGAGTCACAGACCAGTGATGGGAAAGTCAGCTTCTCCCACAGCCCCAGTTACCAAGAGATGCCGGCCTCTATGCATTCAGCAAAGTGGGACAAGTCTTGGCCTAAAATCTACTTGAAATCAATCAAGTTTTGGGGGGAAGGGAAGCAGAGTAGAAATCAGAAGACTGGGGTTTGGTTACCAGCTACACATTTCTACCTGGGTGACCCTGGTCAGTTACCCAGTCTTTCTCAGCCTGTTTACTCATTGGCCAAAGAAGAATCTCACAACAGCTGCTAGACTTTTTTCAACTCAGAGCGAAAAGGCACATGAGAAAGTGAGCAGCAGGAAGAGCAGGGTCAAAACAATCAAAAACTGACCACAGAGGAGACAGAAATAATTCATGGACTAAAGCAAACAAACAAACAAAATGCTCTAATTACTATTCCAGCACTCAGTGTACTAGTAGCTATAAAACAAAAATAGATTCTAGGAAAAGAAATGATCAGAGACAAAAAAAAAGCTCTCAGAGGTTAAAAATGTTAGTGCCAACATGTTTTTTAAAAGTTAAAAAAAAAATCAAAATGACAAACTGGAAAATGAAGTCAACAAAATCTAGAATAAAGAGCAAAAAGGCAAAGAAATGAGAAAAATGTAGAAGAATACAATCCCATTCTGGAAGATTTCAGAGCTGACAAGTAAGAGGCTCAGATATGGAGAACGGAAAACAAATGAAGATTTTTAAACAATCAGTTCCATTAGAATCTCCCAGAGCTGAAGGACATGGGCTTTCAGACGAAAGGGGTCCACTGGATGACCAGAACAATGAATAAATGAAGACCCACCCTGGAGACTATCCTCATGTAATACATGAACCCCATGAATGAAGAAGAATTCTTAAAATCTTCCGGACGAGAAAAACAGAAAATAAATAATCTATAAGAACCAGGAATCAGACTTCTCATCAGCAAATGAAAAAAGGAAAACTCTAAAGTCTTCAAAATTCTAAAGGCGAATGATTTAGAACCTGGTAATCGACCCTCAGTGCGAGCATAAAATACAGACATTTTCAGACAGTTTACTTTCCATGTAACTTTTCTAAGGAAGTAACTTGAGCAAACAGAGCCTCCAACCCAGGAAAGCAATGATGGCGAGCCCAAGATGACCTGGAGGCAGCAGCCTTGGAGGATACAGTGCCCTGGGTAGAGGAGGGGGGAGCATCCTGAAAGGGGTTAGCTCTCCAGAAATAAACAAAACAAAACAAAACAAAACAAAAAAAACAATGGGGAAAGACTCAATGGAACAGGTGGTATGAAAAAAGGGAGAGTATGAAAAAGGCATATAAAGCAAGAAGAAAAAAAGAAAGGCAACCAGAAATCCCAGAAAAAATATCCTGCACAATGAAGTCATGATCCAAAGATGAAGCAAACTACAATATGGCATGCTTCCAAGCAACTGACATTGTGTAGGCGGGAGAACCCACTGGAGTCTGTTCTGGGCCATTCTGCTTTGAGTGGTCTAGGGGTTCTGACACTGATGTCTGGAGAAGAAAAGGTCATCCCAGCACATGAGCTAACCCAGCATTAGACACCTCTAATGTAGCAATAATTATAGCAATGTCACCTACTGTTCTCAACATTCAGAGTCAAGCTATGGACAATGCACATGCTAGAGTGTTCAGGACAGGATGCAAACTTCAGCAACCTTGAAGGAATGTCAGCCTGAAGGTAGTAGGTGGGTGGCACCGAAGCTTGAGAGGAAAGACAAAAGAAACAACATGGATTAACAACCTCACCTTATGAAATAAGGAGACGGACGCACTGTGCAAGGGTGCTGGAGAAAAATGTATCTAAAGATTAAAAAGCAACAGATAGAAGCACTTTAATAAGCACAGATGAAACTGAGAGGAGGAGAAAGAGCCAGTAGTATGGCATGGCTTCCTCTTCCACATCAGGAAGTCCATGACTGGGGTCCAAAGACGATCAATGCGCTGTCTGGATGCAAATCCTGGATCACACAAAGTGGGGACAAGGTTGTGATGAGGATTAAATGAGTTTACAGGAAAAACATCCCCAGAACAGTGCCTGGCACAAAGCAAGCATTCAGGATTTGTCAGGGCTTTCACGATACACTCGCCTATACAATTTGATTTCTGACAATGTGCACGTTAATTTTTAAAAATGGTTTTACTGTGAAATAAAAAGATACGCCATACAGAGCTATCTGAAAGAACAAATTCCAACGTAAGCCCAAATCACGGCATGAACTGTAAAGTACGATTTTAGAGCCCGCTCAGCAGGCAAGGCAGCCCGCTCTGGGAGCTGGAGAGTGTCATGGAAAACATGGAGGGCTGTGGTGAGGAGGCTTCCCAGAGCCAGGCCTGAAAGGAGACCCTGCCCTTTGCACTCCCAAATTACAAACTGCAGAGTACTCTACTGCCACATGATATCGACATAACAAAGTGTTATTTTTTGCAAATGGAAAATAAATGTTTCCACCTTTTGGGGCACCTGGGCACTTTTTACAAACTGCTTGCAAGTGGGATTCAAACTGCTACTCTCCTGATTCCATTTTTATTTGCAGAGTAAGGCAAACAGAGCAGAGGCTTTCTACTTCCGTTTTTGCGAAAAGAAAAACAAGTGAGGCTTGGAATGGCCTCTAGAGTTCCAGAGGGTGCGGTGCAGCTCCTGGCTGGCCCGTCACACCTGGCCCAGTCCCTTCATGGAAGTCCCAGCTTTATTCCACGCAAAACGGGGCAGGAGGTGCTTTGCCCTCGGAGGTGAGGCTGCAGTGAGTCTTGTTGCCACAAATGAAGTCTCCAGTGGGTACAGGGTCACGCCTGTGCACTCCCCCTACTTAGCTGGAACGGCCTAATCTCTATTTCTGGGGTTCTGCCTCAGTTTCCCCACTGAGCCTGAACACTGACACCCTGCCTGGTTCACTCCACCTTCTAGAAGACTGGACTCTCAGCCCCACTTCTCCCAGAGCTGACTGCATAATCGGTGAGATCGGTAGGAAAGGCAGCAACTGGGTAGGCGCAGTGAGAGGTGCACAGGGGTGGGACCAGCAAGAAGGCCGGTTTGAATGTCCACTCTTACTCACTGACAGAAACGTTTCTTAACCTTGCTGAGCTTGGGCTTTCTAAAGGATTCAATAATTTAACAAATACTCGACCAAGTGCCCACCTGGGGCCAGGTACCATGCAAGGTGTTGAAGATTTGAGAGGTGCACAAAGCGTGTTGCATGCTTGTAAGGAACCTACCAAGGAAAAGGCCACCTGGTGGTGGATGCTATGATGGGCAGGTACCGTGTGGTGGAGCAGCCCAGAGACACAGGAGCACAGCCTGCAGTGGGAGGGACCAGGGTCAGAGAGACTGCAACTGCGGGTTAAGATCTGAAGGAGGAACAGAAGTGGGAGAGTGTTTCAGTGGAAGCAACAGCACGTGCCATGGCTCAAAGGAAGGAAAAACTGGGCCTGAAACACCTTCCCGAGGTCTGGGGTACAGGGCACTGAGGGTGAGGGAGATGCCAGAGAGTTATGCCAGGAAGATCAGAGACCCTTGGAAGGGCTTTAAATCATTGGTAAAATTCCCACTTTGCAGCAATGTGAGGTTGAGTGAACCATGATCCTGGAGGATGCGTCAGGAACTCCCTTGTAAAATATATTAACATGACCATCCCACTGCCTGGGTTTTGGCTTGCCTCATTTGACAACTCTCCACTCCCTTTCCTCGCATGCATGCACACACACATACACACACACACACACACACTCTAAGAACATGCACACATGTGTGCTTTGCTGGAACTCAGGTCTTTGACTACTGAGCTAAAATGGGGCCCCACACTTCCCTCACCCTATCAAACCAGCAGGCACACGTTTCTAACTTGCCCAGTCCTAGCTTCCTGCCCTTCCCACTGTCCCATGCTCTCCTTCCACTGGCCCATGCTGTCCTCCTGGGTTAGACACATCTGTTCTTCCTGCCTAGACTACCCTTCTGCACATGGCCAACTGCTACTCTTCCTTTAAGGTGCAGCTCAGATGTCCCCTCTCTGGGACACCTTGTATGACCCTCATCCAGCTTCAAGGCTGGTTCTGCACTTCCCGCACTTACCCGGCAGACAACATCTGTCACCATTCTCTGGAGATGCTGGCTGTCTGGCTTGACTCCCCGCCTTAGCCATTTCTGTGCCCTCAGCTCCAATCTATCACCAGGAGAGAGGTGGTGCCCAGTAGGAACGTGAGGCTGGGATGAACACTCCATCCTGCAGTGCCCAGCACCAATATGCACGTGCCACGGACTCCAAGAGGAAGCCGCCTGTGGCTGAAGACAGGAGGTCTCTGGGTCCTCACTCTCTCTTTCACTGCAACCGCATCTGCACCTTCCCTGTGCGTCATCCTTATCCCATCTGACCCTTGCTTAAAAGAGTCCTTTCTTTTAAGATCTCCTGAAGCTCTGCAAGATGCAGAGAAGGAGGCTGGCCTGTGGGAAAGCCTGCTCTTCCAGGCATGGCCTTAGGGGCTTTTTGTTTTATGTAACATCCCAACAATCTACAGACCCTACAGCACAGCACCTGCAGAAGGTCATGGGCCTGGTTCCAAATCACCTTTCTCAGTCGATTGGCAACAGTTTATACCAAGAAAAAAATGTTTCGACGAGCAGAACTGTTGACAAGGGCCCCGCAAACCTTGTTCTTCATCAGCGTTTCAAATCCTGACCCTCATGTGTGAATCCCTCCCTCCCCGCCCTCCTCCTGCTAGTGTGGCTGTCCTGGGTTAAGGTGCCTGGGGAAGGGGGACCCGAAAGCTACTGGGCTCCAACAGGGCATGACTTTGTCTAATTTGTCAAATTCATTTAGGGGTCCCCAAGCCCTTGCACAGATGCAGCACATAGCATGTGTTCAACGAGAGCTCGCTAACATCAAATGCACCGCCTGAACCCCAAAGAGGGGAATTTCTGACAAAATGGCATTTTTTCATTGAAAGGCGACCTAGACCAAGAAGATGTGTTCTTTCTCCTCAAACACTCTTGACATCCCACGGGACCTTAACGTTCACCTTAAACCAGTGCTCAAAGCCAGACAGATGCTAACCCAGCTTGGATGATCCAATCAGCAATGGTTGGTCCTCTTCTCTCCTCTGGAAAACTGCCAGCTTCCCTGAGCAGTCATCTCCACAGGGCAGCTACCCACCAAAACAGGGCAAAATCATCTTGCGACTCTGAGTCAGCATTAGCCAGTGTGCCTCTGTGTGCCAGACACACATGGGACCCACCATGTATATTTCTGCAAGGCTATTTGCAAATGACTGAACAGGCCCAGAAAGACCGGGCATGTGCCCACATAGTGCAGCCACAATTCGGAGCTGGTGGTGAATCTTAATAATGAATGCAGCATCCATGAGCAGCTTTGAAAATGCCTGGTGCCAGGCTCCAGCTCAGATCAACTGCAACATTAATACAGAGTGAGGAGGCCCGGGCATGAGTACTTTTCAAATGCTCCTGGAAAGGTTATTCTCATAGACAGCTGGGTTGAGAACTCCAGCACTGGAGCAAAAGCCGCCTCTGGCAACGGGTCTTGTCAGTTCTTGTTAAATGAGCACGTGCTATGCCCCTGGCACTCTGCTGGCTGCTTGCCGGGGGTGGCGGGGGTGGGGGAGGATCCACAGTCTTTCAGAAAGCAGCTCCTGCTCTCAGGGAGTAGCCAGGTAGCTTTAGGAATCAGGGCCACACATAGGACTTGAGGACAGACCCAACCCCTCAGAGCCATAAGGAATGAGGGCGGCCCCTTCCCTCTTGGCCCCTGGCCACTTTCAATTCCACTTTTCAACAAACTTTTCCTTTACAGGCCAAGCAGTCAATATTCTTAGGTCTGCTGACAGCACTGCCCAGCCAGGTTGCTCCAGGTTCCTGTCTGCTAAAACCCTGGATTCCCATCCTGCAACCCTGACTTTCCCAGGCTGCTTCCCACGCTGCCAAAATGAAGCTTCTTCTTTTCCAAGACCGCAGGTGGCCTCCCACCTCTCCCACTATCCCGGTCCTCACCCGCTTGGGTTTCCACTAGTCCTTGGCAGGGACGCTCATGAAACTCTCTGGAGAGTCCACGTTCCCTCTCACTGGTCTCTAGTGAGAAAATTTTCCCATCCCATTGGCCATGGTCACTGCAGACTCAGCACATCTAAAACTTGACGCGTCTTCAGAAGTTCACTTGAAACTGCAACAAGTTTTCGGAGGGGCCACCTCCTTGCCCAAATCTACCACCTTTTCCTATAACTGGCTCTCACTGGGGCTACATGGCCACCTACCCCTGCACCACCAGACATACTGAGGTGCTGTCTTCAACCGTATTCTTCAATCAGGTCCTGCCACTTCGTCCTGAGGCATCTCCCAGATAATAAGGAAAGCTGCAGACTTGGAGGCCTTTCAAGTCGTGCATGGTTTTAATATGCATCGTCTCATGGAAGCCCACAGCAGCCCCGCAGGGTGCTCAGAGAGTGAAGACACTTGCCCAGGGGAGCCTCACAGGGTCACAGCAATGTGAGACTAAAGCTGCAGAAACATGGCAGCTCCTATGAGCCTGAAACTGCTGGAGGGGAAATAGAGATGGCCAGGCATCCCTGCCCTAGAGGCGCTTGTCATCTGGTGGGAGAAAAAGAACCAGCCCAGCTCGAATGTCTAAGCTCCATGCCACTTCCCTAAACATAGCTTCCTCGGCCACCCTGAGGTCAAAATGATACCCTGACCAGTAATGCACCAGGTGATGCCAGGAGCCCTGAGGAAGTCGACACCTCCAGCCAGAGGTGGCCCCGCTCTCCAGAACACACAATGTGCTTGCACTGCCACCCACTCACTGAGGCCACGCACTGGCAGCATCTCAAACACATGCGAAAGTAGCACAACCCGTCCCCAGGCTGGCAGCTGCTGACTTCATGCCCCTCCTGGCAGAGGGACTCATGAGCACAGCCCCTACTAGAAGTACCTCATGGGCCTGAGCAGGGGACTGAGGAGAACCCAGGGAGGGAAGAACACTGACCAGGCACAGAACTTTCTGGGTAAGAGCGTGGTCCACTAGGGGCCCCCTGGCAGTGTCTCAGTGTCATAGCGGACCTGTGTCCCCCAAAAAAGATATGCTCAAGTCCTAACTGCTAGTACGTGTGACTTCATTTGCAAATGGCATCTTTGCTGATGCAATCAAGTTAAAATCTGGTCACATGAGTCAGGGTGAGTAAACCCAATGACTAATGTCTTCATAAGAGAAGAAGAGAGGATTTGGACACAGACAAATAGACACACAGAAAGAAGGTCATGCGAAGACAGGGGCAGAGGCTGGAGTGGTGCAGCTACAAGCCAAGAATGCCAAGGATTGTGGGCAACCACCAGCAACCAGGAAGAGACAGGGACCCACCCCTGGGGCTTTCTGATGGAGCACAGCCCTGCTGACACATGGACTTCAGGCTTCCCATCTCCAGAACTACAAGGCCATACATTTCTGTTGTCTTAATCCACCCAGCTTTTGGTATTGTTATGGCAACCCTAGGAGACTAAGCACCCAGCTAGGACACATAACAGACAACAGAGCCAAGATCAGGAACAGCCTCTCAGCAGCATGTGTCGCGAGTGTATAGTAATAGGGAGATGAACTTGGCAGCAGAGACTCTGGTCCAATTCCTGCTCCATCTCTTAGGAGCTGTGTGGCCCTGGGCAGGCTCCTGAGGGAGTCTGAGCCTTTTTCCTCATCTGCCATTTTGGGCCAGTAAGCCTTGCCCACCTATTCCAGACTTGTTAAATTTGACCTGTGCCCATGAAGGGGCTTTATAAACAGCACTTACATGAATCGCAGGGCTCTTGTGGAGAGAGGGCAAAAATTATTCCAAAAGCCAGTGGTTTTCTCCAAAAAAGGGATCAACCGTCAAAGCTGACGTCATGAACACGACTGCTGCCAGCCTGTGTCTTCAGACTCGGAGGTGGGCAAGTGACAGGTTCCTCTCAAGCTCCAGGGAAAACCCCGAGGAGGTGGGACCTCGGCTCTAGCTTCTGAACCGGCATGCACTTTCAGAAATCAGTCAATTTGAGTGTGTCTGCATATGCCAAACATTTGCTCTATTTACAAGTGTTTGCCAGCACAGATTTCTAATTTGTGAATGTTAGTTCAACCTCCCCATGGCCGAAGGGCTCCTTCTAAATCACAGACTAGATCATGTCGCTTCCCTGTCCCCCAACTTCAGCAGGCTCCAGACACAGGTCGACTCTTTTTGCTCCTGTCTGGGTTGCATTATTATTGTTAAAAATGATCTCTGAGGACTCCGAGTGCTGTGGGGCCTGGTGTAAGCCCACAGACCGGTTCAGCTCTATGACCAAAGTCTCAGCTGTCAGTGGTGAAATGGGAAAACCAAGAACAATACACTCTGATTAATTACACTTTATTAATTTGATTAACGAATAAACTTAAAATACTTCTACAATTCTAATATTAAGGTCTTCCTGTTTTCTAAATTATTTATCACATGCTGATGAGAGAAGGCAGATTAAAACTGGGCAATCTTATACCAGTTTCCCAACTAAACAAATATCCTCTTCTGTGGACATCGAAAGGCTGGCAACCACCACCCTAAACCAGGAACTGGTTTTGAGGCAAAGGCGTGGGGAACGCGCTATTTCTCTCTCCCCTCCGGCACACCCTACCTGGGAACCTATTCCAGTGACAGCTTTGAGGGACAGCTTTCCCTACCATGTGACACCACCTCCCAGTCACAGCTGTTTAGAGCAGAGGGCTCCTCACCAAGCCAGGCCACTCGACTTCTCTCCTGGGAATTTAGGCCCCGGGGAGACAGACTGAGCTGTAAGGCCACACAAATGTAGGATTGGGGCTGCCATATTGGGGTGACCATTGTTTGGCCATATGCTCAGAGGACAAGAAGAAAAACCCAAAGTTGAAAACGAAAGTTAGAAACAAAGAGTACCAGATGGTGAGACCTGGGGCTCCAGACAGACAGGAAGGAAGACATCCTGGTCACTGATGGCTTCATTTCTCCTTCATGAAGCCAGAACGCATTTCTTGCTTCAATCTCCATGAAATGCCAATTTCTTACAAAAAATCTCCCATCGCTGAGAAGCTAAAAAAGGAGAATGGCTTGAGCCTAGGAATTCAAGGCTCTAGTGTGCAATGATTGCGCCTGTGAATAGCCACTGCCCTCCAGCCTGGGCAACAGAGTGAGATCCCATCCCTTGGGGAAAAAAATCTCCCATTGCTTAGAATCATGTGTCAGGTTTTTTGGTTTTTTTTTTTTTAGTTTGTGTCCCTCTAAATTCCATGAGGAAGAAGACAAGATAGGCCTCATGAAATGCTCACCAGTAAAAAGCTGTTTCCTAAGTGGTTGAGTGGAGGATTCATGGATGGATGGGCTGGCTGGGGCGTCAGACCAAGAGCCAGGAGAGCCGCCATCTCTGTGCTGCCACCACCCCTGCAGGTGCACAGGGAGGCCCTTCCGGTGCTCTGCTTTGAGAGACCAGCCAGAAGCCAGATGTGGGTGACAGCTCTGTGGGCTTACAGGGAAGATGAGTTTCTGCTTAAGTTCCTCCTCACAAGGGAGGTCTACTCTTGGTGAAGGACCAGGAAATAGGAAAGCCAGAGTTACCGGAACAGTGAGCTCCCAGTCACGGGGCTTGCCCGGGGTTCGGAGAACCTGAAAGTTCACAGCATAGGAGAGGACAGCAGCCTGCTAAGCGGTGGCCGGGCGGAAAAGTTAATAGTGGAGGCGGAAGATGAGAAGGGGGCGGGAGAGGAGGCGGTGAGGGGTGGAGGGGGAAGGGCAAGCCAAATTCTCCTTCAGATGCAGCAGGCACAGTGCCCAGGGCCCACAGAAATGTTCCAATTTAAAATCAGAAGGAAAACAATGAACTTCTGGGTAGAAGAAAATGTTTTAATATATAACATTAATATGTTCATCTTTAATATCAGCTCAGTCCTAAGAAATAATTTTAAATTTTTCTTTTTACGGAGGAAGAGGCCCATGAAAACAGAATTGCCCAGGACCCAGGAAAGTGAGAACGTGGCTCCGGGTGAAGAGAACGGAGGCCAGGGACAGCAGGGGAGGGGAAATGGTCTGCCCCCAGGGTTGGTACCAAGGGCCTCTTTGAAGCTGAGGAGCCGCAGCTGGACTTGCACACAGCTCTGCTTCCTTCTTCAGAAAGGACATCTGAAGGGGAAACAGCTCACATGCTTACAGAGGTCCCATTTCACGGGGCCTGTGGTGCTTCACACTTTACACTGCAGAGGGGTGACGGCCATGCTCAGGATCCGAAACCCCACTCTGCTGCCTTGTGTAAAGCACCTGAGCACTCCGTGGTGGCTTAAAATGTACTGGCACCCTTCGGCACCCCTCCCATTAGAGGATGGAGTCTCACTGTCCCCCATCCCCTAGAATATGGGCTGGCCTTAGGGACTTGCTTCTAAGGACCTGTCAGAAGTGATACTATGTGACTTCTGAGGCTTGATCACCAAAGAGGATACAGACACCCCCACTTCCTACAACTGCCTGCTCTCTCTTGGGGCAATGGAGCCCTAGGCTACAGGTAGGCAGTACAGCTACCCAGCCACACGGAGCGTCCACAGAACGATGGAGAGTCTCAGCTGTGCCAGCCTCCCCACTCCCACCCTTAGGCTGTGCCCCCCTTCTCACTCAGGCACCAGACATTTGGGTGAGGAAGCCTCGCAGGTGATTCCAGCCCAGCCAGTCTGACTGCAACCTCACACGAGGCCCACAGCAAGGCCACCTAGCTGAGCGAAATAAGTGACTACCCATGTTCAAAACCACTATCTGAGGTGTTTTTGTATGCACCAATATATACTTGAAGGCTTAGTATTTTCATCTGTAAAATGGGAATAATAAAAGTAACTCCTTTATCAAGCTGTTGTACACATTCACTGAACGAGTCCATGGAAAGAACTTACTGCACAGGGTCCCCACCCCAGTAAGCACCCAGTAAACGTTAATCAAAGCTGGGATTACCATTAATTGTTATTATGCCCATTTTTCAGAAGAGAAAACAGGACTCACAAAGGCTGAAGCAAATTGTCCAAGAATCATACAGGGAGTTAGAGGGTAAGCTCAGATTTCAATCCAGGTCTGTCCAGTGCCTCACAATCTGACTCGAAGAACAGCTTCAAATAAAAGGTGCATGTCCCCCAAAGTGACTGTGACAGCCATCAAAATCCTGTTGAAGAACTGCCATTCCAATGGTGAGCCTGCAGGCACAGAGACTCGCCAGCCAAGTGCAGCAGAATCTGGGAGGTACTAGGTCCTTGCCCAGGAAAACAAAAGAAACTGAGGTCAGACGCTCAAAATGTCTTAATAATAATTACCCTGATCACCACACAGAACTCATACATTTTCTACACTGTTTTGTCATCCATCATCTGGTCGGGTCCCTAACCCAAGAGGATAGTTTTTATAGCTTTGCTCTCCTCTTTCATTAAAATGAGAGTCAATAAGGTGGTAAAACCTAAGAAATGTGCCAGCAGGTAGATTAGTTCTGTCCGAAACTGCAATAGTTTATGGGCCTCCCAAGATTATTTATCCAATACATATATTTACTAAGTTTGGGGGTGACAACCTGGGAAAGTTTGCAAACAATTCGTTGATGTTCCACGGGGCTGTGATGGATGCATTTTATGAGCAGGAACTGTACTTATAGATCTGCCTAATAAAGCCCTGAAGGTTTTACTGTTTTGAAGTCAGCCAACAGAGCTGTCATCAGCTTCTCATGCATTTAGGAGAACCTACTTGGTAAGGTGAGAAACAGTCAGAAGCGCCAGGCTGCCCCAAAAGCTCAGCCAGACTGACCGCTGCACAAGTCCCTTTGCACAATGAATGCTCTGTCCAGTCACTAACAGGCCAGGAGTGACTTCCAGGTGCCAAGCAAGGTTCGCCCCAGGTACTGACGATCCAGGGAACAGATAGTTGAGAGAAGGAGATGGAGCCAGCGATGACGATCTCACGAGATGGTTTGGGTTAAACTTACGTATGTATGCAAGTGTGCACGAGGGGCTCTGAGAACCAGGATGAAAGGCTTTCCCAGGACCTGATGCTGCATCTCAGGAGCCTTAGAGCTCCAAACAGAGAACTCAGCCCCATCAACTTCCATGCCCAGATCCTGACAACCATTCTAATCTGCTCTGATAACTTGCTACTGAATTCCTTTCTCTGCTTGCATTCAACTTCCACACGAGCTTCAGAAACCAAGAAACAAATAAAGGGCCAGACATCTAGGGTTCTTGCCCAGCCCCATGGCTCTGGGCCTGGGTTCCAAGAGGGAAGACAGATGAATAAGGAGAAAGCCACGTCCTCCATGCCTGGTGGGCAGCAAGGCAGTGTGAAGACAAACTGTCCATTTCCAGGTGGACTCTGCCAGCTGTGGGCACTGGGCATTGGCCAGCCTCAAGGATCATGACCGACTCCAGAATGATTTGATGTCCTACTCGGCCACAATTCCACTTCGCTTCTCTTGGCCTCAATTTGTTGACCTGTAAATGGGACCCATGGAGGGTGGAGCTGCACGTCCTGGGGTGAGGAACCCTCCAGAGGGTGGCAATCTTCACCAGGAGGCTGACTGCCCAGGATGCCATGCCCTTGGCACCATCTGGCAGTCAGCCAGTAATGAAGAGGGCTCTCTGCCAGGCCCACACTCCACAGAAACCAGCTAAGAATTTGCCCACCAGCTTGTGGAACATGCTTTTCTCTTTCTCTCTCTCTCCTCCTTAGCAATAAGAAAGTGAAGGTCAAGGGTAGTATAACCACCCATGACCCTGAGACACTCTTCCCTTCTTCATGTTCCTTTTGTCCAGCCAGCTCTACAAAAGTCACCAGCCCTGCCAAGCATGTGGATTTCAAAGAAAATGGTCACTGAGTGGCACACGCCTTAATTCCTGACCGTGACTCCCTTTCCCACCCACTGAGCCCACTGCTGGGGGAAGCTCAGGGAAGCTGGCCGGCCAATGTGTGCCCTGGATTCTCTCAGCTGTGGATCTAAGTTTGGGAGCATTGTTTTTAGGCCAGGAGCAGCCTGAATGCATTTGCAGAGGCACAGGGAGACCCACGGCTCGGTGAATCAGGCTGGGACACTGCCTGCTCCATTTCCTGTTGGCTAGAGTCCACGATGGCTGGGCAGCAAGTGCTGAAGCCAGCAGCTACCTTGCTTTCCTTCCGAGCCTCAGCAGAGTGGGCGGAGTTGGGGTCTGGGCAGCAGGGCCCAGAGGATCAGTCAATAGATACAGACAAGCAGAGACACTGCAATCAGAGAAACGGTGCCTGAGGTTACACCCAGGACAACCGTGCTCGTTCCCGCACAGTATTTCTTCTTGAACATTTTACACATCTTCACTATCCTATAATACAGAGGGTATGGGGGGTCATAAACAGAGCTACCAGCTATCTTTTTAATGCAAATCCTCAGTCAAACCCCTCCCACAGCTTCCTGTCACCTGTAAGACGTGGAACTCTCCTTAATCTAGCATTCAAGACCCACTCCCATCTAAGCAGGAGTGACCCAGCCTTGTCTCTGCCTCGTGGCCTCAGCCTGACTCTACAGACCTACAACACAGTCCCCTCTCCCTGATAAACAGGCCTCTGTGCTTCTGCTCACACTTGCCCTCCTACCTAGAGTGCCTTTGCTGCTCATCTCTGCTCAAGAAATTCCTTCTCATCTCCCAGGACTCCAGTCGAACGCCTCCACCCTCCCCTGGCCAAACCCATCTTTCCCATCTCTGCCTTCTCGGAGTATGTCAATCACTCTAATTAGCTACAGGTAGTTACGTAACACGTTTTCCCCAACTGTCTCTGAATCCATAAAAGGCAGGGAACATCTCTACCTTCATCCTCCACCCCACTTTGCTAATGGCCTCTCAGTGAAGGCTTGGTCAACGTGTCCACAGAAAGCATCCCAAAGAAGACTGATGCTGAGAATGAAAATGCTTCCCTCCTTGCGATTCAAAGTAAAGCATCTGCAACGTCAGACCCAAAAGGATCTGAAGTTGTGCCGGCCTTTTTCACTCGTCTGTACTGCTGGGCAGGCTGGCTTTCAGAAAACCAAGCCCCGGCCCCACACGCTGAGCATGCGTCCCATCTGAGAGACCCCACAGATCTCCCAGTGTCGCGCTCAGCTCGCCTCGGAGGGGAATCCCACAACACGGTCCATCTTTCCCTCCTACTTGCCAAGGGAATGATACTTGCGAGTGCAGTTTGCTTAACCTAGGCCCTAAAAAGGCTGCTGTTGCTACACAGGCCAGAGCAACTATTTCTCGGTAGGGGGGGAAACAAAGGCCAGAGAAATACTTTCCAGACCACATCGTTTCCTCTGTAAGCAAGAGCGGCAGTCGGAGATACAACCACGCAGACACATATAGCGGGGACCGCAGTGCCTGGATGTAGCAGGTGTCTTGTGAATATCTGTGGAAAGAAGAGAAGGAGGGATGACAGGGCCCTGGGATCAAAAGTAGCTGAGTTAACAGTTCAGCCCAAGAGGGCTGCAGTCTATACCCAGAAACTTCCTCTGAAAAAAAGTTCTAGAGCCACTTTGACAATGCAGTCCCATGATGAGTCACCCTGTAACACGGTGCCCAGAATTAAAGAGCTGCTTTGAAATTCATTTTTACTATGGTGGTGGGCAGGCCCACAAACAGATTTACCCAACTGGGCTTAAGAGTGTCAGTCTGCAGTGGTTTTCAGCGTGGTGGCGGGACGGAAAACAGAGCTTCACAGGGCTGTGCCCCACCTACTGGGGCTGGCACCCTGCCTTGCCAGTCCCTAGGTCCTGTGGTTCCTCGGAGTGAACGCCTGGCAACTGGGTGGGTTCTAGTGCTGTGGCACAAAGAGGGAGGCAAGGGGGCAGGTGGTGGGAGAGGAGGTGAGATGGACGGCCAGATCATGCAGGGCCCCGAGGGTCACCTTAAGGTCCCTGGCTATTGGGCACAGGGGGCACTGAAGCTCTCCCAGTCGAGGAGAAATGAGATCATTTAAAAGGCCCATCCTGGCTACCATATGGGAAAGAAACTGTAGTGCGCAGAGGAGGAGGAGTGGGAAGCACGGTGAAGAGGGTCAAGTGACTCGGACAGCACAGCGGTGGGTGAAGGTGGGAAGAGTGGCCAGCACGGGGGTGAGTGCCACATTCTGATTCCTTTAGAGCAGGGAGGGGCATTACTGATCCGCCACCTGTGAGAACCAGTGATTCTCGAACACCACCGTGCCCGAGATGAGAGTGAACTGGAAGTGTGTTAAAAATATAGATTCTGGGTCCCCCATCCCCAGGAGTTCTAATTCAGCCAGTCTGCAGCAAGGTCCACCCATATGCATTTTAATAAGCTCACCTGGCGTTTCTACAGAAGTGGTCCCTGGATCACACTTGGAAAAAACCTACAGTGGCCCAATCTTTGCACTTGAAACCAGAGAAGGGTCAGAGTGGGGGGTGGCTTGGCCCTAGGCACCAAGGTGAGAGGAGAGAGAAGGCCCCCTGCCTCCCAGCCTGGGCTCTCCCCACCAGCCCTCGTGTGCCACCAAGTCTGCAACAGCTAAGTCCTCCAGATTCTGAACAGACCCCTTAAAAAGGGCAGAGGGTGACGCCCCATAGCAGCCTATGACAGTAGCAGCCTATGATACACTACAGCTGTCTGTGTCCACCACGGCAGCCTCAATGCCTAGCAGTGCCTCAACCAGAGCTAGTGCTCCATAACTGTTTGCTAAATCGTTGCCCCTGACTGAGGAAAGAACGTGTGTGGCGGGTGGATCCTAGTAATCAGACAGGACCAGAGAGACGCATGCTCTGTGGAGGAGATGGCTCCATGCCTGCACAGATGGACAGAGCCACTCTCAACTGCCACGGGGATGTCCTCGAACAGACTTGAGGACAACCAGCCCTGGTGTAGAAGCTGCATCTACAGAGAGTTTTCAGACCGAAGCAATGTTGTCTTGTCAGTAAAACTGATAGAGGAACAGTCTCAACATTTCCTTTCAGAAGCCGGGTGTATTTTTCCACTCCTCCTTTTCAGATGAAGAACACAGGATGTGGCTTTCACTTCTACCTTTAGACTTAACACTGCAAAACTGGGTGTACTGTTGTAGAAGTATTCAATAAAGCCCTCTGAGCAAGGATACTGTATCCATTCATAAATCATTTTAAACTTGCACGTGATACTCTCCGGGGGCATTCACTTTATTTAAAAATATAAGACTTATCAATACTGATCATTAAAAAATGACTGTCGTTATCATCCATTTTCTGAATTAAAAGAATCAAGAAGTGGATTGGGATCCCGAGACCATATTAGCAGACAGAGGTGGAGAAACGTGGCAGGCTGGGAAAATGCCCTGGGCATTCTCTGTTTGCTCTTTTGCTGGGTGATGCTAAATGAAGTACATACAGCAGCTCATCATAGATTATTAAGAAACAGAAGCAGCTGGAAATACATTGACCCTCACCAAGACCACCACCTGACCTTGGCATTCAGGTTTCAAAAATTGGGGTCTGCGGAGGCATTTAGCCTAGCCTCTCTTAGCCACCCCGAAGGACTTGGGAAGGTGGAGGTTTTTAACCACACAAAGCGCCATCTGCACTTGTCATAAGCCACATACAAAGACAACAAGAAACACACCTAAATTTCTTAGTGAATGTATCCTGTGATTCTTGTTGCTGGAAACAAGTGTGAAATCGTTTCTACTATCATGCCCCAAATAAGTGTTTGCAGTAATCACGTATCAGAGGCCATGAACTTCTCTGTCTTCTTATCTCATCCTCTCTGGTGACTCTGCAAAGCTACTCTTGCGTTTTCTACTTTTTAATAACTACACATATTAGAAATAGAGCCCAAAGCTGAAGCCACGGGGCACCTGTTCTCTTAAAGTTTGGGGGCAGAAGATGCAGATTCCATGGGCCACACTGAGGACACGCAATGTTATTCCTCATTTACCAAAACAAAAATTTGTGCTGACTGGTGAGATGTGGTCAGTATTTTGCAGATTGTAGATGAAGCATAGTCAAGTTTTGTAACTCATTCTGTCTGCTTTTCCTCATTCATCACCTATCAAGAAACTTGAAGCTTTTGCCATATAAGTAGCTCAGTGATCCAAGGGAGATGAAGGAGGGGTCTATTGGTGAAGACGTCACTCACGTGACACAGGCAAGGCCAGCGTCAGAGATGGAAGCATTTTCAACTGCTGGTGAAGAAACCCAGCCTGAGTATCATTACCAGAATGTAAAGCCACGCGATGGGACGACAGAGTATTTCAGGGATTTTCCTTTGCTCTTTGTAAATTGAGTGTTACAGACAGGACTCTGGAATCTCCAGTCCTGGGAACAGTGGATGCTTGGCCAGCTCTACACACTTACAACGAGGAACAGCAGCTGCTATACTCACATGGGTGACCTTCCGAAGGCCGTCCCCAACATCGGCTACAACGGCATCTCTACTCCGTAATGTGAAAAGTTCTTTGACACCTACCTTTCCTCCCGAGTCCCAGAAACTCCTAAGAGCTGCAGGTGAACCGTGAAGGTCTTACATATGTTCCTCTGAATACCTTCTCTAGTCTGTTGCTTGGGGGAGGATTTAACTCATGGACATCCTGGAGGAGGAGAAACAGTTCTTTTGAAAGCTTCTGTTACATAACTTTTATTGTGTCCCTTTTTCAGGAGGTGCAGCCTAGCGACAACTTCTCACACTGATGTTGCATATGTCAGTTCGTGTTCACTTCCCACAGAACCCCAGGGGGGATGAGTGTGGGACACACAGGAATTCTTTAGCTTTTCCCAAAGAATCACCGGCACTAACCCTTTTAGGGTTACACTTGGCTTATTTAGGGATCTTTCTGGAAATGGACACATTTGACATCGTGTAGTTAAAAGAAATCTAATGTACTAACAAAAATCCTGGTGAATTTAGAGGTTTATTGACAGCAAAATCACCTCCATATGTTACTTCTGTCAAATCATCTGCATGCTTTTTTTAGTGCCACGGTTATCTAGAAACTGGGGAGGAAGGACACAATTTGGTTGCCAGACAGACACACTGCAGCAACAGTGGAAATGAGGTCCAGCACGGGTTGATTTAAACCCCAGCAGAGTCCATTTAAAACATTGCTTGGTTCTGCCATTCGATAATTATTAGAGACTGAGAAAGACACTTCAGCTCTCTGAGCCTGGGTTCCTCATCTAGAACACGGGGTTCATAGTGTCTACTTTGCAGAGTTGCAAGGACAAAATGTTTAAGGGCTGGTGGTTCCTTTCTCGTGCCCTCTCTATCTGCAAATGACTGCAGCGTCGCCAGGGAGACTGACCTCAGACAACACACTTCCTTAGATGTTACAAGGAAGCCTGCACACAAAACCTGGCAAAAATACCAGCCAAATTGACACTTCTTCCTCACCATTTCCCAGCTTCAGCTGAGTTCAAGGCTCTAACTAAAGTACTCTCCATTTTCAAAACAACTGCAAACAGTAATTCCATACTTCCCCTCCTTACCTTTCAGGAACAGCCTGAGATTGAGGCGAAATCTTCAAGTCCCCTGAACCCTAAAGCTACACAGATAGAATGTCATAGTCTTCTTACCCCATTGACCCAAATTACATAATGGTTCTTGCATCTTCTGCAAGAAGATCCTAGAGACGGTCATGCTCATTCTAGTGCTCTCAGATTTGTGCTGAGCCTCTACCATGCAAGGGGACTCTGATAGGGAAGCCAGCATAATCATCTTTAAGATCAAAGCTCCATCCTCCTTCACACATTCAGGGTGCAGAGTCTCCACTTAGGGTAATAAATAGCATATCTTTGATAATCACCAATTTCTTATTGTTTATAAGAATGTCTAACTGGGATGTTATGTAACCTTAAGTACGGAGCATTCTGGAGCTATTAATAACCAGCTATATCCAAATTTTGAGGATTCTTCAAACTTAGAGTTGGGGGGTGACGTCTGGTACCAATACACACACATATACATGCCAACGTATACACCCATTGCATATATATAAACCCAGATCCAGCAAATTGAATAATTTGTCCATGGCCACAAAGCCAATTAACAACTGAGTCAGGAATAAATCCCAGGTTTCCTGGCCTTTGGAAGCTGTTCTTTTCCTCCACACTCCGATCAGTCCAGCTGTGCATCTTCACTGAGGCAGAAATCCCACAGCACTCGGGCTGTGTCCTCATGATGCTAAGTGTGGCTGCTGCAATCATGAGGGCATGGTTTCAACCCCTGACTTAGAATAGTAAGCAAACAAGGGAAATGTCTCATTGTTGTTATTTACTTATTACACATAACCCTCTTGTTCTCCCAAAAGAAATCCGAGGCCCTTAAAACATATTTTAACATGAGGCCATTATATGCATGGTGTGGAAAAGTTCAGCTTTAGGGACCTCACAGGAAAAAAAAAAAACCCTGGATTTAAGACAAAGAAAAACTGGAAAGGAAAAATTTATTCTTGATTGCTTATTTTCACACTGGGAGAAAAAAAGCAAAAAATATGAGAAAACTAATGAATTAAAAAATAAGTATCAGTAACAAGAGTAATGTTTTGTGATATAATCCAGCTTTGGCTCTGAGTAGTATGATCTATGACACAAAAATCGTTATTTCATAATTACCTCAGCATTTTCAAAAGCAACTTAATGAAGATTGTTTCTCTGCATTCATTTTTATTCAAAACCTTACCAGTTAATCATGAGAAGCTAAAACACACAATGCTAGGAGATTAATATCCCCACACAAGATGCATTATTTTTCCTTTGCAGACTGTATGAGCCTGTCAAAAATGAAAGCTTTGCTCTGGTTTTGTGAATTTAAAACAGTCACAAAACCCGCTGAGAGCTGAGTTTCTGGGAAAAAGGTGGGACACGCCCGTTTCATTTGGGATTCGGCAACACTCTAAGAGGTTCATTAATCCGTATCTTAAAAAGACCCATGACAACCCCATTAACAGCCCATAGGTCAAAGTGATGGATTTAGCTCTAATCCACAGCCAAAAACTAACTCAGAGTCTGAACACCCTTGCGGCCCACCTTCCCTGTCCCAGCCCCTCTACAGCCAAGCTCAGGCAGGCTCCAGGCTTCCCTAATATACTCAGCAAACAATGGAGTTGAGAGAGTCTAAAAAAAAAAAAAAATTACTTTATTTATTTGCAGTAATTGTCTGCGTTGGGAATGCTTTACCTATGCAAATAAGATTGATTCTTTTTGGGAGGGGCAGGAAAAGCTCACCAGCTTGCTGCTTTGTAGCCTGCTGGGCATCTTGTTAATGCATTGTATGTCATCAGTTCTTAGGAGTTAATGTCATCTCTCCTACTGAAAGGCCTAACCTGTCCCATAACCCCAGTCTGGTAGCTTGGAACATTTTATAGCCACTATGTGTTAGCCCAATAAATAATCTATTAAGCACAGCTTCAGCTTCACCTCTTTTGGGCTGAACCTGAATCTCGCAGCTCCCTGGAAACCAAGTACTCTTCTTGGAAATCAACAACCCATTCAGCGTAGAACGTTTGTCCAAATCACTGGACTAAGACACCCTAGTTCAAGCCTGTAACTTACTAGTTCTTTCACTCATAGAATCACTTAATTGAAGGGGGTCTGAGGAGTCGGTCAGTCCACAGCTGCTCTTGACTAACAGAGACATAGAGGCCCCTACTGCTAAGGGACTTGCTCTGCACCAACACAAATGTACATGTAGACAGCTGAGCTCAACACTGTGACTCCACCATTGGAACAAGCCCCTCAGACCAGGACCAATTGATTCCATGTGGCTTCCCGCTTCAGGACTGAACTAAATGTACTTAAGCAAACAGTTAACAGCGGCAAGCCAAAGAACTGGGGGCATGCATCAGGCAGCGGATCTGCATTACAACTCCTTTTCTTTTGGGCTCAGAAGTGTGAAGTTCTGCTGACACTGAGGGCTGCCAAATATGAGCCAACACTGGGCCAGGCCCTGCACAGTGGCCATCTGGGATCAGCCCCCGCTCCCGTTAAGTAACCATCTCCAAGATTTACAAAACCAGGGGCAGGTAACCTTGATGAGCCCTGCCCCCAGGGAAAGGTTCAGGATGCAGTCCTGAGGCCTAGCATGTGCTGGGCACACAGGAGGATCTCTCACTGTCCTTTCCATCCTTCAAGAGGACTGGGAAAACAGAATCCCAGGAAAGAGAACACCTAGGAAAACATATTATCCTCTCACCTGAACTAAAAATTAGCTTTACACTTGGAGTACACATTAGGGGTTGGCAGCAACGTGATGGCAGGATGAACAAACAGTGCATGCTGCCGGCAATTTATTTCATCAGAACAGATACTCATTGGAGCAAGTATTTTCACACACATGCAATGACTCTTGAGACGGAAGCAGTGGGTAGAAGAAATGAGACAGGTGTGTTTGTTACAAAGGGAAGTAGAGTACCCTGGTTTCCAATCCTGGTCTCCCACTTCCTAACCCTGTGACCTTGATTAAGTCATTCAACCTCTCTGAGCCTCAGTTTCCTCATCGGGGCCAAGGAGAAACAGGAACCTATTTCCCAGAGCGGTTTTGAGGCGCACTGCCCGGCACAGCCTGGACACCCACTAAATAAGAGTTGTTGCCCCCAAATGCTAAGTCTGAACCCAGCTGCATACACATGCCATTATCTAGACCAGACAGGTCTCCAGCCTGCATGTCAAGCCCGCATCTTTCTCCAGAAGGCAGAGGAAAGCACCAGGTCTGCCCCGGCAGTTCAGCCTCCAGGCGGGGTTTTGGGCAGGGGAAACTGAAGGATTCAATCGGAAGCCCCGAATGTTTCCAGGCTCTAAGTGGGGAAGGAGGGTAGGACAGGGGCCCGGAGGCGGCCTCCGGGCCCTGCAAAGGGAGCTTTGTTCGCGAGGCGGAGGGCCTGGCTTACCGAGAAGCGCATCCGGAGCCGGTTGGGGGGCGCGCGGGGCACGCAGCAGAGCCAAAGCTCGGCCCGGGTCCGGAGCGCCGGAGCCGCAGGAAGGCGAAGAGGAGGAAAAAAAGGAGGCTGCCGCCGGCTCCTGCCTCATTCTCCCGGGCAGCGTTGACCCGCGGGCCGCCGCCGGATGGGGCTGGCCGCCGGGC
>NW_012116488.1:10151265-10194993 GCF_000951035.1 Colobus angolensis palliatus
CGCGCGGGCTTCCCCGGCCCCGGGTCTGCGGAGCCAGCCCCGTTACCTAGCGACTCGCTCCGGGGAGCCCACGCTGACGCGCGCGGCGAGCCGGGCTGCGGCAGCCGAGGGGCGGAGAAGGAGGGGAGGGGGAGCTCCAGTGCCGAGAGGGCTGGCGGCTGCGGACCGAGCTCCTCCCTCCGCCTCCCTCTCCGCGTTGGGGAGGGGGCCCGGGAAAGACGTGGCCTCCGCCTGGCCCTGGAGGATGGGAGGCCTGCGCGGGGCGGGGGAACGGAGGGAGGCACTAAGTGCTCCTGTCCCCGCAGTGGGGATGCAGCAGCAGGTGGCGGCTACGTGGCCTGTGGAGGCTGGGCACCCAGAGGCGCGCGGTGAGCCCGGCCCCGGCGGGAGCGTGGCGAATGTGGCTGTGGGTGCGTGGATGTGTGGGACACGCTCCCACCCACGTGGCGTACATGGGGACCTGGGGACGCGGGTGAAAGAGGCGCCTCCTCCTTCCTCTGGTCTCCCTCCCTCCTTCCTGGACATTTTGCTCCTGCGCTCTTTCTTCATTATGGAAGCCCAGGTTGCTCCGTTCCCCACTCCAGCTCCTCCTATCTAACAGGGAACAGGAGGATGGCCTGGCAGCTGAAGGTAGTTATGTCGTGGTCAAACCACTACACCCCCAACCCCTGACGCCCTTTGGCCCCTCCCCAACCCACCCCCGTGTCCAGTTGCCCGACTCATAGGCCCTATAACCTGCCTCAGGGCGCCTTCCGCTTTCAGGACATAGGACCTCTGACACAGGCTGGGGTTCAAATCCAGGCCCCTCCAATTGCTTGCAGTACGCAGGACGTTTTTACCGTCTTCAGGAAGATGGAGTCCTTGTCTCCAAAGGTCATAGCTAAGTACTAGTACCCAAGGCCTTCCATGAATGTGAACATGATTTTCTAGAAGATAAGCAGCCTGTCTCCTGGTTCTCTGGGACCTCACCAAAATCCACCCCAACGTCCAGGGAGGTAAGGCAAGTGCTGGGAAACACGACGAGGGGGGCAAATTGCCCAGGTCCGCTGGGTGCCTCAGAAGCAGAGCTAGGGGAAGAACCCAGACATCCTGGTTAGCAGGTTGCCAGGGTCCACCGCTGTGCCCCTTCCCCAGTTGGATGGTGCCAGGAACCTTCTGCCCCTGCTTTCCAGAAGATCCTCCTGCCTACCAAAAGGCTGCTTCCTTCCCATCCCTGCTACAGAATCGCCTGCCACCTCACCCACAAGACCAACCCATACCCTCCCTAGCTGGCCTTTCTGTCTTCCTCTCTGGTATGGATGTGGGGAGAAAGGTGCAGAGGACAGACTCTGCAGAGATTTAGGGGAATCAGGCCTGCCCAGGAGCACCCACACCCTAGCCCTGCAGCTCTACAGGAGAGAGTACCTCCTTGAGGGGCTTTGGGAAACAGCAGAGTCTGAGTGGTTTTTGTTGGCGTAGTGACAAGACATTTCCTCTGATTATTATTATTATTGAGATGCCAGTAACTCCTGTTGAAAAACCCTGCAAGTCTATCGAAACAGAAACCTTGTGTCTTAAGAAATCAGGGTCCAAAGGGCCACACTTTTCTGAGAAAAGCACTTTGCATCCCGGCCTGTGTATAACAGTTGCATTTCAACATTTTCCAGTGAAATTGGGAGCAATATCTCTGAATTTCCCAACCAGTTACCATGGGTAGTTGCAGACAGGGAGCTGGACTATTTCTTGGTGCCAAATTGGCAGCCGGCTCTTCTTCAGCCCCAGTTTCCCAATCTGCAGGTAGAGTTTGATACCTAATTTGTCAGGGAGCCCGGTGCTTACAATAAATGAAACCTCAGAGCTTGGATTCCATGCGTCCCACTATTCCAGGAAACAAAGCAGCCTGTAAGGAAGTGCGATTCGATGGCACAAATGTCTCATTCATGGTTTGCGGAGATTTGAAAAATGTCGTTTGAGCACAGCAAAAGCCGGCACATACATCTTTTATTGGTGTGTGTATGTGTGGGGAAAAGGGGAGCAGGGAAGACTCCTAATTACATAGTCATTCTTCCTGTTTTTCTCAAATAAAAGGAAGTAGGGAGTGCACAGGAAAGCCAGGATTGAGGAAGCCCATGATCCCTATGGCCACACAGGGATTGTTCCTTAGCAATGCAGTGGAAGAACATCTCCCTAACTTTGTAAGGAGTATCTACTGAAGTCAGGCACAGTGTTAGGCACCAGGGATGCAAAAATGACTTAGATAAGTCTTCTGTCTTCTGGATCCTCATAGGGGCTTTTATTGAGGGCTTAAACCATGCCAGGAATTCCAGGTACCACAAATTTTATCTAGGAAAGCTCATTTTAACCTCACCAAACCCTGTAAAGTGGGTCTATTATCTTTGCTTAAGAAGGGAAGCTCGAAAAGGTTATGTAAGTTCCCTAAAGTCATGCAGCTGGCCAACGATGGACTTGGGGATTTGTAATCCAGTCTTCCTAACCCCAAGCCCAAGTTCCTAACTTCCTATACTGTCTGCCAGGCTAAAGGAAAAAAAGAACAATAGTAACATAGCTAGTGGCTGCTTGAGACTTAGGATTGCCAATGAGATGTGTGTGTGGAGTCTCCAGCATAGTTCCTGGAACAAAGTGAGCTGTTGATAAAAAGATAGTTATTATCATCATTAGACCCTCATAGTTGTTGTGAATTATTATGCTCTATCTTATAGAGGTTACCAAATACTATTCTTGGAGGCATAGAGGAAAGTGACTATACCTGTCTGCAGGGACTGCAGCTGGCTGCCCAGAGGAGGTGGCATCTGAGTTGGGTCCCCAAGGATCTATAAATATTGGGCAGGTGATAAGGCAGAAGCAAGAACAAGCTAATCAGGAAGAATATGCAGGGGAAATCCCAGAGCTGGTAACAAGCAGCTCTCGTGTCCAGGAGCTGAGAGAGAGAGACCCAAGGCAGGTAGACAAGAAGTTGAAGACATGGAGCAAGTCCTAGGGATGCTGAAGGACACAGGTGGAAGAAAAGTTTCAAAACTGTGCAGGGACTGCCCTTCTTTTGAGCTCTCAGGGAGGCAAGTAGAGAGGGAGCTAGGGGAGCCCATGCCTCCTGTCAACGCTGGTTTCCTCCCTGAAGGAGCAGGCAAGGCCATCTGCTGAGTCTGGCCTATGGGGTGGTGAGTGTGAGACAGTGGAGCAGGTAGCTGTAAGACGATCCAGCCTCCAGACAGCCACCCAAGCCAAGACTTAGTGGCTGTGCTTGACTGAGGCTCCTCCCATCATTCAGAAGGACAATGGGGTCCTGATCCCTACCAGCCTCCACACTTTGCAGGGACATGGTGAGGCACACAGTACACTTCACAGGTCCTTCTGTGTGAGAGGGCGTGGCAGTCTGTAATGAGTGTATTGTTTGCATGAGACACATAAATAGTACATCTGTTCCCAGCTTTTTGCAGATATTAGCCTATTGGATCCACAGTCTATTCCTTCATTTATGCATTCATTCATTTAATAAGTGTTTAATTGAGCACTTATTAGGTCATGTGGTTGCACAAAAAAGAGGCCCTTTCTTGGATCTAGGAGATTGAGGAAGCCTTCCTGGGGTGAGGGAGATTTCTAAGGTGAGTCTGAAAGATAAGTGGGAGTCAGTCAAATGAAAGGGAAATGGTTTGGGGGTTAGGGAGCAGAAATATTTCAAGTCCAGGAGCAGCGCTTGCAAAGACTTTCAAATACTGAAAAATAGAGCCCATGGAGAGAGGTCAAACCTAGTTGTTCCCTTTAGAGAAGAAACACTACGTGAAGTGTAGTCAGATAAGTGTATGATATGGGGTTGGGGATAGTAGGACCCAAGAGGGAGAAAGGACTTCCTTAGAAATGGCTCAGCAAAGACTGGAAGCATCTTTCTAAAAATCAGTATCTATACTGTTAATGATGTTTTATTTTTTTATGGTGCTCTGAGGTGTTCAAAACCTCTCATTTCCCACATTTCATTGGCTCTCATCATATATATGGGGGTTTGGTCTGGAGGATTCCTCAGTCTCAAAGCTGATACCTGACAGACCCTGTGACTTGAACCCAGGGCTTCCTCCTGGGTAGTCTGGCCCTGCTAATTTTTTTTTTTTTTTTTTTTTTTTTTGAGACAGAGTCTCATTCTGTCGCCCAGGCTGGAGTGCAGTGGCACAATCTTGGCTCACTACAAACTCCGCCTCCTGGGTTCATGCCAATCTCCTGCCTCAGCCTCCCGAGTAGCTGGGACTACAGGCCCCCGCCACCGCGCCTGGCTAATTTTTTGTATTTTTAGTAGAGACAGGGTTTCACCACATTAGCCAGGATGGTCTCGATCTCCTGACCTTGTGATCTGCCCACCTCGGCCTCCCAAAGTGCTGGGATTACGGGCATGAGCCACCGCCCCCAACCTGGTCCTGTTAATTTTTAATATTTCACATTGCTCTTTACAGTTCACAATGCATGTCCTTCTTCCTGAGCTCACTTGACTCTGTCAGCATCTCCAGCTTCAAAGGAAGAAAATGCTAATCCAGGGAGGGGCAGCGTCTATCCAGCAGAGCCCCCTGGTTAGCGGGAGGCCAGAAGGGTGACTGGCTGGGCTTGTCCAGACAGACTGCAGCCTCTGGGCTGAGCAGCAGTTTAACTCATTTGCATTCACGCGAGTAGAACAGCCTGTGTGAGTGGCAGGGCCTGAGTGAAGAGCGCCATAAAGCACAGGTGAAATGAAGTGAAAAGGACTCAAACATTTGTTTAGGATCGGCTTTCAGGTCAGAAATCTTGCTGTGCAACACCCATATCAAGAGGTTATCGAAATGAGATCATCAACTGACCACACCAAGGAGGTGGTGAAAGATTGAAATTGGGACAGCTGGGAAGAGCTGAGAGAAGTGGCGAACACAAAAGAGATGATTTGGAAAGAGGATGCCATCAATTTCAAATAGCTGCAGGGTTTTCTTATAGGACAGAGCTTGATTAGCTCTTACAGGTGGCCCAAAGAGGTTGGAGCAGGCCACCAGGAAGACAATTGCTTTGTTTCAAGATGAGAAAGAACACCTTCACCCTTAGAACAGTGGTCAGCAAACCACAGCTCATGGGCCAAATCTAACTCACTGACCACTTCTGTAAACAAGATTCTAGTGCCCACCCATTCGTTTTTGTCTTGTCTATGCTTCAAGAACAGAGATGAGTACTTGCTACAGAGACTGAATGGCCCACTAAGCCTAAAGCATTTAGTATCCAGCTCTTTACAGAAACAATTTTCTAACTCCTGACTCACAGCAATACAAATAACAAATGGGCTCTCTTGGTAGGTAGTGAGTTCCCCATCACTTGCGGCATTCAAGCAAAAGCTGAAGCCTTGTTAAGCGGTGATGTTGAAAAGGGTCTTAGTAACCTATAAGGTCCCTTTGAGATTGTAAGAGTCCAACAGTTAATGACAGTTATTCAAATTTCTTTGCTGTCTGCCTGTTACAATAGTCACAACTATAAATGAATAATCTATGAAGCAGCCTCCGCAGACTTTCAGGACTACAGTTTTCATGCCAGTATCCAATGCCCATCAAAGTGAGCAGTGGCTTTCTCTGCCTGTTTAATATGACAAGATAGATGTAGTACAAATCCAGGCAATCTCAAGGGTGAACATCTGTTGGAAATCTTTTTACACCCAAGCCTCTCCCACTGGGAAAGAGGCACTCGTTGATGAATAAGCTCATTAATGAATAACTGCGTGGATCATTTCTAGGCCACCTTTATACCCATGTGGCTCATACATTACTATGTGTTTGAAAGGGATGAGGTATGGTACCAGCAAAATTAGTTTTGTTGGGCTTCTGTTGGTGTGTCTGCAGACATCATTCAGCAAATTTGCTGCCAGACCTTGAGCTGGACAAAGCACCTGCCTTTGAGGAGCTGGTCACCTCGGCCCCACCTAGCTTGGCCAAAATGTGATGAGGACCTGGTAGATTCCAAAGGCAGGGGGAGGGATATACTCAGCCGGTGGTGTATCTATCTAGCAAAGTAACAATACTGCACAATGTTATTAACTGAAATTTGCTTTCTTTCCAAGTAGGATCACAGGCACAAAAATAAATAAATAAAAATCATCTCTTAGAAAAAAAAAAAAAAAGGCTGTGGCCGTTTCGTTATCTTTCTCTCAACCAGATTGAATACAAACAGGTTCCATTTTCCCACCTCAGACCGTCTTGCAAACACCATGATGTGTTGGAAACAAAAGAAAATGTTCTTATGCAGTAATCCACAGCCTACGTGCTGAAGCAAAGATTTCCCAACCAAAAACAAATAATGTCCCTTTATGAATAGCATCGGCAAAGGCCAAATTGATTAATTCCTGTTTCTACTGTCTTTGTGCAAAGACTGCTTCCCTCATCCTGAGTGGCTCGATCCAGTCCACACCATGGTGAATTCCAGGCACTGATTTTTCTAAAGCCCTCATTGCTTTGAGTTTTCATTTCTCCCATCAAAGTAAGACAGCAGCAACAAACTCATTTTACATTTTTACATTTTACATTTTTCTTGCTGCTGTTTTTGTTTGCAGGTGACAGATCATCAAGGTGGTTGGTTGCCATTGGCAGGATTCCCCAGCTGCGAGACAGATACCCCTAAGAGGTTTTCACCTGAGAAGCTTTCAGATATTATTCAGGCCCCAACACATCCACTCTCAGTCACTTAATCATGCTCAAAACCTATTTGAACCAAACTCATGTTTGCTCTCCCGATAGAAGAAGTCTTGGTGTCGTGGCTGTGTTTATTTGGAATTTTAAAAGAGCACAGAAAATGTCAGGGATGTCCTCCTGGTGAGACATGAAAGAAGCATCACATAAAAATGCCACAGACGTTTCATGTATTCACAGGGATACCCCCAGCCCAGTGCTCCTTCATATTCTATTCCCATTTTTGCCTGTGACGTAGATTGTCAAATCTCAGTGCTGAGGTCTCCTCTCTAGCTGAAACTTCCCCTTTCACCTCCTCACCAGGCCACAGGACACACCAACCTTAGCCTTGTTTTATTTATCTCCCCCAGCCATAGCTTGGACAGTGTTGAATTCCTAAATGAGAGGTGGTTCTTGTTTTTTTTAAATGATAACTTACAATACAGGGGCCAAGAGAGTAATAGCTTTGTCCCCAGTTAAGTACAAACAAAATGATTCCTATATATATTTTTTATAATTACTTGATGTCAGCATGCTTGGTTTCAGCTCCCAAGGTAAGATTGGAGAGCATTGTTAAATTAATTGCTCCGCATACACTCAAGCACACATTACCTTATTCCAAGGATAAATATTAATGTAGTAATTCAGTTCTGCTGGGGAGATTGTCCATAAAATAGACATATCTATAAAATTACTAAAAATGTAAAGGTTGTTGAAGTTCCTCATTCTTCCTCTGAGTCTCAACTCTCCATAATGTTAATTGTTCTAAAAGCTGACAAATATTCTCCAGTGACAGGGAAGCCACGGTAATTAAGAGATGACATGCCACAGAGCTGAACTAGGATCAGAGACCATTTCTCCAGCCACCACCCCCGACCCAGTTAACCACGTCATCTGCTAAGTTTGAAGCAAACCATCATATGATTGCCTCCGTCACGTTGAAGGAGAGTCTCTTAATGGATGATGAGGAAGGCAAAGGGCTCCTCATCTTGTCTTTCCAATCTAGATCCTTCCTAAAACTTCTGTTTATTCTCACAAACCAGCCATAGGCCGACTTGGCCTGTCTGAAGCTCTGCATAAAGCCAAATCCAGCTGGAGTTCCTTGCTCTAGATTCCTCTAAATGAATAAGGAAGGAGGGGCTTTGGATGCCTTACAAATATCTCATGAAACACAGGAATGTTGAATTGCTAGGGTGACCACATTCATAATCCATCTAGGACAATGTCTAAAGACATTTCATTGATTAAAGAAAGCTTATGCTTTCCATAGGAATAATCAGGATATTATACATCTCTGCTTAGTTTCGTCATCATCATCATTATCGTCATCAGCAGCAGCAGCATTAATTGAGCCTCTATTCTGTGCCAGGCCCTTTCATGTATATTATTTCTACTTAAAATTCATAGTACCACCACAAGCACACATCATGATTCCCAGTTTTCAGATGAAAAATCAGTGACTGGAAAAGGCTATTTTTTAATCTTCAAAGATCCAAACTTAGCTAATGAGTATTTCCAATTGTTAGAAGCCATTAATTTAAAGCTAACAGTAAAATATATGTATATATGACTAGGCAAAGGCTATTGCTAATAAAATGCAACACCTTCTGTCACATCAATGAACAAAAATGCAGAACTTTCAAGAAATAGTTTCTCACTTTTCAGACTAACAAAACAAGCAGTGGCTGACAGACTTACCTCTTTGCCTTCTTAATGGCTGGTGTGTCAAATTACTGTTATTTTCAGAGTTCACCCACTCAAAAACACAGTCACCATACCTACTTTGGACAAAGAAAAAAATGTTCTTTCATCTCTTACCTGTTTTTTTCTAAACACTGAAGATTTAAGTATCAGCAACCTTGTTAAAACGTCATTGAAATCCATCACATTTTTATTAGAGCTCACTGAAAATACAAGTCCAGAGGGTACCTCTCTGTTAGTTTCCAACCCACTTCAGTCTTCTTAATTCCTTTCTAAGTTCAGTCACTAACTGCATTCCATAGCAGCTTTTACATTTAAAGAGCCAAGTCCTGCTGTTGGCTTGAGTAGACCAGGAAAGGTAGATGAAAGTGAAATGGGTGGCTATGAAAATGCTTTTATACACTCTCCATTTTCCAATCAAATTGTTGCCATTTTAGAAGTGGATGGCATCCTCGGGGTGTGTGTGTGTGTGCGCGTGTGTGTGTGCTTAATCAAATGACTGGAGAAATTATAAAAGAGAAAGATGCAAGTGATAATATAAAAAGCAGGAAGCAGCGACGGGTTTCTCGTGATGACTTTGAGTTAATACTCCTCTGGGGAAGACAGAATAAAAAAAGGAAAAGCACAAATACAGCAAAATCTGTCCTACAGAGTTAAAATCTTGGATCAGCCAAGTTTTTCTGGTAAAGCAGTACAGAATATCTGTTTACCCTGTTAATCTTAACTCTTACAACTGGAGAGTGACTAATATCTGAAAGTTGTAATCTTCGTTGGGGGTTGAACATGATGGAGGAATGATAAAGAAAATGCAGACTTTTTTTTTACATTAACTTGGGAATGCTGCCTTAAAACACTAGCACAATATTGCCCTTCTCTCCCCTGACATAAGATCAGTTCATGAATGTGTATTACAGATCCAGCCATGGTACTGAACCTGGGATTTCCTTGGTGCAATGTGATCAAGAAGCGTGCATCGTTAGGGCCAACCCTAGAAACTGAGGGGTTTAAAGCATCTAGAGATGTTTTGTCTGTCTTTCGCTCTTATTCCAGTGCTAGATTTCTGGGAGAGGTTCACAGGGCCATATTGGTTCTTCCAGTAAGTGACAGACAGGCACAGATTGCGAAAATCTACTGAGGGTTATTTCTCCTTTATGCATGGTTGATGTTAGTGGTGGTGGCTGTAGCTACTGCTTATTGAACATGTACAACTAGCTCTACAGAATGCTGGTATTCCATGTCTTGTTTTATATAATCCCTCCACCAAACCTGAAAGGTGGTTCACATATTCCCCCATGCTTGCAGAGTAGAAAGCTGAGGGTCAGGAATGTGAAGAACATGCCCAAAGTCACTACATCAGCTATCTTTTGCTGTGTAACACATTCACAACACTTAGTGACTTAAAACAACATACCCTTGTGATCTCACAGTTAGATGGGCACACTCAGTTGAGCTTTCTGCTCAGGGTCTCTCTCAAGGCTGAAATCAGTGTGTCAACCAGGGCTGGGAGCTCATCTGAAGGCTCAACAGGGGATGTATCCACTGCAGGCCTTTTCTCAGGATCTTGTTGACACAATTTAGCTCCTTGAGGGTACTTCGTAGATGACTTCTGGCCAGTGGCCACCTGCAATTCTTCGCCACATGAGCCTCTCCAGTATTGCAGCTTGCTTCATCAAAGTGTGCAAGGCCAGAAGACAAAAAAGAGAGCTACAAGAAAAACAGAAACCAAGATCTCATGTAACCTAATGAGAGAGGTGACATCCCATTACCATTGCTATATTCTATTTGTTAAAAGCAGATCTTGCTCACATTCAAGAAGAGGAGATTATATGAGGGTTTGAATCCCAAGAGACAAGGACCAGTGGGGACATCTTATAGTCCGCCCACCATACCACTCATCTAATTCCAGTAAGTGCCCCTGCCAGCATCAGCTCTTCATAGAGCACTCCTACTGCTACTTCCTCCTTGGCATATCTTTCTTATCCTTGCAGGCTCAGCACCAGCCACCTTCCTCTGAGAAACCTTTTCTGGTAGCTCCTGTCTTCCTTTTCCTCTCTCTCCCCTGTGAATCCACCTAGTACTTATAGCAGCAGATAACAGCAACTGAGAGTCAGTTCTGCTTTTTGAGTAAGCTCAAGACACATGTTCGAGGGGCACATGTTCTCAAACCATGCAACATGATACCCCAGGGTTCTGCAGAGCTTCCTCCAGGCTGATGTTTTGGAAAGAAAGGGAGGGCAGCGTTCTGAACCAAAAAACACAATATTCACCCAACATCTGCCCTCGCTGACTTTATATTAGATTTCATTTGACAAAGATTCCATGCTCAGTATATATTTAAAAGACATTTGTCAGAGAAGCTATATTACAAATGATAGGTTTCCCACATAGCCCACCACTGTAATATTTCTTTGGGAAAATGTATTTAAAAATCCAAATTTAACCCTAGGTAGACAGGAATATCCCCAAGTGTTGCTAAGATGTGGGTGGAGGATGGGGAGTGGGTGTGCAGAAAAGAATGGTAATTTATTAAGTATTTTTGTCTACTTAAGAGAAAATACTTTTTTATGTGCTTCCTAGGATCCACCCAGAGGTATCCTCTCCATTCCCATTGCCTCAACTTTATTCCTGGCATTTGGACTTCCTCACCTGAGTGCCTCAACAGGTTTCCACCTGACTTCCTTGCCTCCAATTCATCCTCCACCCTCTACACCAAGTGAGCTTCCTAAACTGAAAGAGGAAGCATGCCATTCCCTTACCCAAACCCCTTTGATGACATCCCCCAAGACAAAGGCAAAATTCTCGGCTGGCTCATGAAGCCTTTTATGGGCAGCTGTCATTTATGGATGTCTTTATCTTTTGAACAACCTCTCTACACTTTGACAGTTCCCATATATGATTCCCACATTCCCATGATGGAATAAAACCAGCATCCACAATAACACATTCCAGCCTTCCTTGCAGATCGGACCAGGCAAGTGACCCGGCTTCTTCCAGTCAGACCCCCACTGTGAGAGCTGGATGCCAAAGTGTTACCTGAAGCAGCAGACCCAGTGGTGAGCTGGGAGATAGTCTCCCACCAGGCAGAAGGGCGGGAAATCTAATTTCTCTGGGAGAGCTTTTGTTATCCAGTGTGGGATGACTGGTGCCAACAGTGGGAATGGGCAACCATGATGTTCTGGTGTGCTGGGTATCACCATGGCTGCAGAGTTGCTGACTGCAAGGTGTCTTAACCCTGTGAGCCAACTAAGAATGGAGTCTGTGATATGTCACTAGGAATTCTGACTAATACCAGGTATTTTATGTCCCAGCCCTGGATAATTTCTTCAGCCTCTTTCTTGGCACTTTCCTAGCATACTCTCCACTCTGTGGTCTGAGTGTATTAAAGATGTTTGGAATCAACCAGCTACTTCTTTTTTTTTCTCTAGTGCGTGGGCGTTTTTCACATGATGTCTTCCATGTCTGAGGCATTCTTAGTTGTCCCTTTTTTACCTGGATTACTCCCACTCAGTTTTCAGTTGCTATCTTAAGTGTCACTTTCCCTGGATATTTTTTTTCGTGACTCTCAAGTTTGTGTAAATGTCCTTCTTCAAGATCTGTACTGCCCTTACTGCAGCACAGAAACAACTGATTTTAATAGGCAATTAACTCATGTACACCTGCCTCTTGATCATGGGCAAAGAACATGTGTACATTGTTCACCATTTGCGGTGGGCAGCTACAGTTTGGCATGCCCATAATTGCACTTTTTCTCTTGTCATGGGAAATGTTCTATCCAATTCAATCAGCCAGAATAGAGGCTGCTGCCTCCTGTGGATTTCCACCTCCCTGGCCTCAGTGGTTAGTAGTGTGGATACCTGACACAAGCTGGGATGATCAAAGCTCTTCATTAGGAATTTTCAACAGGAAAGGAGAAAAACTGGTTTTAAGCCCTGCCCAGGTTCCAAAGCTTGAGATGCAGGTTCAGGGATTTTAGTGGCCATGCCCTTCATGTTATTTATCTATTATATAACAAGTTACCACAAATTCAGTGGCTTCAAAAACATACATTTGTTATCTCACAGTTTCTGTGGGTCACAAATCTGAGTACAGCTTTGCTGGGTCCTCTGCACCAGGGCCTCATCTGCAAGCTGTAATCAAGGTGGGAACAGGTGCCCCTGTCTCATCTCAAGGCTCCGTTGGGGAAGGATCCGCTTCCAAGTTCACATGGCTGTTGACAGAATTGGGTGCTGTTGCCCATGGGCCCGAAGGTCTGAGTTTGTTGTTGGCTGGTGTTGGCCAGAGGCTCCCTTCAGTTCCTACGTGACTGTTGGCTGGAGGCTGCTGCCCCCAATTCCTTGTCACTGGGGCCTCCCCAACAGGCCCACTGGCTTCATCCAAGCCAGCAAGAAAAAACACGTTAGCAAGAAATATGTTACAGTCTTAGGTAACATAATCACAGAAGTGACATCATTTTACCTTGCCATATTTATTGGTGAGAGGTAGCTCTCAAGTCATGCCCATACTTAAGGATAGGGAATTGTATAAGGTTGTGAGTGCTAAGAGGCTAGGATAACTGGGGGCCACCTGAAATTCTATCTGCCACATGCCTTCTGGGTAAAAGTCATTTTGGAATAAAGGAATAAAGCAGAAAAAAATAAAGATTTGAGGGTGTTGCAGGTTCTCTTTCCAATTGTACCTGACTCCCAGCTGAAATCCTACAAGTTTGGTTCATGACCCAATAAATTAGCTGACATTATTACCTTTTTCTTTTCCCACATAAGCCAGTATGTTTTGTGTCCATTTCAACCAAAAAGTTTCTAACTACTATGTAATTGTACTTTTAATACCTAGCATAGTACATGATATATGAGAGATGACCCTAATTATACTTTGATAAATCAAATTGAGAACCCTGCCAGTTGGTCAGATATTTTCACAATATCTTTTTTATTTTTATTTTTTATTTTTTGTTTGAGACAGGGTCTCACTGTGTCACCCAGGCTGGAGTGCAGTGGCACAACCATGGCTCACCACAGTCTCAACTTACTTGGGCCTCAGGTGATCCTCCCTCCTCAGCCTTCTGAGTAGCTGGGACCACAGGCGCACACCACCATACCTAGCTAATTTTTGCTTTTTTTTTTTTTTGTGAAACCTGGGTTTTGCCATGTTGCCCAGGCTGGTCTCAAACTCTTGGCTTAAGCAATCTGCCTGCCATGGCCTCCCAAAGTGCTAGGAGTATAGGCATGAGCCACCATGCCCGCCCTACTTTGGCAATTTTAAGTCACCAAATCACAGGATGTTGGAGCTTAGATCCCTCTTTTTAATGTGCTCATTTTACATTCTGAAGAAATTGAGGGTGAGAGAAAACAAGTGAATAATGTGACCTTGGCTACACAATTAGTTATGTAGTGATGGAGCTGGAATAGAGTTCTAAATCCTGACTCTGCATCTGGTCCTCTCAGCAGGAAAAAGATGCAACTAGACCCTAACGCGAGAGGATGGGCAACTCAGTACCATGGAGAGAGACTTGCATGTGCCGTGCCCTTAGCCTTGAATGGCCAATGGTTTGAGTCCATGAATTAAGTATTGCAATAAGAATATTTGGTGTACCAAGTACAAACTTAGCTGACTGAAATTATTTGTTTTGATATGATTAAGAGTCTCAACAGTATAAGAACTATATAGCACATTCCTCTTGTGGCGGTGAGTCCTACATAATTTTCCTTAATGCTTGTCGAAACAGGAAATTTAGATAAGTTGCTATTCTTTTACAGAAGTTCAGTGATTCTTGATAGCCAATTTGTTTTAGAAAGAAATCAGCATTCTTGCAGTACAATGATCTAAAAATATGCTCTAGGAAAAAATTATTTTATAGCTTTATGCAGAATGCATGTCTTTTTTGCTGAATAATGTTCTTTGCTTCTGCAGAGTCATGTGCATTCCCCACTGGCTTGGTTCACATAGTCCAGATAGTTGAAATGTTTTGCTTGCTCTTTTTAATATTTGAAGGATGTCAGCATGCATTTTGGCATAGTTGGAAATGGCCCACAAGGGGTTCTCTTTACAATATTTGAAAAAAGTTAATAATGTCTCAAATTTGCTAGTTGTAGAAAATTGAATATAAATATTTTCAGTGGAAAAATATTACCTGACTCAAACTTCTCTAATTCTGCAGTTTTAAGGCACATTGAGTGTGACGGTGGTTTGTAAGTGTTAAAGCATGACACAAATGTTAATCGTCCTTGTTAGCAATAATAGTATTGTTGCTGTGAAATTTATTATTAACAGACCTGGGGGCAGATGCTCCTTTTTCATTTAACACACCCACAAAAGAGATGGCTGCAAAGATGGTTAAAAATGGTATTTCAGTACGAGAAGCTGGGAGAGAACTGTTGTAGAACTCACTAAGTGGGGTTGGGTCCATCTTTGCCAGCAGATTTTGAACTCCTCAAAGTCTATTCATCTTTTCATCTGCCCCTTCCCCATGCCAAACACTAGATTCACAACAAATGTTCCTTGCTTTGCAATGGATGCCTTTCAAAGCCAAGTCACTCAAACTGAGCAGTTATGCGTGTTGCGGAGGTGCCGAGTTTACCTTCTCCATCAATCATATCTTGTGGCTCTTTTCTGTCTCTTTTGATTTCCTTTGAAATACCAGAAGTTGTACAACTTCAAAATGATGCTAATTAGAAATTAGTGTAACTCATAGAGAAAATCAAAAATCTTTAAAGTGGCAGCAGTGAAGATGAAATATGACAAAGGAATGGACAAAATGGGTAGTTATTTTATTATGTTATGTAGCATTTAATTAAAATTTTAATGTAGGAATTTCAGTGTGGGAAATCTCTTTTGAGTGCTTTAAACAAAGTTGCATCTTTCAAAAGATGAGAGCCATTGTTAGCTTTCATCATTGTAACTCAGTCACATGAAATTACTGACCCACATTGATGGCTGTTATCTGATAAGACAGGTTCAACATCACTTTGTTTTGGTGGGGGGTGATGGCCCTTACGTGGCTGATACTGGTTTTGGATCTTTCTCTTTCCTATCCTATTGTCAGCTCCATAGAATGGAAACTCAAGATGACCATACTTGATATTTCTGCCTGTTTACTAATAGTGTGAGCTTAGTAAGAGATTTATCTATGTCTCTGTTTTTCTATCTGTAAAATGGGAATCATAGACTTGCTTCAGAGGCTTCTTATGACAAATTAAATTAATCTACATGGAAGTACTTTGCAGTCTTGTAAGGGGTTTCTCCTGCCCTCCCTTACTCCCTCTTTTCCTCCCTCCCTTCCTCCCTCTCTCCTTCCTTCTTTCCTTTCTCCCTACCCTACGGCAAACAATAGTTGTAAGGGCATTTCTATTAGAAGAAGGCACGGGGATCAGCAGAAGCAAAGATCTTCCAGGTAATGGGGGTGGATCATGGTTAGGATATTACTTGTACGTTATTAAATTTCACATTGAATCTAGTAGGTTTATTTTTAACAAACCTTCCAAATTTTATCTTTCTTATTATTTTTGTTACATTTGTTGTTGATTGTTGAACACTTGGCAAATAAGCCTACTACTTGTCATGTTACTGGAAAAGTTCTGTCTTCATTATTAACCTTCAAATCATTTGTGTCTTTTCAGATAAGCTTTGGAGATATAAACACACAGAGCTTCAGAACTTGGAAGGGTCTTAGAGAAAATGTATTCTACTTCCATCATATTGTGGAAATGTGAGCCAAGGCCCAGACAGACCAGTAAATCAGTAACAGAGTTGAAAAAATAATCCAGGTTCTTGTCCGAGGCTCTTGTTGCTACTCTGAACCACTCCCAGCTCTGAAATCTGTTCCCATCTTCCTGCTGTCAACACCTTCCTCCCAAGGCATCATCACCTGTTTTGTAATCCAGTCATTCAGGATCCAAGGTGAAACTAGCAATGCCCTGGATACCATTCTTCCAGAAAAGAAGCCACTGATAGTGATTGAGTTTGGCATCACGGGAAGACACATTCTGGTTTGGTCACTTTGAATTGACTCCTACTTGCTTGGTGTGTTTTGTGGCATTCCAGAGACCTGGAAAAAATTCTGAAACTAGTGAAATCCCCAGCTTCTTATCTACACTAGGACACGTTGGAAAGAACAGAGAACTGGAAGCCTGATCACTGGGATCTGGCCCTAGCTCTTCCCCTAGCTCTCCGTATGACCATGGGCATACGTCACTGAGCTTTTTCATTCATGCATATGGCCAGACAGCTTTTCAGTGCATTCAGTCATTAAAGCTCATGCTGGGCACCGGGAATCAACCCACATTCAAAACATTGTCTCTGTTCTTGGGTGGTACAGTCTAGTGGGGAAGGCAGGCATACAGAAAATATATACTGGGCTGCAGTAACTGGGATCAGGGAAGGCTTAATGAAATTGTACCAGGCATATACTGGAGGTGATGTCCAGGAGAGACTGTACAATAAAGCTGAGGTTGAAGGTAAGAAAGCACTGAAGGAGTCTTGGAAAACAGGTGGATTCCAGAGGCGGAAAATGGTATTTTCATACATTCATTTACTCATTCATCTGCCCATCCATCCATTTATTCCATTAACAGGTGTTAAGCATCCCCTACAAACCAAGAAATAAGGAGATGAAAAACACAATCTCTATTTCCACAGAACTCCTATGAGCTTGAGCAAAGACTCCAGGGCCACAAAAGAGCAGATGGGTTCAGGGAACTGCAAGTGACTCGCTCTGGCTGGAGCAAAAGCCTCCTGTGTAGCAACAACAGGAAAGACTAGAGAAATGGACAGGGCCTTGTACACCATGAAAGGCCTTAAGAACGGTCATAGGAAGTTTATGATTTACCTAGAGGACTGGGATGGGGCAGGGATGACATCATAGAGAGGAAGCAGGGATGACATAACCCAATTTGAGTTTCTGGAAGACCTTGCTGGTTGAAGTGTGAAGAACGAATGGGAATGAGAAAGGACAGAGCAAAGAAAAGGGAACCATGTGGGAGGGTGTTGCTGCTGTCACAGGAGATCTCATGTTGACCTGGACAAGAGCGTGGTAGAGGAGACAAAGAAGATCTTACTGAGCAGTAATTACAAAATCTTATTTTAGATGCTCATTTTCCAAAAGAGAAAGTTGACAGATGATATGTCTTGCCCACGGGCATGACCCTGCTCAGAATTCTCCTACATGACATCTGATGCTCACTCTTGGGAAAACTGGACCCTGTATTGGTTCCACCACTGGCCAGGGATGGAGGTTCCCTTGAGTTTCTCTGTTAGACAGTCTGGAACTTGAGAACTGATGTTTCTCTGGCCTCAGCTCTGTGACCGTCTATGCCTGCTTCCTGGGAGCTGACACCTGGTATTTGCAGCATCTGCTTTTTCCAAGGACATTTGGGGTCTTGCAACTTGGGTGATTTTAATAGATACGGTCCTCTAGGAAGACATAGGCCAGTTGAGGAAAAGTGGCAAGGGCAGGGGTAATTAGGAAAGCTATCTTAGGAAGCAGTGGTGGGACTGGATGAGGTACAGAAATAAGGAGGGCATCTAGCTGGAAGAAAGGAAACCTTCCTGGGTACAGAACAGGACTGTATGGTGGCCCTGGCTGTTTATGGTCAACAGCTGTCCTGATTGGCCTGATTGGCCCTCCCAGGCTGGAGGGTGGATATGATAAACATTATCCTGAGCCTATGCCAGTAAGGCAATGATCTCCTTCTCTAGGATGCATTTGCTGAGTGGGAGGAGAGGTAGGAGAAGGATTTGGAAAGAGAAGGAAGGGGTGTCCCAGGAGTCAGACAGAGATTGATGATGGAGGTCTTGCACACCAAATGGAAAACATGTGCAGACGGGTCTCCACCCACCTTCTCCCTGCTCTCTGAAACCATGATACTGACAGTCTAGGCTTGCGCTTCATAATGCTGGCTCCCTCTCCAATCCCACATGCTCAGCCTCTCTATGCCTTGGTTTACCCACGTGCAATAAAGGATTAATAATAATAGGACTAGCACATTGTGTCTGTTGAAATGATAAAAGGAAATAATACATGCAGGTCCCTAGCACAGAGCTTGGCATATAGTAAGAGCTCAATGCAGACTGGCTATTACTTCCATTTCAGAGGGGCTCACTGGGTCCTGAATATTCTGGCCTGGTTCACAATGAACGTCTTTGTGTGGATGCTTCACCCTCACCCTCCGAACTCCGAGCTACTCCATGATGAGCAATGTGATTCTTTTTTTCCTAAAAGACTCCTGTCAGTTACATACATTTTGCATGATCCCCTTCTCTTTAGAAAGTAGGTTTTCAAAAATAAACACAATTTAGGATGACATACTTTCCTCCTGCCTGCTACATTTCCATGAGCCCTGTTCAGCTGGAAGGAAAATCAGCCAGGGATTCTCAGTGAGTATACTCAGCTGTGGAAATCCTTGGGCTATAAATAGGGAGTGTGTGTGGGTACTTTTTTTATAATATGATGGACTCATTTTTCCTGATCATAAAATCCATGGCTTCTATTTATAGCTACAATGTTGCTCGCTAGTACTGAGGGATTTTAAAAATAGGTTCCAGGAAATAAGATGTGCTTGGCTAACTCTCTCAGTATGGAGGCAGCAGAAGGGCCTGGAGATTTGAGCCTGAGATTTAGGGTCTTTGTGTTAACCCCATGATGTCTCTGAGTTGTCCTTGGTTCCAGGTTCCCTCAGGTCTTGTGCTTTCAATTTGCATTACATTGCTTGGGTGAAGAGATTTATCTATTCACTCATTGAGAACTTGCTCTGAGCCAGCCATGCTAGTATGCTTACTGGGGAAATAAATAGAAAGTTCATAGAAACAAGGCACTCACAGCCCAGTGGGCAGACCTGTAAATACATACAGGATTCCAGGATGAAAATGTGATAAATGCCATTGCACCGGTATGAGGAAAGGCCTGGGAAGCACCAAAAAGGTACACGCAATTATGCCCACGGCAGCAGGAGAGCCACCTGTGGTTGATGGAACAATGGCCCCCAAAGATGTCCAGGTCCTAATCCCTGGAACCTGTGAATGTCATAAGGCAAAAGAAACTTTGCAGATGGGATAGAGTTCAGGATCTTCAATGGGAGATGGGAGACGATCCTGGATTGCCTTGTAGGCTCACTGTGGTCACAAGGGCATCATTAGAGGGCAGCAGGACGGTCTGAAGAGAGAGATAGAGGAGAAGGTGATGTGACCACAGAAACAGAGAGAGATTGGAAGGTTGCTACACTGCTGGCTTTGACGATGAAGGAAGGGGCCATGAGCCGAGGGACGCAGTCCTAGGAGCTGGAAAAGGCCAGGACACAGCTTCTTTCCTAGATCCTCCACAGGGCAGCACGGCCCTGCCAACACCTTGGTTCCAACCCTGTGAAAGTGATTTTGGACCTCTGGCTTCCAGAACTGTAAGAGAATTAATTTGTGTTTTTTCAAGCCACCAAGGTTGTGGTAATTTCTTTCAACAGAAGCCATCAGAAACCAATATACCACCCAAGGTACCAATTGGTATTGACACCAGTATACCAACCAAGGACTGTTGTAAGGCCCATCAGGTGATCAGAGCCACCCGATACCCATTCTTTTCTGATGACACTTGCACCCCACTTGTTTAGCTGAACCCCTTCCTTAGCAGAGCTTGTGTTTCAGTGAGGCAGGCTCACCTCTGGTTCTAGGGTAGGGCACGGGGTTTAGGCCTAAACTAATTAGTACAGTTATTGTTCAGGCTCAGGGCTGAGCATGCATCATGCATGGATCCAGCTAGGTGAGAGCCCAGGGTTTTGTTTGTTTTTTGTAGAGACAGAGTCTCACTCTGTTGCTCAGGCTGGAGCACAGTGGCGTGATCATAACTCACTACAACCTTGAATTCTTGGGCTCAAGCTATCCTCCCACCTCAGCCTCCCCAGTAGCTGGGACTATAGGTATACATCACCATACCCGGTTAATTTGTTAATTTTTTGTCAGGACGAAGTCTTGCTCTGTTGACCAGGCTGGATGGAGTGCAGTGGTGCGATCACAACTCACTGCAACCTTGACCTCCTGGGCCCAAGCAATCCTCCTGCTTCAGCCTACCCAAGTGTTGGGATTACAGGAATGAGCTACCATGCCCAGCCAAAAGCCCAGGGTTTTGTAGGATGGTTGTACAAGAAGATGCTTCCTCACTGCACCCCCGCCTCCCATCTTTGAGGATAAACGAGGAAGCACATCTTCCCAAGAGGCAGGGACCATGTTGAAACCATGAAGAAAGACTCACCCTGAGAAGAACTTAAACACCAAACAAGCAGAACTTGGAGATACTGAGAGAAACAGGGTCCTGAGCTGCTGGACTTTTCAGATGCACAAACCTGTTACTTTTTTTATTAAAAATGGTTTGAGTCAGGTTTTCTTTTACTTGCTCCTAAAGTATCAAAACAAAGACTAGAGAGACTCTGCTATGAGCAGAATGAAGGGGAAATGGGAAGGAAGATGAGAGGCAGGCATTGTGATTGAAATCTGCATGTGGTAGAGAGCCCGGAAGGCCAACCTCCCTCTCATTGCGGGTAAGTGTGACCTGGGATCAGGTCCCAGTACTGTGGGTTTTCGGAAGAAGCTTGGCCAGGATTGATTATAAACCGTTGTTTTGCAGATAAGGAGCAGGAAACACACAGAAAGAGAAGGGCTTGTTCAAGGTCACACAGTGAGTTAGTGGCTGACACAGAACCGAAGCCACCTCTTCATTATCCTGGCCTGGTCCACCCGGCTCTGCTCAGGCCCAGTTCTGCTGTATAGCGATTAGTCAACCCAGGGCCAGGTCAGCCACATACACACAGGTGCCCAGAATCCCACCTGGGCAGTCCACACCCAGGGATTCTAGGTGGCTCAGACTCAAATGAAAAATGCTTTTATGCTTGCTGTCTGTATGTGGCTCACCGAGGAAACAAAGACAGTTGCACAGGACCATGATTTTTTTTTTTTTTTTTTTTTTTTCTGTAGCCACAGCAGCCTGGAGTGGGAACAGACCATGAGATTCGGAGTCCTGGAGCTGAGTTGCGGCAAAAGCTGCCTCTTACTCTGTCTATGCCCACGGATAGATTGTTCAACCCACTGTTACCTCACATGAGCTTTCTACCTTTCAAGAGACGCAAAACGACAGAGATAGTAGAGGCAAGGTGTTTTCTGAATTGCAAAGTGCTGAACATCCACCATGACGGGCATCACTCGGCTGATTCCCTCTCCCCTTGAAAGTGCTCTACAGAGACTGGGGGCCTTGACAGACATCTTTGAACTAAAATGCTCCAGCCTTCCTTAGTTGGATATTTTCACTGGCCAGAAAACACGTGGGATCAGCATGTCAAATAAGACAATGATATTTATTTGTTAAGCTTTGGAGACATGTGAAAATCTTTGTGGGAGGTTTGACGGCATGCAAGATATTTCTTTCTAGGAAACAGTGTGAGATTGTAGCTAAAGAGTGCACTTTATCAAATATGAATGCTCCTTCCAAGCCATTGTTGTTCCTAGCTCTAGGTTCAGAAAGAATGTCTCCATTTCCTCTGCAACAACCACAGCACACTACAAGTCAATGTCTAGTCCATGAAAGTGCCAGATGAGTTATCCTGGGTTCAATCAAATGGAGGTTTTTTGTTTTGTTTTGTTTTTTTTCTTGAAACAGTCTCATTCTGTCATCCAGGCTGGAGTGCAGTGGTGCGATCTCAGCTCACTGCAACCTCTGCCTCCCGGGTTCAAGCGATTCTTCTGCCTCAGCCTCTTGAGTAGCTGAGACTACAGGCGCACACCACCACACCCGGCTAATTTTTGTATTTTTAGTAGAGATGGGGTTTCACCGTATTGACCAGGCTGGTCTCAAACTCCTGACCTTGTGATCTGCTTGCCTCGGCCTCCCAAAGTGTTGGGATTACAGGCATGAGCCACCGTGCTCGGCCTCAAACAGAGCTTTAAAGTCAAATCTGGTTTTGTTTGCCAGCTCTGTCAAGTGCTCTTTGTGTGACCTTGGCCAAGGGGCTAAACTTCTCTGGGAATCAGCTCCCTCTCAACTGTCACTGCCTCTCAGGTTTGTTGAAGGATTAGATAGAGTGCGTGCTACCTAATTTATAACTTGTCCATGGTGGTCATTATTATATTGGTGTTGCCATCCTAACTATCATGACAGGCAGAAACAACGGTGGAAGATGGAGAGGGAACAGGCTTTCAATAGTCCACAGCATCCTTAGGCAAGGACCTAACTCAGCAAGAGGACTCCATTTATTTAGCCAGTATTAATAAGGATCCACAAGATGCCCATGGCAGGGATGCTGCTGGGATGAAGGAACAAAGATCATTGCTCTCAAACAGCCCACAATATGGTGTGAATGTAAACGTGAAAACTATCACACAAGACAGAAATAAAGAAATGCCGAGAGATAAACAGACAAAGAAGCCTATAAGAGGAAACCGTGAATGCCAACACTGGGAATCACACAATTGTAAACCCAGTAGGGACTTTAGCGATCAAATGATGCAACCTCTATTTTGGTGGAGAGGCTGCTTCAATTCCATAAATAGCCAAAACGGAGGGTTAAAGATAAACCTCTAAGTGTCAGGCCAGAGGAGATCTTTGATGGTGCAATCCAGCAGGGATTTTTCAATCATTGATTTCTGTGCAGTGAGAAAGATTTTTTTTTTCAGCTAAAACGCTTTAAAAAGTTTGTCCTTCCTGCCAAACTCAGGGATACATGAACTTTCCCTCCACCACGATGAAGTGTGCAGTGCAGAAAAGTCTGCACATTGGGGAAGACAGACTAATTTGCACTTTTATCATTGAGTGCGTCTGTGTAGTATTAAACTAGGAACTACGAGCCACAAATAGGGAAGACGCTCTTCCTGAACTGTGACCTTTGAGCAATTACAGATGGAGAGAAAGAAACACTCTTTGTAGTGTCATAAGAAGGACCTATGATGCTGCTGGTTGCCCACTGATATTCACTATCCCTGAATTCTTTACTTTAAAAACCCACTTTTTAGAAGATAGCAAGGAACCCAGCTTAAAAATAACCACCGCATTCCCCAGCTACGCTTTCACAGCGTTCCACTCAGTGAGATGTAGGTAGAAGTTTTGGGATGGGTTCCAAGAAAGCTCCTCAAAGGGAGCAAATTCTTCTCCTTTGCATCTTTTCTCTTCTTCCATCCTCCTGCCCAAAACATAGATGTGACGGCTGGAACTACTGCACCATATTGCAACCATACAAACCAGACTAAGAACATCAGGGTGTCACTGGCCCTGAACCAATGCTGGCCACTCTCTACTTCTGAATTTATCTTTTTATGAGAACAATAAACCTATATTGCTTATGTCGTTGATATTTGGTTTATCTGCCGTATCACTCAAGTGCCAGTCCCTAAGTGATAAGTGCTAATAATATGAGTATAATCCAACAAGATTTCCATTTCTAGTTTAATTTAATTTGTTTTTAACAGTTTTATCGAGGTATAATTAATATACAAAAACTGTACATACGGAATGTATATAATTGGATGAGTTTGGACGTATGCATGCACCCCTGAGGCCATTACTATAATCGGGCAATAAATATATCCATCTTATCCAAAATTTCCTCATGCCCTGTTGTCTTTGTTTCTTATGGTAGGAACACTTAACATGAGATCTACTCTTTTATTTTTTCTTTTTTTTTTTTTTTTTTGAGACGGAGTCTTGCTCTGTCACCCAGGCTGGAGTGCAGTGGCACAACCTCAGCTCACCACAAGCTCTACCTCATGGGTTCACGCCATTCTCCTGCCTCAGCCTCCCAAATAGCTGGGACTACAGGCACCCACCACCACACCTGGCTAATTTTTTCTATTTTTTAGTAGAGATGGGGTTTCATCATGTTAGCCAGGATGGTCTTGATCTCCTGACCTCGTGATCTGCCCACCTCAGCCTCCCTCTTAATTTTTTTAAGTACACATATTATTAACTATAGGCACTATATCCCATCTCCAGAACTTATTCATCTTACATAACTGCATTTTTATACCCATTGATCATCAAATCCCCATTTCTCCCTGGCAATCATCATTTTTACTCTCTGCTTCGATGAGTTTGACTACTTAGATACCTCATATAAGTGGAATCATGCAGTATTTGTCCTTCTGTGGCTGACTTATTTCCCTTAGCATAATGTCCTCCAGGTTCATCTATTTGGTCACACATGGCAAGATTTTCTTCTTTTTAAAGGCTGAATAATATTCCATTGTGTGGATATACCACATTTCCTTTATCCATTTATCCATTCATCCATCAATGGATATTTAGGTTGTTTCCAAATCTTGGCTGTTGTGAATATGCCATAATGAACATGGGAGTGCAAATATCTCTTAGAGATCCTGATGTCAATGAATTTGGATATATATATGTACATGTGTGTGTGTGTATATATATATATATATGTGTGTATATATATACATATACTTAGAAGTGGAATTGCTGTAGTTTTAACCATTATAAAATATCCCTAAATTCATTAATATTTGTTTTTTTAAGTAGCACTGTTAAATGTACATTAAAGAACATTCAGACAACAATGTCACCCATTTATGCCACCTTCTTCTCTAGTTTCTTAATTCAAGTTTAAGCCCAGGGCTTACATAAGTCAGCGTCTGAAGTTTCACTCACCTTGGGCCATTGGCTTTGATGCAGAGCAGTGTGGAGACATGCTGTTTTCCATAATTTCTGTTCATGACCTTCATTCTTTAATGCCTTAATTCAAGGCATATTGAAGAACATTGGCACTCTGTCCGCATTTCCTATTTGGTTAAACTCAACATTGTGTTTTTTTCTTAATTGAGTCTCTATTGCTGGAAGGTAGAAAGCTTCTCCTGGAAATCAGCAAGATTCTGACTCATGACTCCTAAGTCACCGTCCTTCATTAGCCTGGGCCGGTCACACTAACTCTCCCAGCGTTACCATTCTCTAATCCATTCTGAGGGATCAGTCGATTTCTCTTGCCACCAGCTAACTGCATTGCCTGACCAGTGTCATCCTTTTATACGTGTCTCACGACAAGACAAAGGCTTCACTATATATAGACAAGAAAAAGGCTTCGCTATATAGGTTGTGAATTAGCATGCTTACCGCCCGGAGGAAAGGTTGGTGCTTTTCAAGACAATGAGAAAGTGCGGGACCCCTCTGGCCACAGATACTGGCTTTACTCTTAGTAAATTTACCTCCCGCCGATCTGTACTCAGGCCCTTCTGCCTGCAATAACTTCTGTTTTAACACTGCCCTGGAATGTAATCTTTTTGAAGACATCGCAAGTGACAATTAGGGATTCAGTTTAAGATAAAATCCAACTCTAGGTGGTGCTGCCAAGTCAAATAACTCAAATTAGTTGACAGCACCTGACAGGCAGAGGCAACATTTGCACAGAGGACAAGTTCTTTTAAAAATCAATTTTAAGGTGCAGCTTGATTTCAAGACCACTGACATTTGAAAAGACAGGATCTTATATTCGAGGAAATACAATGTAATAACTGTTGCATGAAATTGGCTAAGGTTAATTCTTTAGTAAACTCTATATTAAATAAATTCCATATCATGAGTTCAGCTCACAGCAATAATTTTTCTATGTCATCTTTATAGCATTCGGAGATAAAATAACTCTTTCATGTGTTATTAGAGTCCTTACTAGACTTCAAGATCCACCGGGCGTTTAGTCAGGTTCTATGGTAACCACTATACCTAGAACTGTGTCTGCCACATAACTGGGGTTCAAAAATACTTGATTGATTGCTGAATGACTCCCCTGGCTAATGACATCAGGATTCTGCTGTCAACAATGATTGGAACAGCTGTATCCTGAAACAGCAGCATTTCAGCTTGGCCTGCATGGAAAAATGGGCGAGGAAGGGAGTGGAAGACGGACAGTGGCAGAAGAAATATACTGGGAGGGACTAGAGTTCTAGCTAAAGGAACAACAGCAAGAACAAAGCACAGAGATAAAGATATGCCAGGAAGACTGCCTGATGAGGTGGAGGCTTTCCGTGATAGGGGATTCAAGAGATAAGGAGCCATGACTGGAGAGGTTGAGCCAGGACAGCAATAGGTAGAGCATTCAGCACCTTCCCCCTGTGCTATGGAATCACGAATCTTTCGAACCCCATTTGGCAGAAGTTCGAGAGTTATGAAGTATTTGACCTTTATCTTACGCTATTTAAAAATGCTTTTCTATAATCAGGTCAGCACTAGCACTTGAGCCAAAATGATGAACCCTTTTTTATTTCAAACTAGTCAGCTGGGTTATCACTTCTAGACGTAAGCACAAATATGACATTTCCTGCTAAACAAACTCCGAGTCAAACTCTAATGATCCCAAGGCTGCCCTTTCCAGCATTTACGCCTCAGCGTGACACTGAACACCTTAAGAGTCCCACGTCTAGATTTTTGAAAACCTCTCGCCCTCGGATTCTGACAGTCCTTAAGCATGTTTTGTTGTAATTAGACCTAAGGATAAAATAGCTGGACTACGTGGCAGAATAGAACTCCTCTGTCATATTAACACCTCTTCCAATATCCCCAGTTAAGAATGGTACTGTGGGTTAAATGGCACCCCACAAAAAGTACGTTTGAGTCCTACTTTCCAGTGTCTATACATGTGACCTTCTTGGAAAATAAGGGACCTGCAGAAAAATGAACTAGATCCCTATGTCTCGCCACATACAAAAATCAAACCAAAGCGGATTAAAGACTTAAATTTAAGACCGCAAACTATGAAACCACTACAAAAAAAACATGGGAGAAAATCTCTAGGACATTGTCTGGTCAAACATTTCTTGAGCAATACTCCACAAGCACAAGGGACCAAAGTGAAAATAGACAAATGGGATCACAAGTTTAAAAGCTTCTGCACAGCAAAGGGAACAATCAACGAAGTAAAGAGACCACCCACAGAATGGAAGAAAATACCTGCAAACTACCCATCTCACAAGGGGTTAATAACCAGAATATATAAGAAGCTCAAACAACTTTATAGGAAAAGAGAATCTAATAATCTGATTTTTTAAATGAGCAAAAAATGGAAATAGACGTTTCTCAAAAGAAGACACACAAATGGCAAACAGGCACATGTAAAGGTGCACGGCATCATTGATCATCAGAAAAATGCAAATCAAAGCTATGAGATATCACCTCACCCCAGTTAAAATGACTTTTTTCCCCAAAATAGGCAATAACAAATGCGGATGAGGATGTGGAGAAAAGGGAACCCTAATACACTGCTGGTGGGAATGCAAATTATTATACCCACTATGGAGAATAGTTTGGAGGTTCCTCAAAACACTAAAAATAGAGCTACCATATGATCCAGTAATCCCACTGCCAAGTATATATCCCCAAAAAAGAAAATTAGTGTATCGACATGATATCTGCACTCCCATGTTTGTTGCAGCACTGTTCACAGTAGCTAAGATTTGGAAGCAACCTAAATGTCCGTCAACTGATGAATGGATGAAGAAAATGTGGTACGTATACACAATGGAGTACCATTCACTCATAAAAAAGAATGAGATCCTGTCATTTGCAACAACATGGATGGAACTGAAGATCATTATGTTAAGTGAAATAACCCAGGCACAGAAAGACAAACATCACATGTTCTCACTTACTTGTGGGATCTAAAACACAAAACAGTTGAACTCATGGACATAGAGAGCAGAGGATGGCTACCAGAGCCTGGGCAGGGTAGCGGGGAAATTGCAGAGGGAGGTGGGGACAATTCATGGATACAAAAAAAGTTAGAATGAATAAGTCCTACTATTTTATAGCACAACAGAGGGACCACAGTCAATCACAACTTAAGTGTACATTTTAAAATAAAGGTTATAACTGGATTGTTTGTAAATCGAAGGATAAATGCTTGAGGGAATGGAAACCCCATTCTCCATGATGTGCTTATTTCACATTGCATGCCTGTATCAAAACATCTTACGTACTCCCATAAACATATCCTCCTACTATGTACCCACAAAAATTAAAAATTAAAAAAGAAAAAAGGATCTTTGGGGATGTAATTCCTTAAAATGAAGTCATATTGAATTAGAGTAGGCCCTAACCAAACGACTGATGTCATTAGAAGAAGAGGGAAATCTGGACACAGAGACCCAGACACAGGGGAGAAGCCCACGTGAAAATGGAGGCAGAGATTGGAGTGATGGAAGGTCAGTAACTGCTGAAAGCCAGGAGAGAGACATGGAGCAGCTCTCCCCTCACAACCCTTGGAAGGAACAAACCCTGCCCACACCTTGATCTTGGAGTTCTAGACTCCAGAACCATGCGAGAATTAATTTCTGTTGTTTCAAGCCACCTGGCTTTTGGGAATTTGCTACAGCAGCCCCGGGAAATGGATAGGGATGGGGACACTGAGACAGGATGGCTTGCCTAATGGGCTGGAGTAAGTTTTTCACAAAGCAGTCGCAGGCTCGCGCTCTGATGTCTTGGACACACACCCAGCTCAAATGGAAGCATGTGTTGACCTCTCAGCCTGCACGTCGCTATGCTTTGTATGAAGGGAGGGAACAGGAGAGAGCAAGGAAGTTATTGTTGGTTGGTGCCGGCCCTCCAGAGCAAGACAGCTTTCTTCCCACTCAAATCACTGTGCTCTGCTTAGTTGCCTAATGCATTTCTGTCACATACTAAGAATATTCCCAAAACTGTAAACTTGACTATGTCTCATGAGCCCAGAGACAGGTTGGTGGATTCCATTTGTCATTCATCTGCTCAGTTCCCATTTAGCCAGAGTTGTTAAAAGAATGATAAGAAGAAAATCAATGTGCATTTTAGTTCCATTAAAAAAATGAATTAATAAGAGAATATCCTGTCATCCATACAACTCCTCATAAGATCCATTATCTGACTCTATTTATAATTCAAAGTCTTTTCTAATGAGTAAATTTTTTTTTCAATTAGAGGTTTCTTACTTTTCAAGGACTTCACTGACAAGTTATATTTGGGGTAGGTTCCTTTGATCAAATTTCCCTGGACTTTTTCAGAAGACTCAAAACATCTGATCCAGATAACACCAATATAAAGAACAAGACCCAAACCATGTTTCCGAAATTCTCATGCCCAGAAATCCCAAGCCATTAGCTTGCATCCCTTTACTATATGTGATGCCACAAGTGATGGGGACAGGGGAGGTAGGGGCAGAAAACTGGAGTGGAAAATGCTGACTTTTAGATCAAGATCTGTAGGCTTGAATTCTGCTGTTTATCCAATGAACAACCCTGGTAATTGAAATAACCTCTCTGAGCCTCAGTTTTCCCTCTGTATCTTGCAAAGTGACTCATGGTTGTCAGAGGTCAAAAAAATATATACACATTTTGGGCAGGAAACCTACTTCCTGAGCAGAAAGGAAAACTACTGCATCAGAAAAACTAAATGCAGCAGGTTCAAGTTCTGAACCCAAGTTCAGCCGCTCACTGCTCAAAAGCCAAACACCAGAGACAAGAGTTGATGAGAGGAAATGCGGGTTTATTCAACAGCTGGCAACTTAAGGAGATGGTGGACTAGTGTTGCAAAGAACATCTCAAGTGAGTACAAATTTCAGGCTCTTGCTATGTTAAGTGTAGGGGGAAGAGTAGAGGGTTGGGATCAAGAGGTGACCAACAACTGCAGGCATCGGCAGGGTTGCTTCTGAGGAGGCTAAGAACTTTTTTGTCTTTGGTCAGTTCACAGTGCTCCTATAAATCTTTAAACAAGACATAGTTGTTTACATACTTCCCCTTTAATCCTAAAGTTAGTTTTAAAAACCACGTGATTGCTGTTTTTGCATATTATCTCAGTGCTCTAAAATTATCCTTGCCTATGTGCAGTAATGGGTAGAGAACCCTTAAACAAAAAGTGGAGTCAGTTATGTCAGCTCTTTGCTGTTTCACTGCTACAGAAGTCTATGAAAAGTAGTGGGAAGTTTGTGAAATTACGGGATGTGCACACTTGGAAACATTTCTTCTGTTGTGGCAGTAGGGAGAGAAAGTACTAAATTAGGGATAAGGCAATGTCATGGTCAGTAAGATGTAAGAAAACACAGGTAAGATAAGGGAGAGGAGGAGGCTGCAGAGTGCTGGCATTCTTGTGACCTCAGAAATGATGTTAGCCAGGATTTTAAGTTGATTTCAACCAAAGATACAGGAAAATCTGCTTAAGACCAAGGTGTGCAGGCATCCACTCTGCTTTCCCTGCAGAGGGGTTCCTCCTCACACAGGTGAAGTAAACAGCGATGGGGACAGAGCAAGTGCTTCTCCTTGGAAAAGGCACTGGAGTGGGACTTAGGTAACATTTGACAGAAGATGAAAAGGGAAATTGTATGGAGATGGGAGAACATATTTGGAAGGGCTTGAGTACATCATAGAAGTGTGTGTGTGTGTGTGTGTGTGTGTGTGTGAGAGAGAGAGAGAGAGAAAGAGAGAGAGAAAGAGAAAGAGAGAGAGAGAGAGAGCTGGGCTGCATGCCTGAGAGCATCTCAGGAATGCCTGTTGGTTCCCCCATGGGATGGTTGTGAACTGGAAAGAAGCTACCTGCTCCTAAACCTACATTGCCTCAAATACCCAGCTTACCGTATGACCACAGTGGGGCCTGGGTCAGGGGAGGCAGATTTCACAGTCTTGGTGGCCTTTGTGAGTTTGTATAATTATTATGGTTTTGGGCAATTGTAGTGGGTTGCCACCTCAATGACTCTCCTATCCCTTTTCACAACCAAGAAAAGTTTAGCCAGCCCAAGGAGAAAAGGTCACTGATACATATATGAAGTATCATGCTTATAATAGGCACTCAGTAAATATCAACTTTATGCACTCTTATAGTTGTATCAGAAAAGATAAGAATTGCTTGTCACAGACAGGCACAGAAACTTTAGACACTTGGCACAGATACACAGAAATCAGAGTTGCCTTTTTTTTTAAAGAATCATTAAAACAATCCAGTGATGTACAGCTCTGACATACGGCTCTGCCACCAGGGCTAGGGGTGGAAGAAGGGACAAGAGAGAGTTATTAGTGATAGGGTCCAAAGTTTCAGTTAGACAGTAGGAGTAAGTTTTTGCGATCTAGTGCACAACACGGTGACTATAGTTGATAATAACTCATTGCATATTTCAAAATTACTAAAAATAAGTAAAATTCAAATATTCTCATCACAAAAGATGATAAACATATGAGATGACAGACATGTTAATTAGCGTGATTTAATCATTCCACAATGTATACATAGGTCACAATGTCACATTAGACTCCCTAAGTATATGCAATTATTATTTGCCAATTAAATTTTTTTAATACACAAAGCAAAAAAAGCTGAACTTAACTATTCCTGTGAATAAGTGGGAAAAACCTTGGACAAAGGTGTAAAAGGCTGGGACCGTGGATTTAACCATGGCCTTACTTGGGTATCACCCGCGGAAGCCCAGTTAACTCCCTCCTTCTCTCTGATCAGCTCCGACGATGGATCACTCTTCTCCTATTGTTCTGAGTTCAGCAGATCATTCTACAATTTGCTCTGTATTTTGTGGAAAGACCTAGTGAACAGAAGGCAAAAATCCTTTCTTAGTAAAGTGGAAATAAAAATATTATGCTTTCTTAAATTAGAAAGAAAAAAACAACACATTTTTAAAATTAATATTTTCTTCATCTAAACTAGCCAAATGTTAAAAAGAGATTCCTAAAGGTGATCAGACAAAAGCCTTGTGAGAAGAGTATCAAAGAACGCAGAGAGCTCAGAAATAGACATGTGAATTTAGAATATGAAGAACAGAAGGTTTCACATCGGTGGAGAAAAAAGGACTATTTAATGAATGATTATATTGGATAATTGGCAAAATATTTGAATAAAAAAATTCCCTGCATCCTTTCTTATGCCAAAGTGAAATCCAGATGGAAAAAGATGGAAATGTAGGAAATAGAAACACAAAACAACAACGCTAGTTATTAATAATTAGAAAACACTAGGTAGTTTCTGTGTTGGGCACAGTGCCTGACACATTCAAGGCACTCAGTAAACATTTGTAATGTCCATTAATGCAATGCTTTTTATGAGCCGGATTCTCCACAGAGGAGTGCTTTACCTGCTTTTTTTCTCATTTAATCCTCAAAACAGGGATATGGCACAGGATATAATAGTTCCCATATTTTATGTATGAGAAACAGAATCACAAAGAGGTTAGATAACTGCATTGAGAGCCACCAGCTAGCAAGTGTGGGGATGACATTCAAACCCTGAAATTTGGACTCCAGGGCGCTCTCTTGTTTTCTTTTCATGTGCGTATGTGTGTGTGTGTGTTATGTGTGTGTACACGTATTTGTGTGTGTGTGTTTCTGGTAGATTTTAGTTTTTATCTTTTTATTATGGAAAACCTTAAATATATATAGAGATGGAGAACATGGTACTCTGAGCCCCTGTGGATGTATGTACCACCCTCCATTTAAAACAACGATCAAGGCCAGTCCACTTCATCTGTATCCCCACGCACTTGGGTCCACTTCAGGTGACTTTGGAACAGATCCCAGACTTATTCATGTGAAAATATATCCGCATGTGGCTCCAAAAGACACAGGTATCTTTCTTCGAACATAATCTCAGTTCCATCATCATTCTAACAAATAACTATATTTTTATAGCCAATATTCAGTCAGTTTTCAAACTTTCCTTCTTGTTTCACTTTTCTGGAGAGAGGGATCCATTTACTGAGGTTATCTGACATGGCTCTCGAGTCCCTTCTACCCCACGACTTCCCTTTTTTCCCTTTATCCTTGTGAATTATCTGTTGAAGAAGCCAGGTCACTGGTCTGCAGTTTCCTACTGTCTGGGTTCCACTGACTGTGTCCAGTGGTGTCACCGAGCATGTGTCTCCACCCTTGCATTTTTGCAGACTGGCCATCCAATTTGGTTGAGCCCATATGGTTTAGTTCATACTTATGAGACAATATTTTGTTTTGAGATGGCGTCTCACTTTGTAGCCCAGGCTGGAGTGCAGTGGCATGATCACAGCTCAATGCAACCTCTGCCTCCCAGGTTCAAGCAATCCTTCTGCCTCAACCTCCTGAGTAACTGGGACTACAGGCACACCCTGTAGCCACCACATCCAGCTAATTTTTATATTTTTAGTAGAGACAGGGTTTCACCATATTGGTCAGGCTGGTCTCAGGTGATCCACCCTCCTCAGCCTCCCGAAGTGCTGGGATTACAGGCGTGAGCCACTGGCGCCCAGCCGAGAATAATTTTTTAAACGTGAGGGGAAAGAAGAGCTTTCCTTGACATCATGAAAGGAAAGGAAAGCAAGAGGAGAAGGAGGAGGAGGAGGAGGAAGAGCAGGAGGAGGAGGAGGAGAAGGAGGAGAAGGAGGAGGAGGAGAAGGAGAAGGAAAAGGAGAAGGAGAAGGAGAAGGAAAGGGAAAGGAAGGAGGGAAGGGAAGAATTGGCTGGGTGTGGTGGGTCACACTTGTAATCTCAGTACTTTGGGAGGACAAGCCAGGCAGATCACTTGAAGTCAGGAGTTGACCAGCCTGGCCAACATGGTGAAACCCTGTCTCTACTAAAAACACGAGAATTAACTGGGTGTGGTGGGGAGTGCCTGTAATCCCAGCTACTCAGGAGGCTGAAGTGGGAGAATCATTTGAACCTGGGAGTTGGGAGTTGCAGTGAGCTGAAATGGCGCCACTGCACTCCAGCCTGGGTGACAGAGTGAGACTCTGTCTGAAAGAAGGAAAGAAGGGAAGGGAAGGGAAGGGAAGGGAAAGGAAGGGAAGGGAAAAAATATTTAGAAAACAGTTAGCTTTTCCTGTCTAAATATTTAGAATTCCCTTCCTTTATGACAATCTTTCCCTCTCTCTCCAACTAGGTCAGAGGACGTGCGATAAACTAGGGAAAATATTTGCAATGCTTCCATCAGTTAATATCCATAATCTATAAAGAACTCCAACAAACTAGTAAGAATAAAACAAACAGCCCTTGGCTGCAGTGAGAACACGCACTGAGCACTCAGCTCTCCTACTGTGGGGGCACAATTGATGGGCAGCTTCACTTGCCTGGAATTCAACACCACATTTGTCCCAAGTCCGTGCTTCCCAGGGCTGCTCACAGCCAAGGACAGGAATGTAGGTCTCTTCCTGGGACAAGACACTCCCCTGAGGGTGACTTGGTTGGAGTCCATGTTGGCCTGCCTGAAACTTTCTTGGAACAGTGGGGCAGTCTGATGCTCTGTCTACTCACCTCTCTTTTACTGAGGCTGCATTGTATGACCCTTCCCACCCTCTCCAGCCCCTCCCCTTCCTCACCAACTCTCTCCACATCTAATCCCATCTCAACATCTGATTCTCAGAAGGACTCAACCAACAAACCCTCCATGTTGCACCTGTCAGATGGAAATGATGAAAATAACTGATGATTATCACAGTGTGCTGAAGTTGGCATGCTTATCCACCATGATGGGGGGTATGCGTGGTTAAAATCATTCTAAAAGACAGTTTAGCAACATGTCTCCAACCTTGTGAGTGGCTAACCTCTTTAACCCCAAATTCCATATCTAAGATTTTAGTTTAAATGGTATGTATTAAAAAAGAAAATACATATTCATCTCAATTGATGAGAAAAAACCTTTCATAAAATTCATAGCCTTTCATGATTAAAAGATAAAAACCTCTTAGCAAAATAGAAATAGGACTTCCCTAACACAAAGAGATGTATTCAAGAAAAATGTCCGAGGGCAAGAACTGCATCTGCCATGTACCAGGGCCTATCCCTGGCTCAAGGTCAGTACCTAAAAAGTCTATATGGAATGAATGAAAGAAAAAGGGAATGGTCCCTGGCCATTTTTTCAGCCCCATCTTCCGATCCCCCTTTACACGCCTCTACTTCAGCTGAACAAAATGACTGGCACTTGCTGCGGTGGTCTTAGAACTCCACTTTATTGGACTGGGAGTGGTGGCTTATGCCTGTGGTCCCAGCACTTCGGGAGGCCAAGGTGGGAGGATCACCTGAGGTCAGGAGTTGGAAACCAACCTGGCCAACATAGTGAAACCCTGTCTCTACTAAAAATAGCAAAAAAAAAATTAGCCGGGCATGGTGCTGTGCACCTGTAGTCCCAGCTATTTGAGAGGCTGAGGCAGGAGAATCGCTCAAACCCAGAAAGTGGAGGTTGCAGCAAGCCAAGTTCACACCACTGCACTCCAGCCTGGGCAACAGAGCAAGACTTCGTCCCAGAAAAAGCAAAGCAAAACAAATATTGAGCATCTGTGTGCTGAGCTGAGAGTTGAGCATTTGACTAACGTCATTTCTAATTGTTGCTACAACCCTGAAAGTTGGAGAGAGTTCCCCATTTTATAGAAGAGGAAAGTGAGGCTCACAGATGCCAATAGCCCACTCATGGACACACAGCTAATGAGAGGCAGCACTTGGATTTAAGTTCATGTGACTGCCGTGGGGGCCTGTGCTCGCTCCACCCTATCACATGGCCTTTCTGGGGCAGCACTAGGATATATGAAGACCTTGTCCTTAACATTGAATGACCTGATACCTTGTCACTTGATCTGAAAAATGACACTGTCCAGTCCACTTCTCCTGGCTCTGCGTGTACATTATTCTCTTCTGTGTCTCCTGCGCACTGAAAACCCTGTTGGCCAGCATCACTCTGCCCCGTGCAAGAGACCCTCCAGCCACCCTTGAGATTTTTAACCAGTGTTAGTGCCAGCAGTCGGAGCTGGGGACAGGATGGAAGAGACACACTGTGAAAATGGAACATGTGCATTTTCAACAGCCTCCTCCAAGGTCATGGCCTCAGGCCTCTGCTCCCTACACCCTCCTGGAAATGGTTTAATCACAGGCTGGAGCCACAGAACCCCCATCTTCATTATAGCCCCATGAAACAAGGTGCCAGGCCCTCTAGAGCAGCCTGCCCAGAGCAGGCTGTCTTCTGCTAGTGTCAATTTCAGACATTAAACCTCAGCCACCTTGACAGTACCAATAATAATTTGCAGGGGGTGGGGAAGATCTAGTTTGCAGAACTGTAGAGGCTGGAGAGCCCTCTGGCTTCGCTAGTCATCTTCTAATCTAAATTTCTTTAAAAATATTAGTAGGTTAATTAAAACCAGCAAGAACAGCAAAACCACATTGTTACTCAAAGGGCCAAGTGCTTTGCCAAGGTGACATACTTGGCCAGGTGCATAGTTTTGGATGGAAGTCACGGGTTCTGTCTCCTGTCTGATGCTCCTTTGATCTGCCAAGACCCTTGGGGACATGACTGCCCCTTAGTGTCCCTTCCCATCCTAAGGGTGCAGGTTGTAGTTAAGAGCATATGATGGTCTCAGCCCAGCTCTGCTGATTGCCAGATGTGTGGTCCTAAGCAAGCTAAGAATCTCTTTGTGCCTCAGTTTTCTCATCTGCAAAATAAAGATGATAAAAAATGATATCAATCTAGTGGAGTTGTGAGGGTTAAATACATTAACATATATAAAGTTTTTAATACAGTGCCCAGTACACAATAAGCACTCCACAAATATCGGCTATTACTATATTAATTGGTAGCCTTAGGTCAATAAACCATTGTGGAACCTTTCTCAGGAGTGAAGTTAAAATGATTTGTACCCCGTTTATAGTAACTCTTGAATGAGTGAATACATGAATAAACAAACAGATGAAGGACGAGTGAGTTCAAATACCCCTGAATGGTAGTCAATGGCTTTGATATTTTTCCATATGACGTGGCCACTGAACAGAGAATTTCCTCACTGTTAGTTACTAACAGTGCTCTCAGACACCATGGCTTCCCAATAAGGTGGATATTTAGGAGCAGGGGGCTTTGCTGGGTGATTGGATCTCCAAATTAAAATAATCTCAGCCACAAAGATATCAGGCCCTTCCATGTTCCAACGCAGGCTCATGGAGGCTTTGTTTCAGGAGAAGAGGGAATCCCAGCTGTGACTGACATTTATTTACGCTCACAAGATGACTTGTCTGCTGACGAGGAGCTGGAGTGTAGGACTGAAAGTCAATGACACAGAGAAACAGAAATAGATGGGGAAGGTAAAATTATCTCTTGTTTTGGCATCTTCTGCTCTGCCAGGAGCACAGTTAAATTCATACCATCTTAGGATGCCAGAGATGGGGTTTGCCTTGGAAGGGCATTCATTCTGTCACCATCTAGAAAGCATTATGTGCTAGGTGCTGGGCCTGAGGGTGGCAATGCAATGGTGCCCCAGTGAGGCCCATCTCCTGCCCTGGGTCATGGAGAAGGGAGGGAGACAATGACCCAGCGTTTCAGAGTGCTCCAACGGACAGCTGTGAACTGGATTCTTATGGATATAAGATGGGGAGATGCCTCTACTAGAACTTCCTTTTAGGGTCAGGGAGACTGTGAAGGGGAGGGGATACTTGAGCTGGGGCTTCAGTGGATGAAGAGAAGTTTGCCAACCAGAAAAGCTGGAAGGCCCCCTAACGGAGGCAGCAGCAGGTGCAAAGGCTGGGGGCTGTCCAGGGGACCTCCAACCTTTGTCATGGCTGCAGCAGCAGTAAAAGGGGGTCAGGGACGGGTGGGAGATGGGAATGAGTGAGGCTACAAAGGAACTGAAACTTTATCCTGCCACCATTGCAAGGGTGAGTAGGAGAGGTCACAATGGTACTAGCCCATCCCCTCATTTTCATAGAGGAAGAAAATGAAGCCCCTGGACATGGACACGAAGTGACTCCCCCAGAGACACAAAACAGGTCCATGCTGGTGCCAACACCCAGTTCTCCAAATGCCCCATTCTGATCCTTTTCACCCCACTCTATCGTCCCCTCTAAACCTAGGAATTGAACAAATATATAACACGAAGCAAAATCTACTCAGAGATAGGCCACATAAGGATAAAGATTTCTGGTTAAGGCTGTTTGAAATTGAGTTCCTGTTCTACTTAAGAGCTCAGAAATTCAGTTCAGTCATTGTAAAGTGAAGGTTGTATTTTCCCATGCAGGACTAAGTGAGATAGAGATTGTGAAGACACACAGCATAGTGCTTGGAGAGCAGGCAGAGGGCAGCCAATAGCTGCCATAACCATTGATGGGCTGAGACCTTACTGGTGCCCATTGGTAAGTGAGAGTCCAAACTCAGCTCATAAAATAAAACTGTAGACTGGTGGTATTCTCTTGGAGAATCTTCAAGGAAAGGCTCAGCTCTCTGTGATAATGGTTTCCTTTGACTTACCCATCCTCTCTTAGCCAAACTAGTACAGAGCCACCTGGGATTTCTTTCCTCATGCAAACCTGCCTGCACAGCATTGGTATTCTAAGCAGCTTTGGTTCTCCAAAATGATTACCCACAGTTATTTGGGGCACTAATTTGCATGTAGTGTTTATTGCATTTTGAAATGGTTCTTTTGTTTTCAGCCCAGCAGACATAGTGGAGGAGGAACATGGGGAGGAGTGTAATGTATCTTAATTTGGGGGTAGCTAACAGTCTTAAACCAAGCTCTGAGATGTACCTTTGAAGCTGAAGCTGGGCATACACTAGGGTGAGGGAAGTGGGAACCAGCCCCTGCAAAGTATGCATTTCAATAGAACACTGCATCTTTTTTTTTTTTTTTGAGATGGAGTCTTGCTCTGTAGCCAGGCTGGAATGCAGTGGCGCAATCTCGACTCACTGCAACCTCCACCTCCGGGGTTCAGACAACTCTCCTGCCCCAGCCTCCTGAGTAGCTGGGAATACAGGCATGTGCCAGCATGCCTGGCTAATTTTTTGTATTTTTAGTCGAGACGGGGTTTCACCATGTTAGCCGGGATGCTCTCGATCTCCCGACCTTGAGATTCGCCGCCTTGGCCTCCGAAAGTGCTGGGATTACAGGCGTGAGCTATTGCACCCGGCCCACATTATATCTTTTAAACAAAGAGTCTTGGATGGCATATGATTTTCGAGCCAAACAGGTAAAGGGGAGAAAAATGTACTTAATTAAATTGCATAATTAAAGAACAGTAGGCTATGCCTCATCTTATAACAACTAAGTCCTGGTGAGTCAACCTCACTCCATGGAGTAAAACACAAAGCCTTTTCACCATGCTCTTCTTCTTTGCCTCTTAGCAGCAGGTGGCCTGGTTATCTGTTCTAACCCCTTGACATTCTCTCCTACCCTGACTTCCAAAAGTCTCTACTGCCTTTGGTCCCCTGCTTCTCTCTGACCACTTTCTCCTGCCCTGAAAGTCTGTGTATCCCCAGGGTCACTCCTAGGACCCTTCTCTTTGCTGTCTCTTCTTCCCTTCTTAGGAATCTGTCATTCTTTGCCAGGCTGTCTCCAGGAGTGAGACCCTGTTTAAAAAAAAAAAAAAAAAAAAAAAGAATAACCCAATTCATGTGATCAGCTTTCACACCTGAATCATGGTAGGCTGTCCCAGGCAGAGCTCTCTTGGTTATCATGAAAACCAGTTGATACGGTTAGGCTTTGTGTCCCCACCCAAATCTCATCTTGAATTGTAGTCCCCATAATCCCCACATGTCAAGGGAGACACCAGATGGGAGTAATTGAATCAACGGGGTGGTTTCCCCCATGCCGTTCTCGTGATAGTGAGTTCTCACGAGATCTAATGGGTTTTCGGGGGCTCCTCCCCCTTTGCTTGGCACTTCTTCCTGCCACCTTGTGAAGAAACTGTCTTGCTTCTCCTTTGCCTTCTGCCATGATTGTAAGTTTCCTGAGGCCTCCCCAGCTATGCTGAACTGGGAGTCAATTAAACTTCCTTCCTTTATAAATTACCCAGTCTTGGACAGTTCTTTATAGCAGCATGAAAATGGACTAACACACAAGTTATCCAGCCCCAGCAAATGGAAGGGTCATTGAATGCACTTAGCACCTTCCTTACTTATAGGACAGAGCTTCAGGAAACACACAGGGTCTCTGGCTTCTTCCAGCCCCTTCTCTCTCGGGCCTCATGGTCTTCCAGCTTGGCATCTCTTACAGTCTGTGTACCCTCTTGTTTCTGCAAACCACACTACTTCATCTCTCATGGTTCTGGTTTAGTGAGACACCACCCCCAACTATAGCCCTCCAGATCTTCTCGTTGAATGGCTACCACCTCTGACCTCTGTGACTCAGTTCCTCTCATTGAGCATTTCATTGACTCAGCCCAGTCCACAAACAAGCCAGTCTTGAGTCATGTGGTCATGCTTGGTCCAATTGGCTGTGGCAGGGTTGAGGTCACCTGACTGCTCTTTGCAGAGGAAGGCAGTGGAGCTGATTAAGTCAGAAGGGAGAGTTGGGTGTGGGAGGCAAACTGATGGATCTGTCTGCTGTACAGGTTTTTCCATGAATGTTCCATTCAGGAATGTTACTTTGAAAGCTGGGAAGAGGGACTGCCCTGTTCTTGGGATTGACATTTGCTTCTCTGAATCAGGAGTTTATGGTTGGATTTCCTTTTCTGTCTTCTGTTTTCTTGTGTCTGAAATGCTAAGAGATTGGGAGTGGGAATAAGGGACAGAGAATTATGACTTCGACTTTGGCTTTTGTGCAATTTCTGATGTAATGCTATGTGCTAGGAGGTTGAATACCTCCTGCTGTCCCTGCTGTGCCACTTCCCAGCTGGTGGTACCCTGGCCTGGTCACCTACCCATCCTGATTAAACTGCATGACAATGTATTAAATTAAATGATAAGGTCTGTTGTAGCCACCATGAATCCTGTTCTCACTCAGTCAACAGTCAATAAACATTTATTTTTATTACATGTGTGATAATGAAGGCTCTCTCCCTCTGGCGGGTGCAGAGAAGCAAAAGCAGGGGATGGCATTTGCTAATTTCTTAGGCTATTTCCAGCCCTCACATTGACTGTTTTTCAGCTATCGCTGCCCCAAAACTGGATTAATGTCACCCTGCAAGAAAGAACCAAAGAACAAGAGGCCAAGTGTGAGAGAACACATAAGACAAGGCTGCTTTCCAGGAGGGAAATGGAAACGCCAAGAATGCAATTGTCACCAGAGAGGAATAGGGCCTGCCCAAGAGGACAGGAGGCATAAATCTCTCCCACTTTGCAACTCTTCCCGGAGCTCTCTCTAGTGGGGAGAGGGAGAGAAGTTATGGGAAGAGGGTTGACAGAGCCCCATCTCTGAGCTGGCCTGTGCTTTCCTGACAAGGAATCAGACACACCAAGTTCAAGGCTTGGCTCCATAACCCCAGGGCAAGTTGTCTAAACTGTTCTTTCTGTTTTTCAGCTGAAAATGAGAGATTAAATACTTTTCTCCAAGAGTCACTGTGAGAAATGTATGTTGCTATATATGGAGATGACATCAACACAGTAGCTGTTCAAGAGGCATGAGCTTCCTCTCCCTCAAGCTGGGAGGCCCATCAATCCCAGAGCCGATGGAGCACAGTGACCATCCATTTAATCCTGCAGAGAAGGAAACTGAGGCTCAAAAAGGGAATGACTCTTGCTTGAGCAATGGTTAGGGCCTTGCTGCTGACTGCACAACTGGGTTACCCTCATCATAAGTCCTGTGGGCCAGGCTGGTGGGATCCTGTGCCTGTGGATGAATGCTAGCACCCTAAAATGGATCCTTAACAGAATCAGTGACCTAACCCTCACCCAAAGCTAGCAGACACTGCACAAACTCTGAGCAGTTGCTCGAGGTTTGGGGATTCACTGTATTGAGCATGAACTTCTGGAAGCTCCCAGTGAGTACGGACACTGTGGAGATCCCAAGCCAGAGCTGAGACAGGACCTGAAGTTACCCCCAGAAAACCCGCCAGGGTAACGGGGAGACAGAGGGATGAGCACCTAGTTCTGAGGATCCATTCCACCCCAACTGCCTTCACTAGGGCAAAGGCCCAACCACTGAGTAGATTCCTCTTGTGTCTGCCTGCTCAGCATCTATTCCATTCATTTTAGTGACAGCACCCCAGATTTCCTTGGAGAACCAACCCTCGCCATTCTTAAATCCAAGATTTAGTCTTCTGACTCTTACTCTCTTCTTCATCCTCCTCTCCCAGGATGGGCATAGCAACATGACTAGCTGGCCAATCAGAGCATGGCATTATCCTCTACCTACAATGATTGGTTCAGAAATGGGCACATGACCCAGGCCAGACCAATTAGAGCTAACGAAATTTAACAGGAATGCAAATGACTGGCAAAGAAACCCTCTGCCTTTTCCCTAGTGAAAGGATAGGGTGTAAGCCTGGAACTGCCACGAAGAAAAGGTAGCCTGTTAGTAATCACAGCCTCCACAGAAATGCAGGTTGGGAGGTCTGCGTGGGTATAGCGTGGGGCAGCAAAGCTTCAGAAAGAAATACTTCTGATCTTCCAGCTCTTGGTGCTCTGGGAATGGAACTGGACCCTGTCTTTGGAGCTGACTCCAGCTTTGTACCAGAAGGTACAATATTGTGGTCATTTGGGTGCTCCAGACAATTGTAAGGACCGTGTTTACCCAGTGTTCTCGGAGCAGTGCTGAATAATCCCAACGCAGTGACTGTTCTGCGTAAAAATGTCGACGACTGTCTTTACCGTGGGCAGGGTGATCCCTGCAGACATAGTTAAGGTGTGAGCAGTGATGGGCTGGGAGATGTACCGCCCGGAACCCTCTTCAGGGAAGGACCTGTCACCCAATTGCCGGGCATGCTGTCAGCCCGTGCAGGGACGCTTCAGGCTAAACTTCTCTGGGACGGCTTCACAGGGAACCCAATTGCTGCCATGAAGTAATGCTTCCTCTATTAGGATCCAATGAGAGAATTAGAGAATTGGGGGGTGGGGCACAAATGGCAAAGGGCAGGATGCCACAACCTGGTACAATTGAGGACTAAAAGGAGGAAATGTCCATGAGGCACCCGCCTCTTTCCCTCCAAATAGAGTCAAGGCCAAGGAATATCAGGAGCAGCAAGATCCCATACTGATATTTAGATGCTTCTTTTAAAATAATTCCTGTATGTTGCACTCAAAACTCAGAAAAGTCTCTTAACCCAACAGCCTTAAGCTAACTGTGCTTGTGGTGCCTCCGGTTCGTACTTGGACTAGAAATTGAAGCTGCAGCTCCCCAAAGGTTATTCAAAGCTGTCCAGAGGTGATGGGAGGAGGTCAGAGCAGTAGCTGGAGTGAGAGTGACAGCCTGCAGTCAGGACAGCTGGTACCTGGATCCCCTGGCTCAGGACTTGCTTCCTGTGGTCTTACCCTGGCGGGCCTCTGGCTAAGGAAGTCTGCCATTAAGGGAAGGAGTAACTTCCCTGAAAACTGGGATTTGAGGACATTAGCGTGACCCCAGACTTAGGACATGTTTGCTGACGAGCCCACGGGGAAGATGGCCGAGGGAGGCGGGATAAAAACAACAACCCCTCCTCAACAGGCCATCGGGGGAGGAGGAACACCCTGGGGGAGGGGCTTGCTGTGTGCTGCAGCCTGGGGAGAGGAGAGGAGAGGGAAGGGGAGGGGAGGGAAGGGGAG